>NW_004955459.1:11866862-11991390 GCF_000276665.1 Chinchilla lanigera | reverse complement strand
AGAATAGAATAGAATAGAATAGAATAGAATAGAATAGAATAGAATAGAATAGAATAGAATAGAATAGAACAGAACAGAACCAAAAGAAGACCAAAACCAAGCAGGGCAAACATTAAGTCCCATAGTTTCAGGTCACATGATGGTGAGACATCAGTTTCAAAGGGTTTGGGAGGCCCCACCCCCATGACATTGCTGGTTGCAACTCGCCTAACTTCTCTGTTGAACCAGTTCCACTTGCCACCTGCAGCCTTTTCCTCAGAAGACATTCTATATTCCTGGCATTTCCAATTTCTTGCTGCCCCCACGCATCTTTGGCTTGATTCTCACAGTTCTATACACCTGTGTCTCAGAGGCACACTGTTTGGCCTCCCAGGTCTTCTTCTGAAACCTGGGTGGAAGCCTCCCTAAGCCCACAATTTCTGTATTCTGAATACCTGAACAATCAGCATCATGTGTATGATGCCAAGGTCTGTCACCTCTGTGAACAGGAGTGGGGCCTTCTTGGACAAAGGCTATAAGTGGCCTTTGTAATGGATTGCTAAGTATAGTGAAATGAAACCTGAAAAACACCTCCCTATATGAACCTTCTTAAGTATGGGACACAGGGGCTCTGCTTACAAATGAAAGTGTTACACTTCTGCATATTGGAATCTGTGATTGGTAAGGTTTTGCTGATTCCCAAGATGCCCTCAAGAAATCTTCTTGTTCTGTCTCAAAGTACTTGGTGTTTTTTTAATGGCACAAATATCTTCAGCAAGCACACAAGGGAAGACAAACCTCTTTCTGTCCCTTTTATCTTATCCAGATTACTGGGGTCAGGGCAGTGCCAAACCGATCAGTGGACTGATTTACTAATCACAAAACTTAACCTCAGCATCAGACATTCTAGTTTCAACAACCTCTGAAAAAACCCTATGACTGCGTGAGGATTTGGGGGAATGTCTAGACAAAAACCATAACAATCTGTCCCTGCTCCCCCAAGACTCATGCCTATCCCTTTGTGAAAAAGACATTTAGTCCATCTCCAAGAATTGTCAGAGTCCTAACAGTTTCAGCATTGCTAAAAGGTCCAAGTTCAAAGCCTCCTATGAGATTCAAGGCAAATTTTTAGTTTCAAGCCCCTGTACAAATGAAAAGAAAGTGAAACACTTCCAGCATTCAATGCTACAAGAAAATATTACCATTCCAAACATTCAAATAGGGAGATACAAAGGAATGGGAAGAAGGCAAGCCCCAAATCCAGCAGGGTAAATGTTAAGTTGCATAGTTCCACTTCCAGCATCCCCAGCAATCTGTGGCAAATTGTGAACTGAAAAGGCTTAGGTGGCTCCACCCCTCTGGCACTGCAGATTGTTGTAGCTCCCACAACTTCTCTCTTGGGACAATTCTGCTCCATACTTGCAGTTTTCCTCAACCAATCCAAACTCCTGGGTCCTCCAAACTTCTGGGGTCTCCACTATACCTTCAGCTTCTCACTTACAGCTTCACACATTGCCCTCTCAAGAGCATGCTGCCTGGCCCCCAAGGCCTTCTGAAATCTGAGTAGAAGGCTTTCAGACCCCACAGCTATTGTATTCTGCATGTGCCTAAAAGTAGCACCACATGGATGATGCCAAGGTCTGCCACAAGCTGGAGCTGGTGTAGCCAGGATTTCTTCCCTTTTTTTTTTTTTTTTTTTTTTTTTGGTACTAGGACTCAAAATCAGGACCTTGCGTTTGCCTGCTCTTCCACTGAGTATATTCCTGGCCCTCTTCTCTTTTGGCTGTAGGGGTCAAGTACCTGGATTGCAGAGTGCTCTGAACCAAATTCCAAGAAAGAGATTCTCTACAGCACTGCCATTCTAGAATATGATGTTCTGGGGTTTTCCTCTGAAAGCAAAATCTTTCACTTTTGTAACTTTGAGGCTGCAAGGCATTCTTGTGATGCCCTCAAGTCATATTTTCTGTTCTCCTGTTCCTTCTCAGCAATTAAGATCTCTTCTGTTCTATTTTTGCAATCCATAGCTTTACTGGAGCTTACTTTCTTACAAAACTCACATATAAATCATTCTGCTATGCTCTTTGCTCTTGATTCTCATATAAGTCCATCTAAAAGCCCCCAATAGTAGCCATGCCACAATCTCAACATTTGACTGCCTTGAAATTTCTTCTACCAGATTCATTAGCCCACTGCCCTTCATCTCAGTCTCAGGCAAAGTCTTGGACACAAGAAAAATGCAGACATACCTTCTGCCAAGCCATAACACACATCATCTAGAATCCAGCAGCCAATACAGTTCTTCTTCCCAGCAGAAACATCCTGAGCCTGGTCTTTTCTGGCTTTCTGATCTTCAGAGTTCTGACCAGCATCTCCTATGTAGTACAGGCTTAGACATTCTAGTTCTACTTTTTGCACTAGCATCTCCTAACCTTTCCAAACTCTCCCCACAAGCCATTTCCAAAGGCTTCTAAACAACGTGATGTGGTATAGTCACAGAAATAATCCTCCTTTTCTGGTACTAAATTTTGTCTTAGTTATTTTTCTCATTGCTGAGACAAAATATTCAACACCAAAAGTTAAAGGTGAAAAAGTTTACTAGCCTCATAGTATGTAGAGGTTTCATTCCATAATCACCTGGCTCCAAGACAAAGTGGCTTGGCAAAGAAGAACAGTTCATGGTGCCCAAAAAATAGCAAACACAACAAGGGAAGACAAGCCTCTTTCTGTCCCTTATATCTCACCTCTGCTACTGAGATCTGGGCAGTGCCAAACCAATCGCACATCCTAATAAATCCCAGCATCACACACTCTAAATTTAGCCCCCTCTGAAAAAGCCCTATGACAACCTGAGGCTTGAGGGGACATATAGACACAAGCCATAACAAGAAAGAGACACAAGCCATAACAAGAAAGAGACACAAGCCATAACAAGAAAGAGACACAAGCATGAGGGGACATATAGACACAAGCTATAACACAAGACTTGGGCTGGGGATTTAGCTCAGCGGCAAAGCGCCTGCCTGGCAAGTGCAAGGTCGTGAGTTCAGTTCCTGGTACCGGAGAAAAACAAAAAACAAAACACAAGACTTGAAAGGACTAAAATAAAATGCTAGACAACAGTAACATCTTAGAGAATAAGTGATCAGAGATAAAATGTCTTAAAGTACTTGTATCAAGGGAATTAAGAAAAGAGATTGGATTGGAAAAATAAAGAATTATTATTGTTGATGGTATAGAACATAAATTGAATGGGTAGTTATTGTTAGGCTTTATACTTCACCTATATGTTACGTATCTTCTCTTGAAAGCATCAAAAACTAATTTATGAAAATAGAAGCACTGCTCTAGTGAAGGTTTTTCAATTTGGTGCAAAACATAAAGAACAAACATACCCTTTAGTGTCTCCTTGTTCTCCATTCCAGAGTTTCTAAACTCCTCCATTTAATCTGTTTATGTAGGAACATGGATTAACTCCATGAATGAAAAATAAAGGTGACTGATTTAGTTATACTATCTTTCTTACCTGATAAAATCATCCTCTAGATTAGCAGGGCTCAAGTAAGATTTGTGCTGGCAAAATAGAAAATTAGCTACCTGAAATGCATTAACAAGCTTTAGCAGCTTCTAGGCAGAGGACAATGTCACAGATGTGGAAATTGAAAACACTCTGTGTATCATTGGGAGGGAGATAGGAACAACATTTTAGCTGTATATAGTAGCTGACAAATGTGAAAAGTGTGTAAAAACTGTTGTAGTACATATCTGGAAATGGCAATACAATATAAACACACAGAAAAGAGTGAACATTTCATATAATGCTGTTATATTAAACAAGTAAGTCTGTGTACTAGCAAATGTGCTTAAGCGTGAGTGTACTGTGGATGTGCATACATCTGCATGATTGTGTCTAAGTATATTCACTTATGCACAGAAGTTAATTATGTACTAAAACATATTTGTTGTGAAGGACTGTGTATGATGTGAAGTGTGATGCATAACAACTGTATGTGTATGGAAAAGTGTTAAATCTGTGTATATGTGTGTACATTTGTACAAGTTTGTATCCACTGTATTATCCATATTTTGTTCTTTTTCCCAGGTGATTTTTTAAAATGACCAAGTTACTTTTAATCAGAAATTTTGCTAAAGGCAGAATTTTTATCCCTCCAAATAAGAAGGAAATAAAGGTCCCTACTGGACCAATAAGCATATTGAACATGTCCCCAACTGTTAATGAGAATATTCACTCACCATGCTGGATGTAAGACCTGCCCCTGATAAATAATTTCATAAAGCGGCCAAATCATATTGTTTTTTTCCAACACTTGGGAAAAAGAAAATATCTAAAGGCCCATCACTTGCCCATAACAGCCTGACATATTGGTGACTTTTCCATCATAAACTTGACCTGTATTCAGATACATTAAAACAGCAAATGTTCTAGCTAGTGTAGAGAACAGAAAGTACTTTAGTTTAAAACAATCCAATTAAAATAGGAAATGCCTGCTTAAGTCTTTGACTGGCCAGAAGAAAACCAGAGATCAATAACCCATGTGTGACAGTTGAGAGGGACTGCCAGCACGACTGACTTGGGATCTGTCAAGGTATCAGTAAAACACACTTCTGAGTATGTCTCAGTGGATCACAGAGATGTGACTTTGTAGTCTATACTGGGTCCCTTGCCTCTACCTCTGACGCTGTTCCCCTGCTCTGCTTCCTGTCTGCCCTTCCACCACAAGGCTTCTGCCTTAATCCTAGCCAGCCATGGACTGACTCTGCTGAAACTTGGAGCCAAATTCAACCTCTCCTCCTTTAATTTGGAGGTGTAGAGTATTGTGTCGGGAAAGCTGTGGCAGGAAAGCTGACTAAAGCACCACAGAAAGAGCATGTGACCCCAACTGACTCCATCTGCTGAGCACTCATTTCACCAAGCCTCAATGCTCTTCTTAAGCCTACTCCAAACTCAGAGACAAGCCTCAGTGAGCTACTGATCCTTCCCACCTGTGTAGTTGAGCAGCCACCTCAGAGACCTTGTCCTGCCTTAAAGCCCAGCTCCATGTTTCAACAACAGCACAGCACAGCCAAGGAAGACATCTTTCAAGCCTCCCTGATCAGAGCTAATTATAAAGTACACCTAGCAGTGTCACTTAAAAGCAGAGTTCATCCAGTAGTCACAGTGGACCACGGATGACAGCCAGCACTGTCTCTTAACCCCAGAGCCCTGGAAGCGATCCCATCTCAGCTATATAATTTGACCCAAGGAGGCCTGTCCAGGGTTGCTATTAGTGGACCCATACAAAATCCCAGAATGGATGAAGTAGTACTTCTCTGTCATCATCAAAGAAAACTGATAAAGGCCAGAAGAGATGATCATGTACTCAAATCTATAAGCATTAACCAAAAGACACAGGATTGTAAAAAAAATCAGAGAAATATGACACCAACAGAAGACATGAATAATGCTATCTTAATGGACCCAGAAGAAATGAGATCTATCAAATAACTAAAAGACAATTCTGAATAATCCTCTTAAAGTCAGGGAGGATTAATTAGTCCTCCTAAAGTAGGGAGCTCCAAGAAAATAAGAATAGAAAATTAAATGAAGTTTGCAAAACAATTTGTGAACAAATTGAGAAATTTGACCAAGAAATAAAAATAATTAGAGGAAGCAACCAAAATACTATACATAAAGAAAACAATTACTAAACTAAAACATTTAATAAAAGCTTCAGCAGCAGTCATTGTAAAATATTAGTGAACTCAAAGATAGACATTGGAAATTGTATATTTTAAAACTGGTAGGAGAGCAAATTTCAAATATCTCACCACAGAAAAGTGAGGGAGGTGACAGATATTTTAATTAGGTTGATTTAACCATTCCAGACTCTACATTTATATCAACAAATTATACTCTACTCCATAAATACATGTGATTGTTATTTTTCAATTAAAATCACTTAATTTTTAGTGCAACAGAATTCTTATCCCAAAGCAATTTCAAAATACTACACTTGAGCTTAATGCTAAAACTGTAT
This sequence comes from Chinchilla lanigera, assembly GCF_000276665.1. Lineage (NCBI taxonomy): Eukaryota > Metazoa > Chordata > Mammalia > Rodentia > Chinchillidae > Chinchilla > Chinchilla lanigera. The sequence continues at coordinate 11,985,376 of NW_004955459.1, read as the reverse complement.
TTAAGTAATCTGTAGCATTTCAAAAGAAGCTTTGTAATAGAAAAGAAGTTAAAACTTAAAAGGTGAAATAGAATCCCCAGCAACTACACAAGTCATTTGAAGTGGATGCTCAGACTTCTATAAAACTGAAAACATAATCACAGCTAACTGACAGGGTTTTCTAAGTGTCAAATAAAATATGTAACAATATATGGAAACTAACACCAGAGGCGAGTAAAAATGCCAAGTATTTAGATTATTATAGTTGCATACTTAGGCTAGTGATATGCAAAGACAATGAGAGGCAAATAATCCTGGTTAACAGCGCGCCAATGAACCAGTCCTTAGTGTCCAAGGCATTTCTATTTTGTGATTGTCACTGTTTTGATTAATGTCTACTACAGAAGAAAAACTGCTGCCAGAAAAGGGGTGTATTCTGAAAAGCAATCTCAATAACTTTTGTGTGAAGCAGAAAGACTGTTCCCTAGGATAACCCTATCTGAAGGTTTAAAATGCACATCTCATGGTTTTATAGTGTCTTTAGAAGGAAAACCTAAAACTAAACTAGAATTGCATCTGAAAAAAAATCATTTGCTGTGAAATGAAATATATTCTTTATATTTCAAGGCAGTAAAGTGAGATTTTTCTCCTTTAGAAATCAGAGAAAAAGAGAGTTTGAAATTGACTATGCTTTTAAAATTTGAGTGAGCTATGTAAGACTTTGTAACAAATGCTACCAAAAGCAACCTCTTTTAACCTGACTGGTTGTGAAAACAGTGACAGCTTTTTATTCAAAGCTGTCTTTCATGTGTCTCATGATCTTATAGAGCAAATGTGTGAAGTCAATCCCATTTCCATCTTCTCCATTACCATTATTTTTATCATTGTGTCTGTCTCAGTTGGCTCATCTATCTCCTTTTCTCTCTGACTGTTAGATACATTTAGACTAAAACTGCAAAAATAAGAGAGAAAAAAAGCAGAGTAGTGATCAGCAGCAAAATTTACCCCACCACCTACCCTGAGATCTGGAGTCCAGACACCTGCAAATAACTTCAAGAGAAAAGAAGTAAATTTCCAGGAAACAGTAAGAAACTGACAGGAAAGTTAGAAGCTACCAAAAAGCTGGAGAAATGGGCCACAATGCAGAGAAAAGAAGGAAGCAGACTGGAGGCTCACCCCAGCTTTCTGGAAGGGGACATTGCCTTGCCAGATGCAAGGTAAGTCCTCAGGAATGGCAGCTCCTGGGAGACATGGCAGACTGGGCCCATCCTCTTATGCAGGAGGCAGCAGCCAGAGGCAATCTAGTGAGGTGCCCACCATATTCTCAGTGAGTGCTTTATCAGGGGCCACTTCGGGAAGGGAAGAGTTACTTAAATCTGGAGCTCAAAAAAACTAAAAGCCACTCCACTTTAAAGTTCCTAGTGTAGCCCTCCCACAGTGACTGGGAGAGAGAGACAGCCACAGGAAATGGTTGTAGACCAGGAGTGGACTACCCAGGGAGCCCCTGAGAAGCTTAAGCTCAAGCTGAGGATGATACAGGCACCACTCTGCACGGTGACAAGCCAAGTCAGCTTCTGTTGCATGCAGAAATAACTGGGTCTGAAAGTGCTGGCATTAATTATTTGAACCCTTGCCATGCTGCCTTCCCCATCTACCTATATAAGAACAGAAAAATCCCAGGATGGACATTGTCACAATCTGGGATAAACTGAGAGGCCTCTGGAATGGTGGGGAGGGCATACCCAAAGGCCCTAAAGCTAGGTGAAAAAAAACCATAACTTCCTGGATTCAAAAACTACAGATCCTGGAATGAAAACACTCAAAATATAGCAGAATTTTTAGACTCAATTTCTGCCCCATCTCCCGTCTTCACTTGTTTATTGGAGTTTGAGTAATTTCCCTTTGTCCTATTTTCTTTTTTCTTTCTTTTTCTTTTTCTCTTTTTCTTTCTCTGCTTCTTATAATTTTTCCTGTAAATATTTTCATTTTTATTCTCTATATTCTTCTTTTTTCTCCCCTTTTCCTGTTATCTATTTTTTCTTGTTTATTTTCTATTACCTTTCCCTAATTCTATAAATATCCTTCTATTCCTTAAAAGGATTCTTTGTCTTACTTTTGTCCTCCTCATTTCTCACCATTGAATTTTTCAAAATTTTTTCTCCTATTCCTAAACCCCTATACCTGTACTATTATAGTAATAAAGCTTTATTAATCATAAGATAGTTAACTGTATGGTACTATTGTTGAATTCTTTTCTATTGTTAGTGGAAATATTTTCACATTAATAAAAAGTTACTATATAATAATATTTCATTTGTCATAGTGTTTATACTATAATTATAGATCTCTTCTCTGTGATTAAGGGTGGCACATTATTAGTTCTTATGCTATGTTAAGACTCACTTGTTTTGGATAATATTTTTTGCTAATGTAGTTGACATTGCCAGGATCCCATAGTTGTCGCTATTAGTAGTTTTTTTCTGTAATATCCAGGTTACATTTGCATTATTTCAGAAGTGTGGTCCATTCAGGGAGAACTGGGTGTTGGGTCAATTACACTGCATGTTCCCCCCAAATTAACAGAGGTGTTCAGATCTTGGACTCTAGTTAGCCACACCCAGAATGCCTCACTGAAAACCAGGCACTAACCAAAGAGATCTGTATACTAGCAAAAACATGTTTCCAGCATAAATACCTACAAACCTCAGTATTAATTTTAAGAAATGAAAGAAATAAACAAAATATAGAAACTTGAGGAGACAAGGCAACAAAATGCCTCCTGAAACTCCTAAATCCCCCAAAGTCTGTCTATGAAGCACTGAGGGGAGGAAAGCAAAGCCACACAGCGAATTACTCACAGGAATAAAACAGGAGTTTGAAAAATAAATCAATAAGGTAATTGGAGGCATCACAGAAGATATAATTAAACAGGAAACGGGTGTAATAAAAAATCAGGGACCTTAAAGAAGACACTAATAAAAAGCTAGCTGAGCAAACAAAATTATACAAAACATGAATAACAAATCTAGTAAAGACTTGGGTTCCATGAAAGGTTCCAAACAGAAATACAGGAGATTAAAAATTATATTAAAAGTATGATCTGTAAAAGCAGCCAACTTGAGGACAGAGTGTCAGAACTAGGAGTCAAGGCTGCTTCCAGAGAACAAGTATTCTGAGATAGCTTAAAAACAAAAGAACATGCAAAATGGACCCAACCCCTGCTAGATGGAACAAAGAGGATGAAACAAGATTAGTTGGAATAAAGTGAGAAAATCAGAAGACAGTACAAAGTATAAAACTCATTTAGAGGAATAAAGGCGGAAAAGTTTCCAAATGTGGGGAAAAGTGAAGCATAATAATAAATTAAGCATATACAACCCCAAATAGTCACAATCAAAAGAGTACCTCTCCACAGCAAATCATAGTCAAAATTGAAGAAGTTCAACACAGGGACAAAGTCTTAAAAACTACAGAAAAGTAACACTCGTATGAGCTTTGTGGTTGACTTGTTCTTTTTTTCTAGAAGTTTCATATTCAACATTAGATTGTTTATTTAAGCCTGTTCTGTCTTCTTGATGTGAGTATTCACTGTTATAAATTTCCCTTTTAGCACTGTTTCCATTGCATCCCATTAAGTTCCAGTACATTGTACTGGCATTATCATTTAGCTGTAGATACTATTTATTTTCTTCTTTAATTTCATCTATAACTCATTTGTTGTTCAGTAGGGCATTATTAAATTTCTAGGTATTTATGGAGTTTTGTGGTTTCTTTTGCTGTTGGTTTCCAATTTTATTGCATTATGGTCAGATAATATGCATGGGATAATTTCAGTTACTCTGCATTTACTTAAGCCTGTTTTATGGTCTAGTACGTGTGATACTTTGGAGAACATCCCTTGTGCACCTGTGAAGAATATGCACTCTGACGCTGTGGGGTAAAATACTCTGTAGATACCTACTAAGTTCATTTGTTCACAAATTTAGAACAGTTCTGATATTTCTTTATATTTATTTTATGTCTAGTTGATCTATCTGTAACAGTGGGGTACTAAGGTCCCCCATTACAATTATATTAGTGCTTATTTGATTTTTTCATGTTCATCAATATTTGTTTTATATAGTTGGGTGCACCTGTACTTGGTATATATATATTTACAATTGTTATCACTTCTTCTTGGAATTTTCCCTTAACAAGAATGTAATTATCTTATCTCTTATAGCTTAAAGAAAAAAACCAAAAAATTTAGACCTTCCAAATTCAAAGACTCAATTCAATAATTGGCAGCTGAGATGAATACCACTTAGAAGAAGAAGAAGTACAAAAGGCAAATAAATGTATGAAAAAATGTTCAACATCACTGGTTATTTCAAAATGAAAATTAAAATGACACCAAAATTCCATCTAACTCCATAAAGAATAGCTATTATCAAGAAAACAACTAATAACAAATGTTGGAGGGTCTGTGGAGAAAAAGGAACATTGCTCCACTGTCGGTGCAAGTGTAGGCTGCTGCAAACACTATGGAAATCAGTGTGGAGATTCCTCAAAAATGTAGGATTAGAGATTCCATCTGACTCAGTGATTCCTCTTCTGGGTCTCTTTCCAGAAGAATCAAAAGCATCATACCACAGTAATATATGCATACCCATGTTGATAGTGGCACAGTTTGTAATAGCTAAATCTTGAAAGCAACTCAAATGCCCATCAACCAATAAATAGATAAAAATGATATGGGTTCTTTAGTATAATGCATGCATTACTCAGTCATAACGAAATATAGAAAGAGACATTTATACCTAAATAGATGGACCTTGAGACTATAATAATTAGTGAAATAAAGCAGACACATGTGTAAATATCATATTATCTCTCTGGTGTGAGAAATTGCAAATGTAAATAAGAACAAAAAGGTACAATAGATATTGTAAAATAGGAAGAAATTCTTCAAAGGGAACTAGGGAAGTGGGAAGGGGAAAGGAAAGAAAAAATGAGAAAAGAAGGATGAAATGAAAACCAAGCTTTGTGAACAGGGAAGGGAAGGTGATTTGAAAGGAGGGGATGGGAGTGAGAAAAAAATAAGAGGAATCAAAATATGTCACGTACAGATACAAATTCCCTATAATGAATATGGTCATTATGTATACCTAAATTTTACCAATAAATTTAAATAAAATTAACTCATTTTTAAAAAAGAAAGAAAAGAAAACAAATTACATATAAAGATAAACTCATTAGAAGCTCAACCAACTTCTCAACACAAATCTTAAAGAACAGGAGAGCTTGGAGTGATGACTTTCAAGCCCAAAAACAACTTCCAACCCAAACTGATATATCCCGCAAAACTATCTTTTAAAAACTGACAAAGAAATAAGGTATTTCCAGGACAAAGAGCACCTCAAGATATTCATGACCACCAAATCAGCACTACGAACAATTCTCAGGGATATCCTGGAAAAAGACAACAATGCCAACAAATCAAATAGAATGAATACACCAAGCAGGGTAAGCAGCTAAGCAGAAAAAGGATAAAAGGAAATCAGCAACAGGAAAATAATATAATGACAGGAATAAGCCTTTACCTTTCAGTAATAACTTTCAATATGAGTAGTCTCAATTTCCCAAACAAAAGATTGAAAGAACGGTTCAGGGGCTGGGGTTTTAGCTCAGCAGCACAGCTCCTGCCTGGCAAGTGCAAGGTCGTGTGTTCCATCCCCGGTACCGGAAAAAAAAAAAAAAAGAAAGAATCGTTCAAAAAATAAAAGCCAAAAATATGCTGTACATAAGAACACATTTAATCCAAAAGAAATTGACCAATTAAAAGCCAAATGATGTAAAACAATATTTCACACATAGAGGACATGGAAAAAAAGCAGAAATGGCTACCCTAACTTCAGAAGAAGTTTATCCTTCCAGTTCAAGAGAAATCAAAATGAAAACAACCTTAGCCATAGCTAAGTCTTCATTCTAGCCAATATTGTAGCATTTTCTCATTATTAAAAACTATAGAACAATAATACCAGCAGGCCATTGTGTTGTTAGGATATCTTGGAAGACTACAGTGCAAGGTCTGGGTTTGAGACTGTATGCTGTGAAAATGATCCAATGGAGAAGAGAGAAGGATGCTGGAGCAAACAGCAACTTTAGTAGAAAAACGACGCAAGATGGCAACAAGACATCTACCGGTCTGCACATCATCCTGGACTCCACATGTCTTAATACATATAAACAGCATACAAAACCCAGATCTTTTTAATTCCTTGACTTCTCCTTCTCCAAAGACCATCTTCTTTAACATTCCTCTATCTCTATTTTCTGCACATCATTATGGAACATCTTAATTTTAAGAACTGGGTTGCTAAAAATAACAGAACAGATTTTGTTTCCATGAATTCACCTTGACCAAATTTGGGGCCATTCAAATGCCAGTCTGCATGGCAGTACAGCCACTCTACTCTGGTGAGCACATACTCCCATGCTCCCCAAGATGACTGTTATGCATGTTCTTTAATTCCCTCACATCAAGTACACACCACTTCCCCACACCTACCCTCTGGCCTTCAAAAGAAAACAACACCATTTACCCCATAAAGAAAGAAGCCCTGAAACCAAGACTTCTAGCCCTGGCTGTATCTGTACCTTTTTTCTTCTCAAAGACAAAATCTTCACTTGAACGTTAGACAGCACACCCACCCTCTTTCTGAGATCATTCTATCATTGCTTACTTGTCTCTTTCTTTCAGATAGAATTACTGTAGCATTCTACACGGACTCTTATCCAGTAATGTTTCAAGCATCCTCACATCCATCCCAACTCTGTTTGAAAGGCTACTTTTGGCTCCACTTTCTACTCTGTCTCCTTCTCTCTTCTCACTCAACATCAAAGTTCATGAAAGAGTTGTCTGTTCTTACTTCCTCTGTCTTCTTATCAAGTTTGTATCCATGACCTCACTTACTAAGGACTCTAGGGTAATCCATGTAGATTAATATAATGTGTTTTTCATAAGTGAACTTAGCTGGTCTACTACAAAATTTCATTCCATTTTTCAAGTGATATTTAAGTAGATAATATTAGTGTCTTCTACTTTTCTAGATACTGGCATATTTCAGTAAATAAAATCAACAAAATAACTGATGTAAGTATTTTAATGCTAGAGTGGAAGATAGGCAATAAACAAATAAAACAAATAAATGTCATATGTAATGGGTATGAAATATAATAAAGTAAGGTGAAGGGCACAGAAAATGCTCATATTAAGGAATGAAATTGCCATGTTATGTATATAATATGAACAAAGACCTAAAAGAACTGAGATAGTAGCAATTTGAGCAGAACAGTGAAGGGATAAGAAAAATATTCCAGGAAGAAAACCACTGTTTAGACCAGGAAAAAGGGCACTTAGTGAGAAGTGATCATGTTCTCAAATATATTTCAAAGTAAGACCCAACATAGTTTGCTGATAGGATAGGTGTAGGAATAGGAGACAAAGAAGAAAGAGTCAAATGCAGCTCTAGGCTTTTTTCTCTACAACCTGAAAATAGAGAAATGTTATTTATTGAAATAAAGAAGGTTTCCAGGAAAGAAAGTTTCATGAAGGGTGGTATCAATTTTTGATGAGGAGATTTTTCAAGTGGACACATCATTTTTCAAATTGATTTAAAATCTAGAATTCACAATAGCCTGGACTGGATATAATATCACAGAAGTTATTAGTATTTAGGAATATTTAAAGCCACTGGACCAAACAAGATTATCTGGAGAACAAATGTAGCTAAAGAGTTTCAAAGACCAAGCCAGGGGGCACTGCAACATGTAGAGGTCAAAGTGATAAGGAAGAGACTGCGAATGAAAGGGAGGAGCCAGCTTTCACTGAAGAAAGGATGTGAGAGGGAGGAGTGAACTCAAATGAGAACTAGAATGTGTTTGGATTTTCTAGTGTGGGGTCACAGGTGGTCTTGACAAGAGTAGCTGCAGCGCAGGGGTGAAGCCTGACTGGAACACGTCCAAGTGAGAAATGAAGGAGAGAGGGGAGGAGAGTAAAGCATGGCGGGCACTTGAATTCTGTCAAGTACGTGTTTTGCCATACAGGGAAAATGAAGACTAGGGGTGGAATGACGGGGTGGCTGGGAAGGAAAGAGAATCATGAAAGGGTTTGGCATTTAATAATGCAACGTACTGCATCACATTTGCACACTTACAGAAATGATTCAGAGAAGAGGGGGTAATGATGATGCCTTCTTTTTTTTTTTTTTTTTTTGGTACCAGGAATCCAACTCAGGACCTCACGCTTGCCAGGCAGGCACTTGTGCCACTGAGCTATATCCCCAGCGCATGATGCCTGAATTGTGACTTAGAAACAAGAACAGGTGAGAGTGAATGGATGCAAGATGCATGAGGAGGAATTCATCTCAGCCAAGGGAAGGGAAAGCCAAACTGTTGTAACAGACAAGACGCAGGGTATTTAGGAGCACACTCAAGTATGCTGGTCAGGCTGCTGGTGTGCACAAGGGGGATTGTGTCTCCACTGCGAGCTCCCTCGCCATTGGCTCCATTCTCTGTCCCTTATGTGCTCCTCCTGTGATGCAGCAGCCCCTCTCTGTCCATTTATATGCTCCTCTGGAGGATGAAGACTCTGCAGGATCTTCTCTTCTCCTCCCTTAATCGATCTGTTGGCTATATTATGTTAGTAAAGCTTTCGATAATATTTAAATACTTTTAACTGTCAATGTTATGTCTCTAGGTTGAATCTCCCCTATAAACTTCATGTCCAGTCATTTGATTTCTTTCATGACACCTCTACTGTCTCACAACCTCAAACTTAGTATTTCCAAAGTCAATACAATAGTCACGTCTCCCAGAAACCCAATACTTTTCCAGTTACTCATTTGAAGTAGCCAGTCACGTTTTAAACACCAGATTATTTAAATCTACAAATGAGTCATCCATGACATTGTCTTTCTACTTTATATCAATCACTACTTCCTGTTCATTTGAGCTCTTAAATATTTCCTGAAAGTAGTCAACCACTTCTCTCTAAGATCACCAAATTCCAGGTCACCAACATCCGTGCTAGAGTTCCTGGCATTCACTCTTTTTCTTGCTCTGATCAATCCTCTATACAAAGGAAGAGGAATGTTATCATCTTTGAAATATGATTATATCTTCACTTATATCAAAACAATTCATCTGAAAATTAAAAGGATAAAAGCTCTAGAATAGCCCGCAAGACCCGGCATGGTTCAGCCCCTCCTGCATCTGCAGACATTTACCCCTCACTCCCAATGCCCCAGCTGCTTGTGTGCCTAGAATGCTCACCTCTTCTCCTCACTCTTCTCAAGGGAAATGTTTTCTGAACTCATGTTGGTCAAATCCCTTTCAGGTACCTGCTCTCATTAAACACAGCATTAATTTTACATTTTTCTCCTCAACTAACAGCCAGGTTGTATACAAAAAAACTCACTGCAGGTTGAAAATATCAAAAGTTAATAATTCGCTGAGTACATCTAACTTAACAAACATCCTAGCTTAGTCACACAGTACACTGTAGAGTACTCGCTGTCTCCCTTGTGACCTCTTGGCTCATTGAGCTATACAGCATGGAGAGAGAGGATCATACAACATATTCATCATCCAGGAAAAAGATAAAAATTCAAATAACTTCTACTTAATGTGTATTGCTTTCATACTACCATAAAACTGAAAAATTATAAATCAATCTGTTTTGACTTGTATATAGATGTCTCATCAAAGCTTCATTTGGTCATAGGTGGGGCTTTAAGGTGGCTGCATCTAGGGTATGTGATGATGGGATCAAGGATGTGATACAAGGATTAAGGGAGTGAGTGCTACCCTCCCTAAGAGTGGGTAGCCTGGATAAGATACAAAGGACAGAAAGAAGCTTGTTACTGCTTTCTACCTTCTGCCTGTTCTGCTTTTCCACGGAGTGTTTCTCCTCTGCGATGCCCCTCTGTCATACTACCTTGCCTTGGAGCTAGTCTAGTATGGACTAACAGGTCTACAAACTGTGAGTTAAAGGACATCTTCCTTTAACTTTGGGTGTCAGGAACTTTGTCTCAGAAATAGAAAAGTAAGATACAAACCGTTGTAAGTGAGGAAAATCCTGCATTGAACTCTAACAGGGCAGAAATTTGGTCCTCTCTATTTTCCATTCTACTAAATTTGTGTATTATCTTCCTCATATATAAGAGGTGTTTTATGTTTGTATAAATATGTGAATGATGGGTAGTTGTCACAAGAATTATACACATAGATAGTGTTTCCATGCACATAAAGAGTAAAATTATGTAACTTGATCAAGACTTACAGCCACACAGATCTATGCACAGAGTGACTCCCAGTCTATAATGAAATGATATAATTTTAAAACTTCAGTACTTTTAGCACTTTTCAAATGCCTTAATGAAAGAAAACTTGCTAGAAGACAGAAGCCCTGTGTGATGGTCCCTATGTGCACACTCTCCAGCTGTGAGAATTTTAACAAGGTATTTCATCTATCTTGTTCTTTGTTCACATCTCTGTGGAAGAAGAAGGCTGACCAAAAAAGGTTTCACATCCCTTTCCAGGTCAGAACCTAATACCATTTGTCATCATTGACAAAAAGCTTCATAAACAGAAGAGCAATAAAGAAGAGGCCTCTGTGTTCTGCAAAAAGGTGGATTTGAACTGGACCAGGAGGTAAAAATTAGATGACTTAGGAGCATAAAAGAACATGTATCAGAAGCACAGGGTTGGGAAACATGTGATACTCGGGTGACAATTAGTTACATGCCACACATACCTTTCCTTCCACCCCCAACTGCTCCAGTCCTTTCAAAGCTGTTGTACCAGTGCTGTGACACCCAGAATCCAGCTGATCCTTCATGCTGAAAGCTGTGTTTGGAGACTCTCCTCGGGGCCTTGGGCCACCCTGATTGCAACAACCCTATTCCCATCGCCCCTCTGGAACCTTTAGAAATATGGAGAGGTCAGGTTATGCGTGGATTGTGCATGTGTCAGTAATGCGGCCATGCTCCCAGGAGCACAGACAGACAACAGAGCAATCAGCATCTCCAGGGTCCTGTGGAAAATGACAGGGATTTTACTTTCATCCCCCCAACAGGGAAGGCAGCCTGCACCTGGAGGCTCCACAGAGGCTGTTTAACAAGACATTTGTTTGCTTCCTTCCTGTACCTCTGACAATTTAATCCTTTCTGATTCTTTCCATGATTTGACTCTAAATGAAAAAATATGATCTCATAGTTGGGGGCATGAGTCTGCAACACCACTGGTAATCTGCCAGCGCTCCAGCTTTTGATCCTCAGGGATGGAATACAGGCAGAAAATATGTTCCTGGCAAAAAATAACCATTCCTCCTGGCTGGAACAAATTACAGCCTTCCAGCAATGAACAAGGTAGTGGGGTGGAGCATAATGGAGGATCAGGAGAGTTAATCTTGATCACATGTCCTTCAAAATGGTCTAAATCCCCACTTTAATGTTTCAGTCTTCAAAGAGCTTCATATAACTTAAGGCATCCTTTTTATCTTTCTGATTAGCTTATGATCCTATGTCACACTGAACTAGGGAAATTAAGCATAATTATGAACTTAGAAGACAAAAACAAGGTCACATGTAAGCAGTGAAAACATGTGGGACCCAGAGGATTAAGAAAGAAAATGAACAAGAAGAAACAGAGTTTTCTTGGAAAGTGGCTCATTCTTTCTCTGCATCTCTGATTTCCTCAGCATCTCTCACAGAGTAAGACGCAGATTTTAGTGTTGGGAAGCCACACACCTGCACCCCACCTTTTACTGTTTGGAATATTGCAGGTGTAGGCTTTCTGTGTGTCTCAGCTCGGCTTGCATCCCTTCACCCCCACCCACCAGAGCCCATTGTTTGGGGAAAGCTGAAGAAAGGAAAGGAGGGATTTTAGAAACTCACTTACCAGTGGTTTTTTTTTTAAGCATAAAATCTTACTATTCTAATTATGAGGGATATAAAATCCACAAAATAATAACCCCTAACTTCATAGATCTTCTATGCAAGTAGGAGAAAGTCACAGAATGCAGATACATGAACAATGTAATGATATGGTGCGTAACAAGGTGTAAATGATACAGTGTGTAAGAAGGTGTTAAGGCCTATGGATAGGGTCATCAGACAATTTGTACCTCCAAATTAGGGTATGTTGGTGAATGAAAGAAGGCGCTTCTAATAATTACTCAGAACAGCAGGTATAAACAGGAACTTTCCTGGGCCAGAAAAGGAAAAGTAGCACAATGACAGAAATATAGGATGTAGGGTAGGAAAGGAGGTTTTTGCAATTTTAAATACAGTCATCAGAGTAAACCTCATGGAGAAAATGATATCTCACCTATCTGAGCCCCCTTATCTGTGCCTCCTTCTGCAAATGAAAGGACTCATCACAAAGCAATTTTTGAGGTTAAATTCAATTCTGATATTCATTAATCAATGATCCAGGAACAATAGGCTATTCTTCTCTGGCCTGGCATAAGAATACAGGAAAGGGTGTCTGGGGTTAAGAGAGGATCAATAGAAGGGTAAAATGATCATGTTTGCAAATTACACGCTGCAAATTTGGACACCCTTTTCAACCACTAAGTGTACATTCTTAAAGTTGCACAAGCAAACATTGTCCAGTTGCTTGTGCTGGGATTCACAAAGGTAACCACCATTCAGCAAGGTGTTGCCTGCCTTCACGGTAATGGTGGTGCACTATCTGTCCTTATCATGATGGACTGTGAGGCCATTTTTTACAAAAGGTAATGGGAAAGCAGAATGGTTGAAAACAGGTTTGGAGGCAATTCTAATTTATGGAATGAAATTGAGTTTTGAGTACAATAACCTAAATATAACAGAGGGACATCCAGGTGAAAGGGTCCAGTGACAGCTGATACATGGGTACTCAGGAGAATGAGAAAAGAGTCAATTCTGCGTAAGAGTTATGAGCACTGGCTTCAAAGTCAGGTGGAACTCAGTTCCGATTAGTTATTTAACTTCTACAAGCCTCCACTTGCTTACTTTTAAATGATGATAATAAAAATTTCATAGGGATTTATTAAATGGGTATAAAATACTTAATGGGAAGCCTAATATGTTAGTGCTCAGTATGTGGAGAGCAGGCAGTTGATATCACCTTGGTTATTAAACTACTTACTTAGACAATTAAACTGCAAGTGCAAATGCTTTGGGGAAAAGATAAGGTATAAGGAAGGGCAAAGCAGAGGTATCTTAATGAAGGAAAACATTTATATTTGGAAAGAAAGAAGTGTCACAAGAGACCAAGACAAGCACACAAAACAAGAAACAGCAGGCAGCAGGAATGTAGAAAGGTGATTGGGGATGGAGGTACTTCAGAGAAGGTGACTGGCATCTCAAGTGCAGCAGAACGAAAGCACCTCTTTGTCAATCACCACAGCTACAGGAAATATGTAGGTGATGAAAAGGCTCGGTGGTTAGGACTGATCAATCACATCCAAGGAAAGCCATGTTAAAGAGTAAATTAGCTCACAGGTGCACTTATTCAAAGGAAATGTAAGTAAAAGAACAAGTAAGATGCTAGTTGTGGGCATGATACAAACATTTAGAAGCAGCAGGGAGGCAGAGATTAAATGGGCAAGAGAAGGAAGAGTTCATTTTGAGAGCCAGGAGCTGTAAGATAGTGGAAGGGACACAATCTAGGACCTAAGTGAAAAATTACAGTTTCCTCACACTTCTTTACTTGCCTACTCTGCTAATATCTAAAAATGGAATGGATTTTTCCATTTCTCGCAGTCTTTTTGAGTTTTTGTGAAAGAAAGAAAAGGAAAGAAAGAAAGAAAAGAAAAGATTGATTTTTTTTTCCTCAGGAGACCTTGCCTTTTGCCTCTCCTGTACATCCAGCTCCTGATGTTCTTGAATCATCCAGAGACATTAAAGGCAAAGGAAGCAATCCCCAAGCCTGCCTCCAGTCTCTGCCCATATTTGTAACCTTCAATCTGGCTGGATTGGCCCTTCCATTAGAGCAAAAGCTTGGCTATCAAAAGCTTGACCACCAGAAACCACTGCCTAAATCCCCCTGTTGATTGAGATACCCTACTAAGTCCATGTCAAAGAAAATTCTTCAGGACTTAGCTCAAATATCAAGTACTCTGGCAAGGTCCCCCAAGTGTGCCACCCTAGTGGTATAACACAAACTCTGAATTTTTCCTTAGAATGTTTGGTTGAAAGTGATGTTTCCATGTGTTCAAAGCTAAGACTATATATAGCTAGGAAGACAACCACTTTAAAAACCCCTTAGTAGAATACGACAAGTTATATGGCCTCCTTGCGTCATTTAAGACTTGATGCCTGAGACTGCATAAAAGGAATGCATATGCAGCTGGATGCTCAGGTCTCAGATGCTTAGATGCTAAAATTATCTGCTTTGCCAATTACTTCAGTATTTGCTATGATGGTATAATAATTTACCCTAAAATGTAGTAATTTCTACAAAGACATTTATTTTGCTCAGAAATCTGCAAATTAGGCCACTCAAATGGAAGAGTTTGCTTCCACTCCAGTCTGTGTCAGCTGGGAGAGCTTGAAGGCCACAGCTGGAGTCATCTTTTAAAATCCCACTTTGAAATTCACTTACTCATAGGTCTGCTCTCTGGGCAGCAGAGACTGCAACTATTGGGGGTTGGAATATCTGGGTTCTCAAGTGTTTCTAGACCTCAGAGTGCTTGCTTCACTGAGGGTCTCCAGCAGACAGGCTCAGGACTGGAGTCAAATTTCAGGGTAACTCTTGCATTTGGGCTCACCCTCCAATAGTGTCTATTCCAAGAGGAAAGAGGATAAAGTAAAACTTCACACTGTAAGACAATCAAATGAGGGGGAATAAGTGTGTGGTCATTTTACAAAATACAATCTGCCATGTCTATCTTTTTTCTTTGATCCACTTTTTGATATCGCTTCTTTTGGTCACATCTTGTCAGCATTCTGATTATTCACAAATCTTGAACTTTGCCAGAAGTTTTAAAGTGTAAAAATTAAACTTGGGATAAACTGTTAAGCAAAGCCATATTCCTTTTCTTGCTACTTGTATAATCTTAAATAATGTGATCTTTCCACCTGGACAAAAAGGGAATTGAAAGTGTCTCCTCATGTCACTGTTCTCAATAAATTTTACCTTTCTTCCAATCCTGACTGCTCTTATTCCTGGTCCCGCACAGAGCACAGGCCTTCCTCCTGTGCCTGCCCTTGCGGGCAGCCTATTCCCTGGCTACCCAGGCCTGTAAGAAAAATTGAAAGTCAGACCTCCAGTAAATACAAATAAGTGCATTGAATCTACCAGCACTGCCTTCACATGATAAATTACTTAATCATGTGCTAATGATGAACAGTCAACTTTCCTGATGCCAGACAGTGGAGGCTGAGGGTGCCCTCTGTGCCCTGGTGTTAATTACTTCCTTGACTAACTACAAGAGACGCTTATTAAATTTTGAGACTCTCTGCCTCTTAGGGGGCACACACAGGCACAGCTGATGTCTCTTTCACTTTCTGAATTAAGAACAAAAATGCCAACCAAGGTAAGAAAAAAAGGAGTCCTGCTGAGGTACGGAAAAGCAGATGGAAGTATGTTGAGCTTGGGCCCATTATCCATACTGCAGTGAAGTTTGTGGACTATGTAACTTCTAGAGCCAAGTAGACATGGACTCTAATGAATCCACTTGTGGTCACGGTGGTCTTGGGTTCCTTAGCTTCCTTGAGCCCTGAGTTCATCTGTAAAAAAAGGCATCAGTAATACCTACTTTGTAGAGTTGTGATGGTATAATAATTTATCCTAAAATGTAGTAATTTCTACAAAGACATTTATGTAGAAATGCCACATACCACTACTAGTACCAATAATTGTACTACCAGTATTGTGACTACTCAGGGTAAATGTCAGCCTGATTTGACAACATCCCATTATTAATTAAACCTAAAACAGCCAATGTGAGACTGAGGCAAAGGTAAATCTTTGCTTAGTGAGCCCAGCAGTGATGTCAAGGACATCCTATCAATGTCTCTGGTTATTCAGGAATCTTTCCTCAACTTTCTCACTGGAAAAATTCTCCAAATGAAAAACCATAAATTAATCTTGAATCCCAGCTCTACACTCTTCACCTATATGTCTTACTTCTGACAAATATAAATTCTCTTTCAGCTTCTTGCTCTATAAATTATATACAACATGTATTCCACATGCTTATAGTATTCCTAACATGTCTGGTTTCAGGTGGAAAAAGCACACATATCACAGTTTATTCTCTTTATGAAGCCAGGTAATGTGCAAACCACTTTAATCTAGAGAATATGTCCTTCAATCTATATTTTCCACATACTGCTGTTGCTCATACCCCCTACACATACACAAACACACATGCACAAGTGCCATATACACACATACACATATGCACATATACACGCATATATACAGTACCACACAACTACACACACAGAGACCCACATACATGGCCTTCTGGAATGGGTGCTGGATTTACCTCAGCAGCTTCAAGTTCATTCTCCTAAACAATCTTGGAGAAGAAAACAATGTGTCCCTCTTAGAGGATGTCATTTAGAGGAAGTCGCTCTGACTGTTACTTTGGTAGTATATTTTACACCACACTTGGTGAATTATAAACTATTTTCTCAAGCTACTCACAAATCCAGGTTGACCATGATAATAGCCTGGGGATTTTTATTAGAATGCATTCTTGGATCCTACCTCAGATCTATTGCATCAGAATACACAGGGGCTGGATTCCTCAGGTCTCTCTGTAGTATGTTACTAAGCTAGCCAGTTTGCATTCACCTTGTGGATAGAAGAGCTAAGAAAAACATTATGCTAAAAAAAAAGAGTCTTGAAGCAAGAAAAGCAAAGATGACAGGGATGATCTCCATCTGGTTCCAGTTTAATCCTGAGCCCTTTACACAGCCTTGAAATGCTCCATTATCTTCATAATAAACTTTCCCTTTATGCCTCAGCTAGTTCAAATGAGTTTCTCTTACTATAATCCAAAAGCATCTCTGAGCCATACAGGCTCCCAAGCATCTTAATATATGCTTTTGCTGGTGATAGAGACAATGTACAAGGCAGAGCCCCTGTCTTTTACCTCCTCAGCCATTCTACAGAGGCCAAGTATGCTCTCCTCTCTGTTTGCCTCCGTTGAGATGTGTCGCAGCCCCACAGAGGTTCCCTTAGCAGGCGAGAGATGGTGAAATATTCTGCTGCCTCACCAGAATAATGGCCATCTTTCCATCCACAAGGATGAGGACCATCATGCTCTGGAACCTTCTTGCCAAAGTTCCAGAATGACTTCTTATCACCCTGCAGCTGTTTGCCCAATCTAAAGACAGAGACAGGAACTAAGAGGCAACACTGGAGTTTATGTGACTTTATGACAGGTGAATATATTATTAAAAGCCATTAGTTGCCAAATCCCTGATAAGAAAGCTAAGAGCTAAATTTTTGGCTGATCTGTAGTAAGAACATTGTACAATGTAGGAGCTTTTTTGTACTAGTCTCGTATCTGAATCCATTTTATGTCCCTAACCTTGCTTTGCCTTTTTTCTTCTTTCTTATTTCTAATATATGTTATTTTGCTGCATTTTAAGCCTCCTTAAATCCTTTCTGGAACAAGAAGCAATATAACAAAATAAAAACAGATTTCCCCTTTGTTACCAGAAGAATTCCTCCACTTTTATGCTATACAGAGGCACGTAAAATGATGGATAGTCAGAAATAAAATATTTAGTCTCAGTGTTCCATCAGTCACCACAAGGCATTTATTGGGCATTTCTTATGTAGGAGGAACTGTAAGGACTACAAATAAGTGTCACAAACAGCAAAATGCTCCTGGTATAGTCCAGAGACAGAGATCTTATGGTGCTTAAAAAAGAAAAAATATCCAGGAATGTAAGGTCATAAATAGAAGCAAACTTTGTGAACCAGATCAGTCAGAGAAGGCCCTGGAAATGCTTAAATTAGCCTTTGAGGAATATAGAAAATAGTCCCATGGGAGAAAGATACAAGAGAAAAGATAAAGCTCCTATGATATAAAGCATGGAGGAAGAAAGAAGTGCAGTGGCAGGAAAAGGCGTAGCTTGGGCTTCTCAAACCTGAGCATCAGCCTCACCCAGAAGGCTTGTTAAACCTAGACATTGGCCCCAATACCCAGAGTTTCCCATTTAGCAGGTTTGGGTGGGGCTGGAGATGCATTCCTACTAGTTGCTACTGAGTAGAGACTTACTCGTTTGTTTGTTTTTTTGGTTTTTCTCCGGTACCGGGAACCGAACTCAGCACCTTGCGCTTGCCAGGCAGGCGCTTTTGCCGCTGAACTAAATCCCCAGCCCGAGACTTATACTAGTTTCCCATGGAGCATTTTAGAAAGCGTCCCCTGCTAAGCTGAGACAGAGTTTTCTGTAGTAATGGGAGGTGAGATGGATGGTATCTGCTTGGTCACATGCCCTCCTCTGCACCAAGAGCTGACCCCACATGTCCTTGTCACCACGCTTCATGGTGCACAGAGCTTCCCCTCCCACCTATTTCTGTCTATCCTTGACTGGATTCTTTACAACTTGCAGGAATGAGAACAAACTGGAATATGTTGACTTTTTCTTCTCTGGACTTGGCTTCTAGGGAGAAGTTCTACCTACCATCCCAACCCCAAAGGGTTTCCATCAACCCTTCCCTATCTTCTCTGTTCCTTGACAAGGCTGTCACCTTCACCAAGCACACTTAACTCTCATGTCTTGATGATGCCTCATCTGGCTGTAGCCTCTGCACACTACTCTCTGAGACATGCTGCAGTGCACTGCAGGGTGAGGCCTCATGTCACTTCAGGAGGGACAATTTGGACTTGGCTATACCCACACAGTCATGGCTCACTTACAACTTGAGTGATTTTTAGACATCACTTTATAATATAAACTGAATTTCCCTATCTTGTAGAAAGCATGAAACAATATCATGATGTGAAAATTTGGGACAAACAGTAGGGCCTGATACGACACGTAGCCAGTGAGAGGAAGTAATTTTTGAGACAATTTTATTGTTCGGGGAAACATCTTCATTATATAACAAGTAGTTCTTAACTGCACCCTCTGTGCAGGTGTTTAGTATACATTTTACTTGGCAAATTGAGATAGATACAAATGATTATATTCAAGTATCTTAGTTATTTTTCTCTCACTGCTGAGACAAAATACCCAGGTACCCAGAGTTAAATGCATAAAAGTTTATTTAACTCACAGTTTGTAGAGGTTTTACTTCATAGTTGGCTGGCCACAAGCCAAAGTGGTACCTGGCAGAGAGGCACTGCCGAGGAGAAAGAGTTCATGGTGCCCATAGATAGCAAAAGCAAAAACAGAAGGGCATTAACAGCATCTTTCTGCCAATATTATACTCTATTTAGGCCACCAGGACTAGGGTAGTGGCAAATCAATAAGTGGGCCAATTTAGTAATTATACACCCTCAATCCCAGCATTGCACCATGAATTAATCATACACTCTAGATCCAGCCACTTCTGAAAAAGCTCCACTTATGACCATCTGAGGCTTTGAGAGGACATCTAAACACAAGCTACAACATCAAAACATCATAAAATGAGTGATATATGACAGAAGGATAATTATCACAAAGTTCAAAGAACTTTTAGGCTGAGGTTCTCATAGAAACTTTCAGAAAAGAAATGTGAACTTGAAAGATGTATGAGAAGATTGAGTAGACAGCAATGAGAGACATCATTCCCACTGGGTGAAATGACAAGACCAGTGGCCATCATTCCCACTGGGTGAAATGACAAGACCAGTGAAATGACAAGACCAGAAGGGTGACTGGAAAATATTGACTGTCAGGGTACACATCTGCTGTGACTTCTGTGGTCACATAGAGAAGAGAGGGAGAAAGGCCACAGATGGTCCCAATCTAAGAGAAATGCCATTGTGTTTGGCATTCTTCAACCCAAATGTGCATGCGCACACGCACACACACATACACACCAATTAAAGAATTGAGGCTCAACAAATACTAGCTGAAGAAAATAAGTGGTTTGAAATCCTTTCAGTGGAAGAAAGAAACCTAGAGACAAGAAAGCAGCATCAATATTACCAATTAGTGGATCAAGGAACATAATATGGAAGAGGCACTATAGGTGGTAAAACTGAATAGGACTTTAATACTTGGGGAAAAAAAACTCTCTCCAACCTACATGTAAAAAAAAGCCAAAATCCTATGTGATGGTTAATACATTAAAAGTTGCAATTAAAACTGCACATTTTACCACTTGTTGGATTCCCCAGGAAGCAGACACTTATGTGGAGATGGGAATGGGAGATACTGATTAGGCAGCGCTGCCCAGCTCCACACCAGTGGGAGAGAGCAAATGCAGCAGGACATGGCAGAGGGAGATACTACCACCAGTTTGGGGCATAATCTTTATTCTTTCAGAGTAAACTGAGCTACATATCTCAGCACTCACTACATATATTATAGGCACAATGGTATTTGCTTTAAATTATTGAATCCACCTCATAAGATCTGAGACAGGCAGTAAAGGGTTACCTGCTAGAACAAAAGAAGCAGCATATCAGTAGCAGTGTCCGCTATCCACACAGAAATCCCATGGTGCAGGTAGAACAGGGGACCCTGGGCCACAAGATTGAAAACTGAGATCAATCAGTTCTATCAAAGGATGAGGCACAAAGCAATAAGAAAAGAAGACCATCTGATATTACTTCCCTCCACCCATACTGACAAGTGAGTCAAGGATTATCATTTATAAGGACTGTGTAGTACCAACTATGAACCAAGCACTAAGCTTTTCATACACAAACTTGAAACTTCATGGCAAGTCAGTGAGATCTGTATTATTAAGCCCATCTACTAGAAGAGGAAAATAAAATTCAGACGGAAGATTGCTGCCAAGGTCACAGAGCTTGGAAGTGTCTTGATAACTCCAAATCCATGTTGTTCCCATCCATGGCACTGTGCATTTCCAAAGTATCCCCAAGGGATGTGTCAGGGATGACAATGGGATCAAAGGGAAAAGCTAGCTGCCATCCCTGCTTCAGCCAAGATGGACCCAAGATGTATCCATCTTATAAATGAATCCAGTTATGATCACATAGGGAAGGGGGTCAGATTTAAAGTCACCACTCAGCCTCTCCTACTCTGGCCAAAGTATATGAACCTTCTTCCTTATATAAATCATATTCTTTAGTCAAAGAAAGCAACATGACACAGTGACTAAGATTTCAACCTTCAAAGTTAGACCATATGGGCTATAATCTCTACCCTAAGAGCTGTGTGATCTTGAGCATTATTTGACCTCCCTATACCTCAGTTTCCACATCTATCTAAAGGAAGTCAGCATTGTGTTAATATGTCCATGGTGTAAAATACTCAGAACATTTAGCAAATAGTAAGAACTGTATGACTGTTGGCTACTAAAAATCATTATCTGTGAACTAGTGCCAATCTGAAAGGCTGCCTCTGAGTTACCCTCTGTCCACTGCTTACCCAACCCCAGAAATTATGATCTGACAAAATTTGAAACATTACCTCACTCTCTACCAGCTGTGACTATTGAAGTCAAAGGCTTGTTAGTTCTTTCCTATGTTAATTCTATCATTCCATTCACCAAAAAAAATTTTAGAGTCTTCTATTTGAAAATTTTTTAGTCTTCTACTTCAAATTCCAGGAAAAGTTCTAAGTATTAGAGATACAGGCATTCATATGAAAAAGTCCCTAATCTCATAAAGTTTATACCTAACTGGGGGAGTTAGACAATAAAAATAGAAAGCAAGTATGTATAAGGAGTCAGCAAAGAAAGAAAATAAAGTGTATAAGTAGATAAAGAGGCATAGAGGTCAGTGCCACATAGAGGTTATCCCACTTCTCTCATTGCTTGAACAAAATGCACAACACTTGCAACTTAAAGCAGGAAAGGTTTATTTTGGTTCATAGCTTGTAGAGGACTCAGTCCACAGTCCAGTGCCTCCAAGGCAGGATGGCATGGCATAGGCGCTTGGTGGAGGAGAGCCCAGGAGAGATGCTCATAGCCTGGCAGAGGAGCAGCAGAGAGTGGTCAAGGAAAAACCAAGCCAAAAAAAGAGACCCTTACAGGTCACACCCACAGAAACTGGCCTCTTCAACCAGGTTTCACCTCCCAAGACCACATTTAGCTATAAACTCATCAGTGACCTGATTAGCTGAGGAGTATCTGTAGTGGATTGATAACTGGTGGTCAACTTATAACCCCCAGCTGAACTGAGTAAGTGTGGTGCTGGGTGTGGGAGGCCCACCTGAGGACTGTTGCCAGCAGCATAAGAGGCAGACCTGGAGAAGAAGAAGCAGGCTGTTGGGAGCTGAGAGAGACTGTGGGGAGCTGGCTTTCCTAATGAACTTGGCTGCTTTTATCCTCCAAGGAGCTAGGGACCTTGCTGGCACTGAGAATGGCTTCCGTTCACTTTGGGGGAGCTCTGGTCCTCACTTTGAGCATAGCTGCCTGGTTCCAGAGGGGAAGATGGTGCACTGCCGGCCTCCAGGAAAAGCTTGCTGCATTGGCTTCCCTGATGGGAACTCGGCCATCCTGATCACTGGAGGAGCTCGGGACCTCACTGTTGTTGAGGATGGCTGTGATACCTTTTGGGGGAGCTCTGGTTCTTCTGAGCATCACTTCCTGGCTCCAGTGCAGATCCCTCAGCCTGCTAGCACAGATCCTTCTTCCTGCTGGCACAGACTTTGTAGATTCCACCACTGACCTTTGGGCCTTCCCAGCAGATCCGTGAAACAGGCCTGCATGAGATGTTGTCATGGGCTCTGGGCCTCCAGTTGGACTCGTGGGAGGCATTGTTATGAGCTCTGGGTATTCAGCTCGATTCATGTAGGACATTGTTGTGGCATCCAGGCCCTCAGCTGGATTCCTTGGTCTTAGTGTGTGGACAGATTTCCTGCACTCTTTTGTATACTGTTCTTTGGGTGACTATTATAAAGAATAATATAAAGTATGTGTCCTATATTGTGTTGTTTCCCTTGCAAAATAAGCCCCAAACCAACACAGTATCACACCCCCATGATCCACTCACCTTCCAAAGTCCCACCAATGAGGTTTGGGGGAGACATTCTAGATAGAAACCATAACAGGAACTCCAGAAAGTCTTTCTGATCTGGCAACTCTGGAGTGGAGAGCTGGATGATCAGACAGAGTGAGCCACTCAAGACTGAGAGATGTGGACTCCAGTGGCCAAATCCCTGAAGACTTTTGGAAGCATGGCAGATTCAAGGAACTCAAAAATGAAATCAGGAGTATAGACAGAGGACACATAACCTAGAGCATTTTAGGATATAGTAAGGCACTGAGTTTATCTCTAAGTGTAATGGGAAGTTACTGAATGAATTTAGGAAAAGATTGACATGATTGAATTGCCATTTTGAAAGATTACCCAGGGAGCCTTGAGAATAGACCAGAAAATGAAGAATAAGAACAAAGAGACCAGCTAAGAAGTTTTGCAGCGGTCCAGATGAAGTAGCCCCAGTGATCAAGGTGAAAGAAATAAAAAGCTTTTCTAGGCATATGCCGAAAGGTAGGATCAGTCAGGATTTGAGGGTGGATTTGAGTACAGGAGTGAATGGAAAAGAGATGTGATAAAGACTCCAAAATGTGGAAGATTATTCAATTTACAGATGACCATTAACACATGAGATGGCATGTGTCTCTTTAGGATTAAGAAAAGACCGAAAAGAAGGTAACAAACTCAGGTCCTAGGACCTTCTGAACTCTAAAGATCAAGAAAAGGAGTAGGAATAAGGAAAGAGCCCATAGATTAAGTGAAGTTCAAGAGAAAGGGGAAGAGCTTGAGAGGGAAGTTGTGAAATATTCTTTTGAATGCTGCTAAAAAGCATTAAATAAATAAGAGGAGGAAAGAACACTGACCATTAGAGTGGGAATATTGGAGCAGCCCCAGTTACCTTGACAAGAGCAGTTCAGTAGAGGTAAGGGACAAATCCTTTTGTGACCTACTTAATGGGAAAGGAGGAGCTGAGAAAGTGTTAACTGCACAATTCTGTTTGAGAAGCTTTGCTGTAAAGCAAAATAGGGTAGAAGTTTGGACAAATTGGAGACAATATAGACAGTTGGTGAAGAGGCAGATATATTAAAGCATGTTGTAGGCTCATAAGAATGACCCAGGAGATGAAAAACAAATGATCAGGAAACAGAGAGGAAAAGGGTTGGGAAAATGGCCTTGGGAAAAGGAGAATGCATGGGATCCAGAGCATGAGGAAGACACAAGAAGATTCATTTACACAAGGAGGCTGAGGACACAGCACAGACAAGGTGAGGACAAACATGGACCTTTCCTAGCAGGAAGTTATCTCATCTAATAATAAAGAAAACACAGGTCCCAGGCATTAAGGGAGTTTTAAATCACACAGCTAGTTGATGGCCTCTCTTGAGTCCCCACGAAATTATACCACTGCATTTCAACCCTCTCAGAATATATCTGTTCCCCTTTCTGCAACTTGTTGAATTGTATCTTACAAATTCAGGGCTGTTGTTCTTTTGTTTTTCTTTTTTGTTTTTAATGATCACGAGTTTCTCTTACACCCTGGTCATCTGCCAGGCACTAATGTAATGAGAAGTTTGGAATTGTGCCATGATTTTCCACTTACAGAGGTTTTAAAATCCCCCACTGACCACTTGAGAGGAAGAAGTACATAAATTCATAAAATAAAATCCACTGGGTCCGCATGGCATTTCTTTATAATGGAGCCCAATAACCCCTGAGTTCAGGCTGTGACCCCAGCACAATGTCCTGCCCACCATGGTGTTTGTAGAAATCTATTGAATAAATTAGTGATGCATTTATATTAGAAGTTGTTGGAATTTCTGTAACTGAGCCAATTCTTTCTGAATCCTGGTATTCATTTCAGTGTTTCTACTGTGAAATCAGTATATCTAAGGGCTGATTGTCTTCAGATTTGTTTGTGGGCTAACCACTGAAAGATAGTTTACACTCTTCTGTGAATGCACAGTAATTTCAAATTATTTAGACCCATTTATTTGTGTCCATTCTAGCAACAGGGGTTAAGTGCTATATTACCTCCTAGAAAATAACCAATTTACCCATACGATAATTAAACCAAAGTAGCATAAAGACCAGGAGTAAGAAAGCCATCATGTACAAATTCCACACGGCATTTGGGGAACTTTTTCATGGCATCAAAGACACCAGAGAGTTGATAAATTATCAAGTGCCTTCCAATATCTGTCCCACTCACAGTTTCGTCAGCATGTATGAATTCAGGTAGCTTTCCACTACTCTCTGCTACTGTTTTCATTGACTATCAAGATATGTGACCTTTCTATCAGCCTTCCACTAGTGTAGGTGGCCATTTTCCCTCAGGAGTCAGGGAACATAGGACCTTCTATTCCACATACAGTGATAAGCTGATGCCCTGGGAAAAGAAATCCTTGCATCTGCTGCTGAAAATGGGTATAAAGGAAAACTTACAGAACACTGAATTTCAGTGTTAATCCAAGTGAAAACATTGCTGTTGTCAAGTGTATAATAAAACCATTAGAGGAAGCCAAAAGGGTAATCTCGAGTCCTTGTCCTAGAAAAAGGTCACATGATGGGACAATCATTGAGAGTATCCAATGGGATATTTCATCTGACTCTGAATGGTATGTGTCATGCACACCTTTGGAGCTGCACAAGATTACAACCATAGCCCCACACTTACTTGCTATGTGGTCTCAATCCAGTCATGTAACCTTGATCCAGTCTCTAAGCCTCAGATTCCCTGACTGTGAAATGTGAGTTACTCTCTAGGAAGAGTAACCTAGGAAGACTGAAGGAGGCAAAGGTACAAAGGGATAAACTTCGTAGGTGCCCCACTTCTGGAAGTAGATAATCCAGAGCTCCCTCTTCCATACCAAGACACATGATGAACAGTCAAAACCTGCTTGTTCTCACAGTTGCTCAGAGAATGTCCACGACTCTTAAATTACCTACTGTGCACACATATGGAGCCAATACTTCAAGTAGTGGATTTACAAATAAATAGATATTTCTAGTATTTCTTTCTCATTCCTTCAATTTTTGTTCTGACATTTAGTTTAACAGGAAAAATTAATACAAGTGACTGTCACATGCACAAAAAGTGTTGAATATCACTGTTGATTCATAACTATTGAAGAGAAAAAATATCACAGGCACATTCTTCCTTTCCCCTTCCTAAAATGCTGAATAGAATCAGTGTAGTGAATGTTGAGCTCTCAGTTGCCCTGGGAATAAACACTAATTTAAAATGGAGAGAAACAGAACAGACCCAGTGATGTGCAACACTTAAACATTTGGATCCAGTAAAAAAAAAATTCCAATCTGATTGTTTGCATTGTAAACCCTTAGGGCAGGAATGATGTCTTTTTGAATCTGTACAGCTTCAAAGATACTATTGTTGCCCCATACACATGAAATAAAGAAGTAATGTTTATAGTTTCTGTGTACATCTTGTCAAAACTCTCTAGTCTGATCCATCCATTGGGGATTGCTCCTAGCAGCTACTTAGAAACTAATTTCTAAGAGGACCACAAATATTGCCTTGTCCCCGCCCCCAAACTCTATGAATGAAGAACTCTCCTCAGCTCGGGAGCCTTCCTACACTGATGAGATGGACTGCCAACACTCCCAGACCTTTCTACCAAGGCATCTCCCTTGACAGCTCTTCCAGCTTTCGGTCTCCTCCAAAAAATATTTATGCATATCCTTCATTCTCATAAAATACAAATCCTTAAAAGTAACTTGTTATATAATGAATGAGTAGGCAATATCCAATTATTAGTCATATGCAACTTTAACCAAACTACCCTGTGTCCCAACCTCAGGTCTATCTTATTAGCTGTATGACCTTGGGTAAGTCCTCTAATGTTCTATGCATTTATCTTTATGGATATAACTGGATTGTATTTTTATCTATACAGTGTAGTGATTATAAAGATAAATGAGTTGACATATGTAAAGTATTTTCAACAGTGTCTGGTGCAGAATAACCACTATAGAAATATTGGCTATTTTATATAAGCTGCAAGAGATGAGCTAATGTTCAGTGTAGGCATCTAGTATCCACTTGTAACAGAAAGAGATTTAACTACTCACATTAGTCACAGAAGACCTCAGCAAAGAATCCTTCCACTGATCAAGAGCAGTAAGTCATCAAGACAAAAAACCCAAATGAAAGTTGTCAATACTAACATAGAAACTATCCATTCAAAATCCTGCCTTTCTCTGCTTTAAAGATGAACAGGAATAGCTAAGTTTGTTGAGAAAAAGAATATCTGTGGTGCTGCCTGCTGAGTTCACTTTCTTTGGGTAAAACAGAGTGAGGCATCCTGAAAATACAGCTTCTCTTCCCCATTCTCGGCACAGTCCTTTAGTCACTTCTAATTGCTCACCCCCTCCCTTACATGCTGTGTGGTTGGTGTCTTTCACTCTCCAAGTGGTCCAACCCCCTCCAACCTTGTACTCACAGTAAACACTACTCAAATTGATCAAAATTCTCTGAAGAACTCCTTGATCTCCAAGAAAATGTGGTAGTTCTCTTTATGTTCTGCGCAAGCTAATCCCTTCACTGTAAGTTTACTTGCTTGTCTCTTATTGCCATTAAATACTGAGATTCTTAAAGGCAAACATTGTTCCCGATGTTTCTATACAACCCTGACTTCTAGAAAAATAAAATGTAATAGATGATCAGTCACTGTTAAAAAATCAATTAAAATATTAATGAAGGGATCTTTTTAAAAGGACAATTAGAAGCATCGCTATATATAGAAACATAGATTACCCCTTAACACTTTTGTAAGGTTTAGCCCTACTAGGTAATCTTCCCAAATTCTTGAAAAGGTAAAGGAGAGTTTTTATAAAGTTAGAGTTTTAGAATCCCAATTTGTTCCATTTATCCTGGCTCTAACTTGGGAACCCTTTTCAGAAAACAGGGATATCAGTTAAACACTGTTTTAATTCCTTTGTCAGTACCCTGCTTAAGGGAACTTGGCATCTGGAAGTGAATCCCTATGCCCAGACAGCCTCACATGTCAGAGCTTCTCACTAGTTTCAGTTGGTAGTAAGAGAAAGAGAGAGAGAGAGAGAAAGAAAGAAAGAAAGAAAGAAAGAAAGAAAGAAAGAAAGAAAGAAAGAAAGAAAGAAAAAGAAATGTTAATTTCTCCAAACTGCTAATCTAGGAAAGTTGATGAAAAATTTAAAGAATAAGTTCTGTATTCTATTCCATTCTAGACCTATATGCCACATTCCTTTCCAAACTGATTTCTTGTCCCCAAGTAATAAATATCAAGTACTGGTCACTTTAATTATACCAGGAAATCAGACTTAAATACAACACTCACAACACAGAAAAGTTAGATGGATGATAGATAGATGATACATAGATAGATAGATAGATAGATAGATGACAGATAGTAAATAGATGATAGATAGATATATGGTAGATAGATAGATAGATGATAGATAAATAGGAGGTGTGATAGAAATCTGTGGCAAATGTTTAAATTTTAAAAATTGTTACAGTAAAAGACATGTTACCATTAATCCCCATCAAAATACCCACACTCATGTCAAAGACACTTATTCCATCATTCTTGCCACAATCTGAAGTAATTCTGGAAGTCCTCTTTCATGAATGTCTTTACTTACACTGTCATGGGTGCCTCAAAGCCTTGAATCAATTCAAAACATTTATCTTTCACAGACATTTTGACTTTGAATAAAAGCCATAAGTTATACCATGCCAGATCCAGTGAATAAGGTGGGTGAGGACACCACCATCATTGTTCAGCAAGCCTGCCTTTCTGTTAGACGGTTCTTGGCAGCCGCAGTCGCTGCCTTTTTGATCACAATATGTAAAGACACTCACAAAGGAGAACTTCCAGAACTGCTTCAGAAAAATGACAAGAGAGCTTGGCATCTGGTATGCTCAAAGATAGAAAAGTTAATAGTATCTCTATGTTCAAAGCAAAGGAGGTATTTTGAATGAGATTAATGGCAATGTGTCTTCTACTATAATTTTTAAATAAACATTCACCATATATTTTGATTGCCCTTTGTACACACACACACATACACACACACACACACACACACACACATGTGCGCGCCTATGAATTAGTCAATAGTGTGACATAAAATCTATCCCAGCAGTTGTCTCAGATTCAAGACTAGACCGTGTTCCTTTCATTATAGTAGTGTATCTCAACAGCGACACCTATAGATGCACTCAGAAATGTGTTCGTCATCTCACAGTAAAAAAGTAGGCTATGTCCCTTTTTGATTCCAAAGAAAATACTCCTATTTTATTTTCATTATTTAAAGTTTTTATTGATCATTGATCTGTCATTATTTAATGTTTTATTTTTAAGGCTGAAGTTTAAGATATCCCAGATAGTCAAAGACACATACTGCCTTTACATTTAGGTCAAGCTCATTTTCATATTTGAAACAAACAAAGCAAAATTAATCACTGTTTATCCATTTTTAACAAAGTAACAATGAAATGTTCGGTTAAAGGTAATCTGCCTTAAGATAAACCCAGTAAAGAAAATTGAAGATGAAACAAATTAATCAATCCAGTGACAACTGTGAGCCGCTGGTGAAAATAGAAGATCCCTGACATGTATCCTATCCAAATCCCACACCTGAAAAAGAATAAAGCAAAGTGAAGATTTCAATCCTAACCATTTATAAGACATCACTCAAGTCATAGAGACCAATTCAATTGAATTTCACCATATAAAATTGATTAATTTTGTACTAACCTCACTTGCTTCAAAAACAAAATATGGAGACCTTAAGTTTGCTGAATAAATTTGATTATGCCTACCCGTCCTATTCAGAGCTCTTTAGCAACTTATAGCAGATGACACTTACTTCCCATGTGACATCCAGTCCCAAGTTCAACCAAGATAAGTTCTGCATACAAAGAGAATCTACACAACAATGGAAAACTTGAAGTACCAATGAAAAAACAAAAAGCTATAGTTTTGTATCTTTTTTCAACTGAATTTACTGAAATAAGCTTTTATTTTTAAATATACATACAAAAACCTTGTCTCCTTTCAAAGTACTTGCAACCAAAACTACAAAAGGAAACTACTTATACCAAGTGGTAACCCCAAGTGAAAAAAAATAGTACATTTTCCAGGACAAACCACCTACCAGTGGGATTGTGCATAAGCATGCAAAAATATTAAAGGAGAACTTCCAGAACTGCTTCAGAAAAATGACAAGAGAACTTGGCATCTGGTATGCTCAAAGCTAGAAAAGTTAATAGTATCTCTATGTTCAAAGCAAAGGAAGTATTTTGAATCTCCTAAAAATGGTGAAATAAACACAATGAAATTAATCAATTAGTTTCTGCCAGGCAAAGAATCATTAACAATAACAACAACAACAACAGGAGGCAATGGAAATAAAAATTAACTAAAAAGCTGAAGAATTCTATCATTGGACATATTATTGGGTTGGAGCTCCTCTCCAGGTTCTTGGTGTCTCATACAAAGAATTGAGGACACTGGGGCTGGGGATTTAGCTCAGCGGCAAAAGCGCCTGCCTGGCAAGTGCAAGGTCGTGAGTTCGGTTCCCGGTACCGGAGAAAAAAAACAAACAAACAAAAAAAAGAATTGAGGACACTCAAAGGTTGCAGCCAATCAATGATTTATTTGAAAGATGAAAGACAAGATACATTTCACACAGAGAGAGTGGGGAGAGAGGAGCTTAAGGCACCAGGGCTTTGATTTTGAGAGATTTAGGCCTTAGAGTTGGGGGAGGATTATGGGTTTGACCTAAGTATGACTACTGCCAATGAGCAGTACTTGATTTAGCCCTTGCATGGGACAGTGGATTTTCTGATGTTTTATGGCCTTTGGAGGAAATATCATGGAGTCCAAAGCCCACAGCAAGGTCAAATCTACACAATCAATAGTGTGGTAATTAGGTTGGGGTCAGCCAAGTGTTGCAAGGACACCACAGAGTGTTTGCCCAGGACTTACTGTGTATGAACTAAGTTACCTAGCTAACTTTCCCAGTGTATTTACAACTAGGTATCCTGGTCCTGGGCTAATGTTTAATTCAGAAGGTGGATTTAGTCCCAGAAAGGATCTCCAAGGCAGGCCATCCCTCTTTTCCCAGCTGTTGTCTTAGTTACCTTATGCCTCAGATCCACCCA
Organism: Chinchilla lanigera; assembly: GCF_000276665.1. Classification (NCBI taxonomy): domain Eukaryota; kingdom Metazoa; phylum Chordata; class Mammalia; order Rodentia; family Chinchillidae; genus Chinchilla; species Chinchilla lanigera. The sequence goes on along the minus strand of NW_004955459.1, from coordinate 11,954,132 downwards.
GAAAGCGGACTCCAAGTCAAGACTACCCTCCTTTCTTTTTTCAGCCTTTACCTTTGCTACCTCCTGCCCCAGACCTTTTCTGTTTGTGGCTGGGTAGCTTTGTCAAAGATAAAAATATTTGAATGAACCTATAAATTTTTATTTCCTCATTCACAACATACTGCACAGCTGACCTCACTGGACTTTGTGAGGATTGGCAATTCTCTATGGGGACTGAAGTCATAGTCATCATCGTGGTAGTCATCATCATCGTCATTTTCATCATCTCCTGCAACCCACCATTAAATAAATCACGATAGGAGCCTATTTCCACAAGTGCATTCTTTGCTACTCAAGTAAACAGAAATGTCAAAGATTAAAGGCCTAATTTTCTCTTTAAAAAATTTACAGTACTCAACATTTTTAGTGATTTGAGCTAGAATTTAAAGAAGAATTATTCAGTTGTTCTCTGTACCAGATTTATATAAGTAATATTTATCATTTCTTCTGGTTAACAAAGATGTGGAACATATTCCTATATAAAAAATGTAGAAACTTTTTAAAAATATGAAGTAAATTTTTTCCTACTTAACTGATATCAAAAAAGAAAAGAAAAGAAAAAAACAGAGCTGTTGGCAAGGTGATGATTTTATAATAGATATTATTTTATTTTTATGATGTTTGGAGAAGTTTTTAAAAAGAATCATGTGTTTTTGAAGAACTATTTTTTAACCTAACCAATTCTAATATTACTTTATTTTATATTTCATTATACTGAACTCTTATGGCTATAGAAATTAAATGACCTGAAATTTTTAAAGTAAACCTTTAGCAACAGAGACTATAGTCATTTCAAAATAAAAACAGGTGAAGAGACAAAGGATTCCAAATTACTGAATTTGATTCCATTTTTTGTATTTTAGTGGCATAAAAATAAGCTACATGGCATTAAATATAAGCACACTAAGAATTTCTTATTTCTGAAAACAGCTTCCAGTGGAAGAGAGATAGATACTTAATACCCCAGGCTCTGTAAATGCTGTTCCCAAGACAGCACTCAACAGAAAAGTCATCGAAGACATCAGTGTGAAAGTTTACCCTTTTTACTTTCGTCTTTTGATAAAAGTCACTATATCCAATCAGCAAAAGAAGTCCTATAAATTAGGAGCATCAAGACCCACTGGAAGAGCTCCTTTTTCTGACTACTGGAAACACCCAAGCATAAACCCAACAGGCCTTAAGCAGCCTGACCATTCACAGGCTCCTTGTGCCGCCTTTCCTCGAAGTCTCCAGGAAGGTATAGTTTCTCTGCATCCCCTTTGCTCCCTGTGTCTGCTTCTAGTGAAGCACCTATACATGGTGCTTAACTGTTCATATTTCCCCCGAGGGATCTCTATCCACCTGCTGTAACTCGGATCTGAAATGCCCCAAAGGGACATGAGTTGATAGGTTGTTGCACAGCCTGTGGCACTACTGGGAGGCAGTGGAGGCCTGGTGAGAGGAAATTAAATCACTAGGGGTGTGCCCTTGAAGAGGATGTCTGGACTTGAGCCCCTTCCTCTCTCCTTGCTTTCCAGCCACCATGAGATGAGCAAGTGTGTTCATCATGATGTTCTGTTGCACCATCAACCCAAAAGCAATGAAGACAACTGACCACGGACTGAAACCTCTGGAACCATGAGTCAAAATAAATCTCACCTCCTTACAATCTGTTCATCTCAGGTGTTTTGTTAAAGTCACGCAAAGCTGACTCACACCTTATCTTCCTTATATCTCTAAAATACCCAGTACTTGAGAAAATTTGAAAAATTAATGAACAAATAAAGTTTGGCCATTTCATGGCTACATCATGGCCAATTCACAATATACATATATAGTTCTACATCTAAACCTATTACTGAAAAGCACTTTAGGTTTCCCAAGAAGACATGCAAGGATAATGTCCTTAAGGACATACAAGGATAATTACATTGCAGATCGCTTCCTCTGCTGGCTTTCCCAAAGGCCAAGCTATCACCAGAGCCCTTCTGAGTCTCTCTGCTGGCCAGACTTTTGCCTGAGCTTTCTTGAAACTCCAAGTTCCGTGCTGCCCCTATCTGGATATGGGAGGAGCAGCCCCTTCCCTTCTCAATGAAAATCAATTTAAATTTGCTCAGTACTAATTTCAAAGTTAAACTGATTCCATAGATCGGTACAACAAATATCTAGGCTTAGTAACCTCCTGGGAGCAAAGAATCCCTCCTTCTCAGAAGCAGACTTGAGGGAAGGCTATAAATACTTAAACATTAATATCGTTATCCTTGTCACATTAAAAAAAATGAATTAATGATTTCCTGGCTCCTCTCTGGGGATGACCCCAGTGCCTCCACTGCATGATCCTTCCGTCTTATTACCATTTCCTCCCTGAAGTCTTTTCTCCTTAGAGTCAAGAACTGTCATCTGTAAGTAATGGGGCATGTACACAGATCCTATTCCTTCAATGAACACGGGTGGGGGATGATTCCCACCCCTCCCCCACATCTCCACAGGGTGCCCAAAGCGTGTGTGTCATCCCCAAGCAATTTTCATCAACTCGCTCAGAACTTGCCTGAGGAGAAGGGGGGCTGGAGCGGAACTGTCTCTTTAATGGGATTTTAACGTGATCTTCAGCAAACTAATCTTATTTAGATATCATAGGAAGCCATGTAATCTCATCTGGGCACTCTTATTTCCTACAGAAAAGGAAAAGCTCTGTAATTCATTTTCAGCAACAGGAACACTTTAATAAAATCTGCTTCCGAAGGTTAAATGACCAGACAAACAGCTGCAGCCCCAAGACCCTATATCCATCTCATTGATTAGGGCAACCATGACAACAAAATGACCACTCCAAAAGTTGCTTAAATAAAATCCATGCTAAGAGCTCAGGCCACTGCCAACTGCCTCTTTTTTTGCCAGTGTTTTATATTCACATATTTAAATGCAGCAAGAGTGTAAATTAGCTGGGGAGAAAAGGACCGGGTCCCCTAGCTTGGTTCTGAAAATAAGCTGAGCACAGAAAGCCAATCTCATTTGTGGAATCTAAAACAGTTGATCTCAGAGAAGCAGAGCAGAATGGCGGTTACCACAGTCTGAGCTGTTTAATGGGGAGGAAGGCTGGGGAGATATTAGTGAAAGGAGCGACAATTTCAGAACTATTGCACAACCTAGCAACCAAAGTTAGCATATCTGCTGTACTCTTTAGAAATGCTGAAATTGGATATAAAGTGTTCGTACTACAAAAATGATAATTGTAAGAAAGAATGCATTTGTAAACTAGCTACATTCAGCCATTCGACAATGCATACATACTTCAAAACATTATGCTGTGTGTGATAATTATATGTAACATTATATGACGTTTAAAAAGTAAATACATTTGAAATTCATTGTTTTTGCTTTGTTTGGTTTTCGTGTATGTCGTTGGCATTTTGCTATTGTTCTTTTTTTCAATTCTCTTTAAAATAAAAATAAATTTTAAAAAAAAGAAAATAATACATAGTGTAAATTGTCCTCATTCTAAGCCTTGGTTTCCTACTAGAAATGGCCTAGATTAAGACACATAGGCATCAACAGTAGGCTCATGAATGAATGCTCCTTCAGAAACATAGTTTTTAATATATTTCCCCAGCATGCTTAGAGGAGTGGGTGAGATTAACCCTAAGCAGAAGCATAGAGGAGGAAGCCTGGCATGGAACACTTTTTTCTCTGTTGTCCACTCCAGCAGGTCACCACAGGCCCTGAGCACTGTGACCTCCTCTCCCCAGAAAAAGTTGTGAGAAATAGACCTTTCCCATTTTACCAGCAGCATCCTCATACCTCAAACATTGGCCTTCTGGAGCCCATCAAAGTATCACAGACTTAGTCCAGCCACCCCTACTGATAAAATATCTAGAGACAAGGATTGAGGTGTATGCCTGTAATTCCAACTTCTAGGGATTCTGAGGCAAAAGCATCATGGATTCAAGGCCAGCCTGAGTGACTTTGCAAAACTCTGAGCCAAAATTTAAAAAATAAAAGAACTAGGAATGTAGTTCTGTCTTACTTTTCTCATTGCTGAGACAAAAATACCCAATACCCAAAGTTAAAGGAGGAAAGCTTTATTATGGCTCACAATTTGAAGAGGATTCAGTCTATACCTGGCTGGTTCCAAAGCTAGGAAGCACAGCAGGGGGAAAAAAATTCAATGGTGTGGCAGGCAGGAAGGCAGCAAGCAGCCAAACAAACCAATGAGCAGCAGCAGCAACCTACCTTCTTTCGGTACCTTTATTTTCCATCCAAGCTACAAACCCATTGATTAGTTCCACACATACCCAGAGTGGGGTTTCCATTATCCATATTTTTAATCCCAGTCTCACACTTTTAATCCATATTTACATACCTTAATCCAGCTGCCTTTAAAACTCCCCACCTATGACCACATGAGGCTTTGGGGAGATATCTAGATATAAGCCATAACAAGCTCAGTGGTAAAGCGTGGAACATATGTGGTCCTGAGTACCCTTAGCACAACAACAAAAAAAAATCATTGGAAAATTTAGAGCATTACTATTCATAATACTAAACAACTTAAAATCTGTGAACCCTCTGTGATCCAGCCTATGATTTTAATGTCTATGTCTTTTAACGTAACCATGAGCACCTTTAAAATAGGAAATGTGGGTTGACCGTCTGTCTCCTCTCAGCACCCAGCACAGAACCCGGCACATGACAAGGTTTTTTACTTACTTAAATCTTTGTGTTTAATGAATGTTGAGCAACATGATGAGTCCCAGGTTCACACCTATGGGTGTCTAGCCTAAGGGCTCTGACATTGTCATCTTTAAGTCTCACACACAAAATAAATAAGCCAAAAGTAGGTATTAGTTTCCTTTTCTGAGATTAACAAAGCTAAAATTAAGAAAAAATAATGTATATAACACACATTTAAAAACAACAAGTTGGAATTTTAAATCTACAGTGTCTAATTCCAAAGTAAAGTTCTTTTCACTTTTTTTATGATGTCTCGCTAATTTTTGTTCATTCATTTGTCTGTTTTTGTTTTTGTTTTCTCAGTGCTGGGGATCAAACCTAGGGCCATATGTGCTAGGCAAGTACTCTACCACTGAGCTACTCCCCAGCCCTCTCATGTTTTTTACATAAATTATGAGAATGAGAATTAATATTAGTCAACCCAAAGTATGAACCACTGGTTCTCTTAAAATAAACATTAGTTCTTAGGCCCTCTCAGACACCACAAAGTAAACACAATAATCATCAAGATAAGATCCATTTGCTGAGAAGTTAAATCACATATATCTACTAATCTGTGCTCTCCCGCTGGAAATTTATCTCTACGTTTCAATAAGGAAACTTTTTCCCCAAGAGAAAGGAACCTCATTCATATATGGTAGGATGTGAAGAAAACTTCCAAGTATTCTCAAAATATCACTACCACTTTTTCTCAGCTGGAGTCTCTAGAAATAGATTCTGAGGTAAGGATTTGTACCAGGAGGTTCACGTGGAGTATGTGCAGGAACAATGTCTACAAAAGAGTAAGGAAGAAGAATTGCGCAGAGGGGCTATGCTTAGTTGAACTATGCTGTCCTTGCAACGGAGGCCTCAGCTTATCCTACAAGAACTTTGGACCTGAAATGATTTCTCAGAGTTATCCCCAATTGCAAAAAAGGAGGCTAGAGCTTTGCTCTTCAGCATCAACAAGTAGCAGATCCAGGCAGTCCCCTGTGAGAGGAATATAAATGGCTTCAAAACAACTGAAGGCAATTCTGGAAGGTATATGCTACCCAGCGCTATAAAAAGCTGACCTTCCCAGTAGCTAAGGAATGCATCTTTGGGGTTAGGGGTAGAAAGATCAGTTCTGGGGAATTTACCTTCCACTGCATTGGTACATTTGGATTCACTTGCTTCTTCTTGTAAGTTCATCCCACTTGGAAATCCCTCCTCCAGGATTCAAATTGGTCCTTTAGAATGAACTGCACCCTTGCTGCTATAGGGGCCTTCAAGGCCACAAGCGATAACAATTGTCTCTTCTAGATTTCTCATTCTAGATTTCCATTTATATCAGTTGTACCTCAATGGGGCTAGGAGTTTCCCACAGTGGGGTGACTGAGCTGTCATCCCTGAGAGGTTTGAGCCCCTAGTCATGATGCCTTTCTCAAGCTCTGCACTTATCTATTTATACCAAATTGGGATGGGGGCTATCAAGAGATGTCTCAGTGATCTCCTCTATATCAAATCATTTTCTCTGTCCCTGTGGTCAAAATAACTCTTCCTGACCCAATTATTTCTCCCAGGCAATGACTCATATATACCTGCCGATCTTCTGATGTGAAGTGTGTAGCAACTGTAGGTGGGTAGTAAGTGTAGACTAGAGCTTAGTAAGACTTACTGCATCCTCTGATGCAGGTTTTTCCCATCAAGAAACCTGGACTTCAAGACTTATAGACTAAAGTAAGACATTAATCAGCATAAACTTTCCTAAAGTTTCACCAAAAATGAGAACCATTTTAACTTCTACCCAACACGATGTCTGAGAGTTGTGGATATAGTGTACAGTTCATCCTCCAACGGATGCTGCAGCTGCGTCTTTACGGCCTGTTCCATCTCTATCCAGCTGGCACTGCCTGGAGGTGTGCTACACGATATGACCAGAAGACCCATTAATGTGAGCCCAGTATCTCACCTCTTTGCCACAGTAATATCTGTCCCCTCAGTTTGGGTAATATTTTGTGGAATCTTTATCAAGAGATCACACATGGGACACCATGGATTCTAGTACTGACTGAGACAGAGTCTACAGGAAAGACAAACAAATGTCTAGAATATACCTTCACACTAGTCAAGACAAATTACTGTCCTTCCAGGGTAGAAAAATTCCAAGATGATCAATTTTCCACCAACTTGTTGGTTTCTCTCTTCAGTGGTTGGTGTTCTGGCAAGAGTTCAGGACTCATCTCAGTTGCACGGAGGTTGCACACTCAGCAGCAGTGCAGTTGGATGAACCCCTGGAAGAGAAGCCCATGTTACTGGCTTTCTTCCTCCCTGACATCCAAGAACTATCCGTAAGACCACTCTACTGGTGACCAGTGACACAGGCTGCTGACATCAATTGCCCAAGACCTGTGCTCTTTAGCTGTTTACTATTTCTTCCATTGTGGATAGACCTTAACATGCCTCAAGAGGGTCACACTTTGTGCCCACCTTCATAGGTTCAGCCACATGTCTCTATGTCCCCAATCTTTCAGTCTTCGTCACCACAAATGCCTGACCAACCAGCCAAGATATTGACCATGACCTATGAGTATGAGCATGTGTGTGTATATCTGTGTATGAACATGGGTGTGTGTATTTTCTCATTGCTTTACTTTAACAGAAGTGTATTAGTGGTTTACTTCCAATTTTATCCACACACCAAGCCAATCCATCTATGAAACAAACTTAGACTTCTTCCGTTCTGTCATCTGACAATAACAGGCACCACACATGGCCATAGGTAAGGAATAATGGGAAAGGTCTTGGCATAGAAGAGGTAAATGACCATAGACGTCTAGGCTGTAGGTTTGTGTAGCTCACTTGATCCCAGCAGCACCATCCAGGCTCAAACTTGGATGTGCCACTATTGTCTTGCAAGGGATTGCTGCTGAGCCCACCCAAACTTATAACTTGATGGATCTGAAAAAAACCTGCTCAAAATGAGCAGCTCTGGTCCCACATATACATGTGAACTTGGACTCTCTATTCACAGGCCTCAACATATCTGAGTAGTTCCCCTTTCTCTCTAAAAACAGTGGTGCAGGTAAATAACTGTTGGCTTCTTTGGTGAAGAGGGAGGCGATCATTACCACAAACACTTGCCACAGTGCTGCTGGATCCTTCTTTGGGAAACTTTGTTTCTCCTTCTTTCAATGAGTTCTACGTATCAGAACTGGCTCAAGCCCAGAAACTTTATCTTTCAGGTTACCCCTGACTTCCCAGTCATCTATCCTTGATTGATTGCAATGATTAAGCAATTTTCTTACTGGCTGCCTACCTCTCTTGCCCCTAAGAACATCATGTTCTATCAGTCATCGCTATAATTCTCTGTGGGTTGTGCCCCTCTCTGCCATTCCAACTTTGCCATCATTACAGTATTTTCACCCACGTTGCTTCTGATGAAGTGTCACTACCCAATCTGTATTATTTCAAGATTTGATCATCACCACTATTACAGATTCTATTACAGCTTCTCCCACTGTCATCCTTGCTTCACAGAATGGCCACCACGGGTCTCAGGCTGCTGGTTGTCCTTTCCCCACTACATCCCATATTGCTTTGGTCAGTGGATTGCCCCACAATCCCTCCTAAAGTACGAAGTAAGCTTTTTTCCTTTCCATAGTTTATTCTCTCTCACATGCCCACTTTTTCTGAGCCTTTTGCTCCTCGCTTCTACTGTCTGCCTTAGCTGTTCTGGGTTTCTACTTCCTACTGCTTTCTCTAAACGTCTAAGGTCAACCCCATGTCTCATTATCACAGTACCCTGGGGAACTTTTCTGCATCAAGGGAGAGTTAAATTCTGTATCAAGTGTGCTCCAATTTTGATCAATTCTCTTTATCCAACTTTGTGTTTTATCACCCCTTGATTTGCACCCTCTGGTCCAATCTCATGTATGTATACCTTACCCCAGGTTTGTAACAGCTAGACCCCCCAAAGCTCTTTTGGCCTAGAGTTCTTTTTATTCATTCTACAGACCTGGCTCCTCACTGGCCAAGCTGAGTTTTGATTTGACGTGGTTATTGGTCTGGTGGCTGAAAGAGATGGTGAGATTTCATCTGAGGCTGGCATATAGTATTTTGAAGGCAAAGCCCTCCTTTGTTTGCCAGCAAGGGACGAAGGACTGATACCCTTCAGGAGGAAGGAGATGGTCAGAGACTGCAGGGAATTGGGCTAGTCCAGAGTTCTTGTGCACACTGACCCCAAAGTCACAGTCTTAGATCTCAGGGTCCCATTCCATCTAAGACAGAGCCCTGAATTTAACACAGAAAGCCTGTGGCTTAGAATTTCATCTCTGGAGTTCCACTGACTTAGCCTGATCTTCAGGTTGGCCTGGTCTCCAGCTGCAGAAGACTTTCTATGGGGCCAAGGAGGCCTTCTCATAGTCACCGCGATCTCCACATTGGCAATCAAGTACCTTCAACTTTTCATTATCTTTCTCTAGTGCGTTATTACTAGCAGCAGCCATCCAGTTCTATTTTTCCATAATCCTTACAATCTTCTAGGAATTTTTTTTAAATACAAGGCTTGGTCATGTTGCCCAAGCTAGCCTTGACTTCATGGACTTACACAACCCTCCTACCTCAGCCTCCCAAAATCTGTTATGATCTGAATGAATGTCCTCCAAAATCCAGATGCTCCCGATGTAATCTTATCAAAAGGAGGGACTATAAAAGTTGAACAGGCTCTGAGAGCTCCTTTCTTGTGAACAGGATGAGGTGCCCTTATAATGAGGCTTGACCAAAGGCTAGAGTAGATTCTTTCTTGCCCCTCTGCCTCCTGCTACATGAGGATACAGCAAGATCTCTACCAGCTACCAATACCTTGATAATGGACTTCTAGCCTGCAGAGCTATGAGCAATAAGTTTTCATCATTCACAAATTACCTAGCCTTGGGGGCCTTTTATAACCACATAGAAGTCTTAGATTCACTAGTTCCCTTGCACCTTCCAAACACTAGCCCACTCATTCTGCTGTTCTGATATGTACTACAACTATAGCCTCTGTATCTCCTGCATGTCAAGCAATGGACTACCATGGCCCTTGGGATCCTCGTTGCTAGAGTTCACTCATGATCTCCTAGTGAATGATCCAGCTCCTAGTCCTATTGGAGAAACCACTTCTGAGAACCACTTCTAGTACCAACTGTCTTAGGTCAGAGATTTGCATACAGGAGTTTTGGGGAAAGGAAACTGAAATGCTTAGCAACAAAACCTCTAAAGAAATGAGGAAAAGCAATTGGGTAGAAAGAGAAGTTGAACTGCAATGAATCAGTAACAAATTCAGCCAAATTCATAGAAATGATTTTGCAACTAGGAGAGCCATTCAGAGTGATCCCCGAATATGGGAAGGGGCACTGATCTTTGTATTCTTGCGTCACTAGTCATTGAATTGGCTAGCCTCCGGGCAGGAGGCACACATTTGGGCAAAGCAACCCCTGTAATTCTTGGAAAGGGATACAGCCGTGGCCTGTCAGCAGCCAATAATGAGCAGCAGGGAGAACGAGCTCCGTGCAGCAGGGGGAAACTTGTCAGTACACACAGCATCCACCTCAGCTTCTTTTGCACTAAGGCCTTGAGGATATATTTCAAGTGCAAAGGATGATAAAACAGAGCACCTTGCTTGTTGATAACCATTAATATCCTAGATCACAGTGGCTTACAGGATTAAACCCAGCAAAGAGCAAGAGATTAACAGATACCTGGCAAATTTTGATGAGAAGAAAGATAAGGAGCATTATAAACCTTCCAGTGATGTCTTTATTTGAAGTACTCCAGTTTGGAAAGTTACCTGGCTAAGGGGTTGTATAAGAGCTGCAGATTTTAAGAAAAGGAAGGAAGGAACCAGAGGGAGAGAAGGAGGAGAGAAGGAGAAAGGGAAAAAGGGACAAGAAGAACACAAAGAGAGAGGCAAGTTGTCCAACGCAGAAACCTTAAAGTTTTTTATTCTGTATTATATACCTTTACTACTTGAGGCAAAAAAAAAAAAAAAACACTAAAATGAATTCAACCCATGAATTCAATCATTTTCTTAAGAGGAATCAAAGAAAAAAATACATGTCTTCTGTAGAAAAAATGTACTTTATAACCTATCCTGTAATTTTGGGGGGCCAAAATTATCCAGATAAATATTTCTTTACTTCTCATGTCCTGTGTCTTTCTTTCTTGCTCTTTCTTTCATTCTTTCTTTCTTTCTTCGTATCTAACTAGTAAATTCTAGTCTGGCTCTGGGAATGCATGGACAGACTTCCCCCAAAGAAAGATGGAAAGATGTCATGGAACATAGAAGGAAAGATGTCATGGAACAAATACATGACAACAAGAGAGGCAAATGTTTGGCACCAAGGACTGGTTTCACTGGCAGAGAGTGGGAGGTTCGCAGCAGGACACATGGGAGCCTAATGCTGTGGCTGACTCAGCAGGAGGTAGAGCTCCAGTGGTAATGAAAGTGACGGGAAGGGAACAGCTGCAAATATAGATGAAACTTACTTGCTCTTGGCCTGTCACCCACCTGCTGCATAGCTGAGATCCTAACAGGCGAGGGTCTGTTATTGCCTTATACTCTGGAAATTTGGGACCCTGCTGTACTGGGTGAGCATACCCGGAGCTATGGTATCAGACGATGAGCCAGAACACCCGCTCAAGTTGAGCAAAGGAGAGCCACCGGGACACCAAAAGGTTCAGGGAAACCAGCAAGCTCAATGAATAATTTTGCCTCCTTGGTTTTAGTTTCTACTTGGTTGCATGAAGCTATTTTAAGAACAGTCCTACACTTTGCTTCAAATACCTTCTCTAAATCTTTATTCCTAATGTGGGACATGAACTTGTAAAGAGTGTAAGAACCCTTGCCAAGTACAAACATCCCTCACAAAACATTATAACATAAATATCTTCATTCAGTATTTTTCAATGACAATAATTTTGATTTAGTTCAACTCAACTCTCAGGTACACCATGAATTATTGCTTTATCTAGATGCCCTCCCCAAAGCCTCATATGCTTATAGGTGGGGATTGGGAAGCTGGTTGGATGTAGGGCATGTGATTCTGGGGCTGAGGGTATGTGTTACTAAATCAGTCCATTGCTTGGAATTAACATAGTTCCAGGTGTGGCTGCATGGATTTACTACAGACAAAAGCCCCAGCCTGGGTGTGAGTGGCACCACGCAAAAGGCTTATAATGTGGATAGAATAAAAGAGAAAGACAGGCTCGCTAGTGCTGCTTCCTGCCTGCTCTGACATGGACTGCTTCTCCCCTGCTGTGCCTCTCTGCTCTGTCTTGGAACCAATCAACTATGGACTAAAAACCTCTACAAATTGTGAGTTGAAATAAACTTTTCTTCCTTCAACTTGTGGGTGTCAAATATTATGTTTCAGCCATGAGAAAAGTAACTAAGACACTATGTTATGAAAATGTGTGTGTGTGTGTGTGTGTGTGTGTGTGTTAGAGGAAACTCACTGCACTGTGAATTAAAATTAAGGCAGGTAAATGGATAGCAATACTACAGTAGAAATTTCACTTAAACTTGAACTGCAAATTTTCATTCTTATACTTTTTAGATGGACTGAAGATAAAATACACATGCATTAGGGCCTAACAGAGCCAGGAACAAATGTTTTACTACATTTGAACACAATCTGGAATGAAACTTGAACAAAATTCCATGTAAACTTCTAAATACATTTTACTCAAAATATAAGGTTACTGCAAGCATCTGCAAGTAACAGAAATTGGATTACCATTATCTTAACAAAGAGGGGTTTCCTTTTCTCTTAGTAAATGGGTATAAAATAACTGCAGGCCCAACCCACCAGCTCCTTACAGAAGAAGAAAAGTGGCCATTCTTTCTAACCTGTTCCTTCTTATCAGAAAAACAACAGATTCTCTAGAAGTTCCCACAGCACAATTTTGTACAAGTCCACAACCCAGAACTGGGCCCCTCAGCTATACATAGCTACAAAGAAGACTTGGATAAGGAACATTTGGATGTCTGACCTTTATACAGAGAGGTTCTAAGAAAGCAGAGGATATATAAAGCATTGAAAAGAGTCAATGAAAATTATTAGCCACAACTTTCATGGATAAAAGTCATATAATATTAAGGTGATATTTTGAGAAACACCTATGCCACCATGGTCAGCTAAGGTGTTTAAATGAAGATTAGAAAATGTTTTCTATCTCAAATATCTAAGTTGTGGAACATGCCTGGAAACACAATGGGATCACAGAGTATGGTAGTAAGAGGAATTATGCATAAGTGTATTGTGTGTGTATATTACAACATCCTGACATCCCAAAGTACTTTACAGCTGGAAGGGACTGCCATTTGGGGGGCTATTCACAGTGCCAGCAAAGGATCCAACTAAGAACACATCTTAGTTCTGAGATACAAACTAAACATTGTAGATGCATGCCTACTTTATCTGACCTATAGACCCCAGGAGACAGTATTCCTTTGCTTTAATTCTCCCAGGGGAGCTTGGAACCACACCTATAGTTTACAGGTCTCTAAAATAACCAAACTTATCATTCATCCTGTCCTGTTTGCCTTTCTCAGAAAAACCCTGATAAGTTCCAGGCTTAGTGTTTTTCCCTTCCCCTTGCTCCAGTATTCAACCTCATGACCACCCTGGTGTCTTTGCCTTGTAGCCTGCGTAGTGCGCCATGCTGCCTGTCTCTAAAACTTATCTGTATAATAAACTTTTTTTCCTGGAGTCTCTTCTGTGTCTGCTTTTGTAACTGCCTTTGATTGACCAGCTCACAAGAGGATACAAAACAATGAGGAAAAAAATTACCAAATCTAAGTAGCTTCATGATGAAGCTTCCAAAGAGAGGGTTCTTAAAAGTTTTTAGGAAAATGGGAAAATAAAATTGAATTAATTGTACATTATCAAGCAATGTCACATATTGTTCAAGCCTCATGGGCTAAGTTTATTATTGTGCTGCAGTTAGAATTTAGCTGTAGCTACAATGTTTTAATTATAAGATGAATGATTGGCTTTTTAAAATATGTGCTATAAGGATTGCTGAGCTAACCCGTGCCAAGGCTGCACTCATACCTGGCTACTTCTCTGAATAAGAGGCAGGACCACATGTAGGTGGCTGCATGGAAATGAAACTCCTTCCAGGATGCCCCAAGAAGCTCTCCCAGGATGCTTTCTGGAACAGCTTAATACAAGATGCACATTCAGGCCTATATAGTTGTGGTCATGCCTATTAGAATCCATGGTCAGAACTACAGTTCTCAGCCTTAATGGCCCGAATGGACCAACAGTAACTCAGGATCTTTTGAATGCCCAGATAATGCCATCATACCTCCCTTCATTATTAGGATTTTTCATCTTCATTTGTAAGAATTGCAATCCTTGTCCTACCAGGGACCCCTATTTTCTTCCCTCCTTGACCTGTAAGAAGGCAGAAAACAGCATAAGGTCTTGTATTGATAGTGTTCCTATTTGTTTAAAACACTATTCCTCTTACTATCTGAGGAAAAGAACTGATTTTTTTGTTTTAAATTACCTTAAACTGATATACTGTCCCACTAAACATGACTAGAGCCACATAAACTCAACAATATCCAGTGGCGTAGATCCTAGTCAATAAGACAAGTCCACTGGGTATCAAAGAAACATCGTATTACAGTTTCTAAACATTCACCTTCTCTATCCATATCATGTGAATAAAAAGTTTACAATGGTCCGTGGACATGCACTGAGTAACATTGGTTTAGAGAAAACAAACCTGTTTCTAGTGTCTTTTTGGAACTGTCATTTGGTTTTAACCAAATAATAATAACAAAATCTTTAGAAATCTTTAATTTTATGTCTGGGTCCATTCCTTCATTTCATGAACACTAAAATATTTATGAAACTTTCCTCTTAAGACAAACCTCTTGAAACCCTTCAGCTCTCCATCTTCTAATTCCCTTAAGTACAAAGTTTGAGGACAGGGAAAGAATCCTCTAACAATATCTACAAGAAAATACTCCAGAATTGTAATTAACCACCAGCTGGGCCTCCTTAATAGCTAGCTGCTTCCGAAGAGGAAACTTGTTGATATAAGCCAAAGGCTGACTGAATATTATGGGAGTATGTATCTATTCATACAGCTGCAAGAAGTACTCTGGTGCATGCTGTATAGATAATTTGCAATTGAAAATCCATTAACAATATAAATGGAGATGAATAATGCTCAAATGGACTTACCAGGTGTGCCAAAATAAGGATGTAAAATGCACAGATAAAGCAAAGTAAAATACTTGCTGTAATTCAGTACAATTTTTTTTCTCTCCTCTCCCAAAAGAAATTGAAGATAATTCAGACTGTTGTGAGACAAATCTGTTGAGAGGGATACTAACAAGATGAAAAGAAGTAGAGAGAGAAGTATCTGGCATAACAGCAGGAGCTTCAAGAGAGAAGTGTGAATGTGCAGGTTGTAAATAAACATCCAATACATTTCAGATACAATTTCAAGCAGGCCTCAAGAATAAGCAGAAACAAAGTGAAATGCTGATGTTGCAAAAACAAGCGAAGCCAGAAGAATGGACAAGAATAATAGTGTCACATTACCAAAATTAAAATTCATTCAGAATGATGGCGAGCTAAAATTTGTTTTCTTTCCAAAGTGCCTTATATAATTAGAATGAAGGCCTGTTTGCCATATCTGCAAGCATGATTGTTCCCCAGTGATAAAATCTAGAAAAAAGATACTGAGTAGAACTGTAATAGTGTACATTAGGGAAGTGACATTCATATTGCTGTCTTCATTTCAATTCATTGTGTGGGATTTGTCATTCTGGGGATCTGATTTTCACATCTCAATATGAATATTCAAAATGCTGCTTTACATATAGCATATGGCTTAGATTTGAGTGATTTCTTTCCAAACTAGAGGGATTTCTCGCAAGCAAATCTATGTGTGTTCTTTCAGTTATTTTCACATTAAAAGAAAATAAATGTAGAGCTTTTTTAAAAAGTCTTAATTAGATAGGCACAATATTTTTCCACTTTTTCAGAGTTTTGAAATAGTCAATCTATTTTTTTTCCAGACTTTAGCAACTAAACTCACTTATACTGTGAGATCATTAGGGAAAAAAGTATAAAGCAAAGATGTTGAAATTGTGATTTAAAGATTAAAATATCATAAGAAAGAAAATAAAAATGAAAGAGATCTAAAAAAAACATTAGTTTTAGGGCTGTGACAGGACATAATGAATTACTGAAGTAATACGAAATATTCAGTTAATTAAGTAGAATGCTCATGGCATGAGAGAGTCTAGTTAATTCAAATTTTCTAGATAATTGAAAAAGTCCTAGAAATCTCTTCTTTTTCTCTGCTCACCTCTTAAGTTTTCTTGAAATCATAATTAACAGTTATTATGGTTTGTGTATGGATGTCTCCTCAAAGTCTCATAAGGTTGTAAGGGGCAGGCTTTTCAGAGACAGCTGAATCTAGTTCATGACTGATTTATGGTCCAATGGTAGGACTAAGAGTGTAAGTGCTAAGGTTGTGAGCCCTAGTGTGGGTAGCCTGGGTACAATATAAGCGACAGAAAGAGGTTTCTCTCTCCTATCTCTCTTGCTGCTTTTGCTTTCTTCCACTGTCATGAACTATTGCCCCTCTGCCATGTGCCACCCTGCCTTGGAGCCATTAGGGACTGAAACATTTACAAACTGTGAGTTAAACAAACCTTTCCTCTTTTAACTTTGGGTGCTGGACAGTTTGTCTCAGCAATGAGAGAAAAGTAGCTAAGACAACTATTAACTCAAATTGTACAGAAATATAGACTTTAAAGGAGAATTAGATTAACAATGACAAATATTTCAGATATACTTCCATGGTGCTTGTACATTTTAAATACATTCATTTTGTGACTGCAAAGTTAGAGTAGAAAGGAACCCATGTCTGATTAAGTCCTGATGAAATACTGGATTCTTGAAAGGTACTTTCACAAATAAACTCATTTACCATCCCAGAAAACCTTCAAGAGAGGCTTAAGGAGGGAAATTATCCCCATTTCACAGTTTCAAAAATTCAGACAGTCAGTAACCAACTCAGGTCTGTCTGACTACA
The DNA here is from genome assembly GCF_000276665.1 of Chinchilla lanigera. Lineage (NCBI taxonomy): Eukaryota > Metazoa > Chordata > Mammalia > Rodentia > Chinchillidae > Chinchilla > Chinchilla lanigera. The sequence continues at coordinate 11,937,314 of NW_004955459.1, read as the reverse complement.
AACCCATCTACCATCCGTCAGATCCCAGTGACTTGGGCTACGAATGAAGTTCCACCAAGATCAGATTCTAAAAGCCTAGGATGTGTTTCCCTGTACCGGTTACAGTTCATGAATCTATAACTTTAGAATGTTGAGACCTGTAGCAGAAATTGATAGCTGTTCCCACAGATCCACTCTCCCCGGGTTTTTTTTTTTTTTTTTTTTAATTGTAATACATCTCTTTTTATCCTGGCACAGGGAAAAAAGCCATGTTCCTTGAAAATGAGCCTGGCCAGGTAACAAAGGCACATGACTAATTACCAGGGGGATATGAGGAGAAGTAATAGGCACAATCACCACTCACATTTGTAAAGGGATTAACCATGACTTCTTGTCCCCTTTACTCCTTCTTGAGGATTGGAGCACAGAAGTTATGGCAAAAAAAAATGTCTGATCATGTAGATGAGCACATCATTGCACTGATGGATGAAAAAAAGGAAATCTTCGGTCCCTGGAAGCAGAGAGTGGTGAAACTGCTCACATCACCTACTCACCTTGGAAGTAATATGTGTGTAGGGAGCAAAGCTCCATTTTGTTTAAGATATTGCTTTCTCTCTTTGTCATATCTGATCTGACCTCAAGTAATGCCAGTCCTTTCTATCATATCATTGAAAATTTTGATACCAGGAAATGAATTTTTAATAATTAGATAAATGAATGGATGAGCAAGAATTATTTTTGTTGGACATTTGAAGGTCATGATGTTCCTGAACCCTGAAACTGTCACCTAAAAATAAAACTTGATGGATTATTTCTGTTTAGACAAAATTTTACTCTTCTAATTTTATACAATTACCTGCAAAGAAAAACCTACTGATTTTCTCTGTTTATAAGAAGCATTTTCTTAGGCCTTAGAATGCAGCTGAAAGATAGAGTGTTTACCTAGGATATTTAAAGCCTTGGTTTCAATCTCCAGCACCACACAAATAAATAAATAAAAAGAAAATCTTGTAAGGAGAACGTATAAAAAATTAATAAGTGATATAATCACTGCAAGCTTTCTTATGGGTCAGAAAGGCTCAGAAAGGGCAAGAGTCGTAGATAAGATCATACAGTCCATTAGAGCCAAAACCAGAATGAAAATATAAGTCATACATTTTCAACTACATCTGACCTTTTATTCCAAATATTTTATATCTAAGTTTTAAAACAAGCATGCTGGCTCTTCCATGCATGTGAATTTAAGATACACACACACACACACACACACACACACACCATGAGGCAATAAAATGTTTCATAAAAAAAATTCCAAATTCATGGATTTCAGGATCTAACTGGGAAGCAACACCAATCAATATTCCATAATAGGAAAAGATGAGAAAACAAGGAGAACAGAACATAGGAGGAGGAAGTGGTTAAATTACACATGCAGCATTTGATTTGACCAGGATGAAATTTGGAGCAGTTGTATCATTACAATTGAGTTCTGAAGACAGAAGATTGAGTGGAGAATCATGTGAAGAAGAAATGACTGTCTTCTCTCTGTTGATAGAAGCAACTCTAGGAGGAAATGAATTTCCCATAAAGCATAACTTGAACCAAACCATCAGTCAAGGTAAATGCAGAGTAAATACTCCATGGCTCTTTTGAAGCAGAGTGGCTGTACTGCAGTTTGGCTAACAGCTATAGTTCCAAGGTTTAGGGAAGTATTTTGTGCTAAAAGTAAACCAAACTGATAGCCCACTTCTCTTCAGGAGGTCTGAACTCTCATGTTTTCATAATGTCATTGCCAAGATGGTCATTCATTCATTCCACAAAATATTTACTGAATATCTGTCCTATAATATTCACTGTTGTTCAAGGTGAAGGTGCAGCAGGAAAAAAGAGTGACAGACATGAACACTGGTCTCATGGAACTTCTATTATTGAGTGAGGGAGAAACAGATAAGAAACGAATAGTACGGTGGCTGTCAAGGAGTGCTATGTACTTTGAAGGAACAGCAAGATGACCAGAGTGGCTAAAGCTGAGAAAAGAAGACTGAGAGAGAAGAGAGGGGAGAGGGGAGCTGGAAGAGAATGGATATGGTCAGCTCACATCAGGACCATGGATATCACATACATTGGAGGAAGAAATTGGAGGGCTTTGAATGGAGAAAATACATGATTCCCCCTACACTCTAGAAAAATCCCTCTGGTAAGTGAGCAGAGATCAGACTAGGAGGATGAAGGAGGAAAGTGGGACATTCTGCCGCAGCTGTCTCTCAATGCAGGTGGGAGGTAACAACGACAGCACAAGGAAATAGCTGAGGAGGTGCAGAATGGTTGGATTCTAGACACAGCTCCTTAATAAATCTGACTCTATATTCTAGGTAGGAGAGAAAGAAATCTACAAGGCTCTGTTTTGGTTGGCCTGAATACCTGGTAGACGCAGTGATGCTATGTACTGAGACAGGAAGTAGCCTAGAGAAAACAGTTCAAAGGTGGGAATCACACAGCCGGTTTTGAATATGTTGAATTTGAGGCGGAAACACACAGCAGATCACCAAATACACAGGTTCTGGAGTTCAGAGGAGAGGATCTCTCAAGGGAGCATAAATTGGGGGAGTCAGATTACACAACTAGTGGACTGAGAACACCAAGGATGCTAGTGTGGGTAGAGAAGTTGGAAGCCTGAGGCTTAGAGGCCTATTGTAACTCAGATTTCTAGTGTTTTTCAATATTCCATTTTCCCTTCTTTCTAATAAAGAATTTGATGTTAATGAAATTAACAATTACACTCTAAATTCACATAGCTCAACAGAAAAAGTGGTACAGACAGAAATATTTGGAGCCTGAAGCCCAACAGAGCTGGATTTGAATCCCTGCTATGCCTTTAATTGGTTGTGATCTTGTGTGTGTCCCTTCTGCTCCCCAAGCCTTCTCAGCTGTGGCGCTCTGCCCATTGAGGAGTTGCTGGGAAAATGAAATAATGCATACGCAAAAGCATACAGGAAGCTGCCCTGCAAAGTGAGCTAGCACCATCATTAATTGCTTTTTTTCACATGCATTTTTAACTAGAAGCCTTCTAGGTTTAATGTGCAATGAAGCAGAAGCAAAAGAGAAAAGAAGTATCACTGTCTGGGCCAACACATGAAATTTCCATGTATCAAAGCAGTTTTTTTATGGCTTCATGATTTTTTTAACTGATCTGGTCGGGTAAAGATAACTTTAGTTCTTTCTCTATTCATCTTTAGAGGAAACTAGGGCAGAGATTTTGCCCTTTTCAATGTTTCATTAAGCAAGAAGGGTGCCGGCCCTACGCAACCTGTAATAACTGCCGTAGCACTCAGGATGGGGGAAGATTTCATCCTACCTGAGCACGCTTGAATCTATACTCTTTCCCCAGGCGAAGACCTGCCTGATACACTTATCACCTGAACCTGTGGCAAGTGATTTTCTTTGCCTTTATCATGTCACTTTTCAGCCCTGTGCCAGCATATGGTCTATTATGTGCAAATGATTAAACAGATTTTCTGCCATGGGTAAAAAATATATTTCCCACTGGATAGAGCAAAGGCTCTGTAAGTGTCTCCCAGAAGAGCAGGACTAGAATTCTAAGTGACTTAGTGAGCAGGTAGGAGAGAAAGTCATTATGCTGATAGGTTCATAAGTTGTGGCTTCTATTGGTGTAAAGGAAAAATCCATCCATTGTGTGATTTCTCCTGGAAAAAATGGAGGTCAGAGTACTGCACTCAAGAAGTAATTATCTTGTACCTTGGAGGCTTATACATGCTGTCCTTTACCCTAGATGTCCTCTACTACTTGCTCACCTAGGGATCTTCCACTCATGCTGCAAATTCGCAGCTCAGATATTGCCTTCCCCAGGCATAGAACCCAACAACTGCCCTCTCTCTCTTGACCAAGTGAATAGTGTCTCTACGATTTCCAAAATTCCCAGGACTTATCATTATTTAAACACTTATTATATTGCATTATAATTGTGGATTTGCTTATCTATCTCCCATATATGCATGCACACTTATGCATGCACATGCACATGCATGTACCCAGACCCAGACCCATACACATACAGAGACACTGGGTATTCACTGGGTATTTTCTTCTTTGATTTTGTTGAATTTACCAAAAGTTCAACAATAAAGTTACTATTTTCAAAATGTTAAATATATTGATAAGCTACCATAAACATATTTACTGATGACAACCACTTACTACTAACTGACCCCTGATAGACATCTGCTTAAAGACACACTGTCTGTAAGCAACTGCTTTGGGCAGTTTTCTCAGCCTTCCAGAGACTGTTCCATCTTTAAAATTATGTGGGCTAAGTGGGTTATTGCATGGATAAAATAAAAACTATATACATAAAATGTCTTTTTTGTAACTGATGCATTGAATAGAATGCCTATTCCTATAAGAAAGTGCTCGGGGTGCTGTTTCTAGAAACACAGTTTACAGTTAGAAAAAAATATCTCTTTAGTAAAGACATGAGGCAGATGATGATATCTTGGGAACCCAGGTTCTGCGAGATACTAGGTCAGAAGCACCCAAGCTGGGACCTTTGGCCAAACAGCCAGGCCTCTGACAGTGCTTCCTCAATGTCCTTTGTCTGCTGGAGAGGGGAAGAGCAAGGCCGGCTTTAGGTAAAAAAAGAGTGAAGCTCAAAAGCAGGCCCCTCTGAGATTGAATCTCACATCTGATACTTAGCAACTTGTCAGGGCTTTGGGAAAACATTGTAAAATTCAGGCCTATGGAATAAAGAGTACTATGACCAACTATACCAAAGTCTCACCAGAATAAAAAAAAATTAGAGATCACTAGGCCTAGTGTGTTTCCTAAACACTCTCATCAGTTCAGGGCAGTCACAATGCAAACACCTACCAAACCAGACAAGTGACCTAAATGAAGGAAACAGGCCAAGCAGACCCTGTAGCACACAGGCGACTGCATATCCATGTGAGTGAATAACCAGCACACAGTTTCAGCAGGAGGAGCCGCCTGAAATGCAAGGCTGAGGGCAAGTTCTGCAGATTTAAAGAAAGGACAGATACCTGGATTTTACATAGACTCTCTCAGTTTTTAATTTGTTTTTTAAATCAGCAATTATTGTGAAAATCAAATAAATCCCACATGTGGTAAAAACTGGCTAGTGCATGACCAGCTTGCAACTTCAGATTTAGTCACTAGCTTGTGAGATTTACACGAAACTAAATATTTTAACACAAAACAGACAGGACTAGACTCACTGAATATATTCAGTCCCAGGTGGTTTCTTTGGCTACCCACTCAACTGATGGTCATCCAATTTCCTCCCATACTTCTCTGGGCCTCTCACAGGGATGCAGGGGAGAAAGAACCATCGTTTGCTTGAACTTAGGAAGGGATGTTAGAATCTAGGATGCCATGTTTCATATTTAGGCAGACGTTTTCAACAACAGTGGTGCTTCACAATCATCTAGAGAGCTTTCATAAAGCCACTAAGCACAGCCTCCCTACCTCTCCTAGGACCAAATTAATTAGAATAATTGGAAGTAAGGACCCCAGAACCCAGCACTTTATTAAAGTTGTCCAGATGATTTTAATGTACTGCTATTTTTGAGAACTATTCCATCAAAGTTTTGTAGTTCTAGAAATCCCCATGCTGAAATGCAAAGTTTCCAAGAAAAAAGGAAAGTAAAGCTATTACTAGTCACTAACATCTCTAGAATGAATGAATTTATGAGATGATCTTAAACCTGGCTAGTTAGGTGGTGTGGGCAGAGGACTTCAGAATATTAGAGCACAGACCTTATAAGACCAGAGGGGACAAGAGAGTGAAAAGAGTGAGGTCCAAGGACCAGGAAGAGCATGAGAGATTCACAGGGCTGCAGTCATGTTCAAGCTGCCAGTTGAGGTTAGCTCCCCACCCCCACGTCCAGCTCCGTTGAGGTGTAGTCTCCAAGGATGAAGGAGGAATTTACTAGTAATTCACTCTCAGCCACATGGAGGGCTGAACTTACGAAGTAACACCATACTAAAGGAATCTGAAGGGTGCTCAAGTAAACCAGACATCAAAAGATAAATGCAGCATGATCCCACTTTTATTTGTACACTAAAACAGTCAAACTCTCATAGACAAGAGTAGTCTTGTAGTTACCAGGGGCTGGGGTCAGGGGTGGAAATGAGATGTTAGTCAAAGGATACAAAGTTTCAGTAGTGCAAGATGAGTAAGTTCTGTAGCTCTAATGTACAGCATAGCAGCTATTAACAAACACTAAATTATATATTTGAAATAATATACCAAGAGGACAGATCAGACTATTGTCTGAGAGGGACAGAGAGAGAGAGAGAGAAGAGAAAATGGTAACTATTGAGGTGATGGTGTGTACTGGCTAACTTGATTTCACAGTGTAAAATCTTTATTTACATTATTTTATTAAATATATCACAAAATAGCCAGTTGTACACCTTAAGCATATAAAATTTTATTTGACACATACCTCAATAAAGGTGGAGGGACAAAGATATCCCATCAGGTGGGAGAAGGGGGATGTAGCTATTCATACAATGCAGAGAGGATTCATGAATATGCTTTAAAACAGAGAACGTTGCTTTGTAGGCAATGACACTCCCAATTCAGATCTATAGGACATTAAAAGGACTAAGATGATTGAATCTTTCAACAATGTGTGCATAGATTAAAACATTGCATTGTACCCCGCAAAATACACGATTGTCACAGAAAGAAAAGGAGGGAGGGAGGGAAGAAATTAAACATTCCTACATTTTCCCATTACCTCTCTTCTGTCAGAGGCTGTCAGGGACTTCATTTCAGGCATATAATTTGAAATCATTATGAAATAGGGATTTAAAAAAAAAAAAAAAAGGAGCCATACCTTTTAATATAAACCAGAGTGAGAGGAAAAGTTAAATCTTTTTGCACAGATGTTCTTAATAGAGAACACTCCAGCTTTCATTTAAAAGAAGAAGAAAAGAAAACTTCCACCAAGTTTTACGTACGCCGTTCTGCACTCCAGTGGCTCTTGAATTCAAATAGTTGGAGGACTGTTACCTGTAAAGAGGCCCAATTGGAGACACAGCAGTGTGGACTTGACACAAGGAGTCGGGGCAGGAGCATCTGCCACCCACAGTCAGGCTAACAAATCCAAGTGGCCAAGTGAACTGTCAAGGAGAGTAGAGCTCAGCTGAGGAGCCAGAAGGGATGAACAGAGCAAAGGGAATAGAGGATGCAGAGAAGGGAGCAAGAGTCTCAGACCCACAGGGAAATAAGAAGGTGGTTTGGGCAGGCATAAGCACAGAGCTGTACTCTGAAGTGTAAGTGTGTCTCATCCAACTAAGAACCATGGATAAAACAGACACAAACGACCAGCAGTTTTCAATAAAAACAAAGAAAACATTTTTTTTTTCTTTTTAAAAATCTTTATTAAAGCCAATGAAGCCAGAGTGCCATGTCGGTGATTTACTGCACTGGGAAACTCCAGAACAACCAAATGACACATTTTCTTTTACTTCTGGCAAGTAATTAGCCTCTGTATTGCTAACGGGCCTGTCAGCAGCCTTGTCAAGGAAAAAGGAAAACCCATCTACTTACACGCCCCAGGCTTCTTGCATTACTTGTGGTCCCCTTTGTGCTTAATGGCACAATTCTTTTCTTTAGGTCTGTGCTCTCTTCCTAAGAAATGCAGGTAGAGAGGGGCAGTAACAAGCAATCACTGATGCAAAACGGAACTAGTTCAGTGGCAAAGAAAGTACACATCCCCACCCATGGGCAACCTCTCCATGAGTATTGCCAGTGATATGCACCACAGAGGCTGTTCATCCTTGCAGGCACCCTAAGTGGTCAGGTCTAATACAGAGGGAAGAAACTTAAACTTGCAGAGATTAGCTAATTCGCCCAAGGCTAGAAAGATCCTGGAACAAGGACTGAATCTGGGTCTTCCACCTCTCTCCAATCCATTCAGGCGCCATCACAGAACACCTTCAAGGGAATGACAAATACAGGCATCTGACACCACACTTGGAATAGACCAGATGCTTCATAAACGTTCAATCTGTTTCTCCTCTTTTCTCAGTGATGACACCAAATGCTGAAAAGTCATGTGCATATTAAATATATATATATATTTGTTTTATAAAATTGGACATGCAGAAAAAATTAAAATAAGGAAATTTAAGTACCCAGTCCTAATACTCAGAAACCATCAGTTATGATTTTGACCTATTTTCCTGGACTAGAATACACTAGTGCACACCTCCAATTTCACTTTACAAAACTAGGATTAGACTTACACAATTCTTCTTTTTAAAGTTTAACAAAATATTAAGTTTATTTTGATACATGATTACAATTCCTTTTGAAACCACATAACATGCGACATATGAGCATGTCACAATTCATGGCTAGACATTTTGATTAAAAGCTTGTGATAAAGTGTTACATTTTTAAAAATCGTATGTACCCGGATTAGACAAATCGGTGATTTTTGAGGGTGAATGATTTTGTTCTCTCAGGTTCATTTGGCAGTGTTTGGAGATATTTTTGGTTTTTACAGCTTGGAGTGAGATGCACCCAGTATCCGGGGGGCAGAGGCCAGGAATGCTGCTAAGCCTCCTGCAGGGCACAGAACAGGCACCGCCAACAAATCACGATATACATGGTACATGGCAACAGTATTAAGGCTGGAGAACCCTGCCAAAGTGGAGTAAATACATGGCCACATAAAAGCTGTGGTGAGCACTCCTTTAGAGTTAGTATTTCTCAAGAACATAAACATATTTAGTTCAGTTAATGTTCTTCTTTTATTCCCTGATGCAGAAACACCTCTTGATGCCTACATGAAAGCCAGTGACCAGATAGAGCTGAGCCTCTGCTCAAAACAGCCAAAGAGAGGTTCAGTCCATGGAGCTTGGCCGAGCTAATCACCTTTCCCTTCTACAGAAACTAGGCTCCTACTGAATCTCTAACTTCTTCCAACTGCAGCTTCCTAAGCCCTACTTTGATAGGTCAGAAATATATCAGGCTCCTTTGTGTCAGGATTCTGAGTGTACCTGTGTGAGATCTGGAAGACAAAGGCAGGCTGATATTTTCTGTTAGTCAGAGTCATAGACATGTGGCTCTGGAGGGGCAGTCGGGCAGTGGCAGTACCTGATGGCAAATGGCGATGTGATCTGATGTCTGCATTAAGGCAGTAGCCAGCCCTATCCCATGGGACCAGGGCTGACACCTGGTTTCAGCAGCCATTCCTGCAGGCCAAGCCTACAGCCAATCCCACACCCCTTCCAACAACTGCATCAGCTCCTAATTGCCTAAATTACATTCTACTTTCCCCTGACCCAAACCTCTCAGATCCCAACAGTGAGCACCCATGTTCATGCAGAACACAGCTGGAAGGGTGGTTCTTGGTGTAATCCCAGCAACAGCAGCTTCAGCTGGGAAGCTGTTAGAAATTCAGAGTCCCAGGCCCCACCGTAAGCCTGCTAAACTCAGCTCTGGGAGTAGGGCCCAGCAATCTGACTGCTACCATGTCCTTCAGGTCATTCTGTTGTACACTGACATTTGAGCAACGCTGGATTAACAGAAACAATACCAAAATCATTTTCCCGTATTTGCTGACTTAACTGTGTGCCTCCTGTCTTTTGCAATCATATTTCTTAGGCCACAAACACAGAATCTGTAATCATGGGGTGGCTGAGCCAACTTGACTACTGATTCTCCTCTGGTTGAAGATGAAGTAGGAGTGGGGTGGGATCAGCTGCTCACTCCAGAGAAATTGGGAAATGGTTACACAGACTAGAACTCTTCTCTCTGCACTCACCCTGGATATAACAGAGGGCTGGACAGCAGAAGCATGTGCTGCACAGGATGTCAGATTAAAGTCTGAAGATCAGATCCAAAGCTGGTGGAACAGACGCTCTGCATAATCCAGAGGTGGTGACGACCCATGAGGGTACACAGTGGACACACAGTTGAGCAGCACGTGGCCTGGAAGCTTTCTGGGCCTAAGGTACCATTTTCTTGAACTCTTTTTATCAAGTTCCCAAATCCTGGGTTATTTGATTCAGGATATAAAGCAGCAAGCAAAGTATATAACATTCCTGGCCCCTTCGTTCTAAGGTCTTAGAATCTCCTAAGGAAGCCTGGCAATTAAACAATAAAAGGCACCTAAAGTCTCTCAAGTACAGAGTTAGGGGTCAGAGAATACTGAGCCCCACAGCATCGTGAGGAAAGCATATGCCAAACAAGCACAGGGCTGAGCGGGAAGGGCAGGGAACAGGGAGTGGTCATTCCTCCAAAGAAAATCATGCAAATCTGCCATTTATGGGCAATGCCTATACTCATTTTACAACAATTTTGTCTACTTCTTATGATGTATCGACCAAGGACCTCCCTAGTGACAGATTTTCAACCTGATGCTCAATTGTACAAGAAGTTTAAAGTTCTGAAGCATCCTATTTCTGTATAGAATGTGCACTTCAGACTTACCTTTCTCTTTGTATTTAAAGAGAAATGTGATTACATTAAGCATCTCCTACTTAGAGTCAAAAATCTGTCCCTGACATTAGAATATTAACTGAAAATAAACCAAAATCTTCAGTCAATTTATTAAGCCAAACTGAATGTCCGCAGGTAAGTAATAAGCAATCACATGTTGGTGTTAAGTGCCTAGAGTGCTGCTTTTGGATCCAGAGATAATTAAGACAGCGTTAGCCAACAACTGCTTTGTGTGCAGTTACTAATCATCCCTTTACAGATACCTGGTGTGCTTTGCAAAACATTGGTATGGGATGCTATAAACTTACTTGAAATACACTATACCTTGGGACTTCACATTGCATCATTTTGCTTAAACTGTGTTGCATTAATTTATGGGGGTGCAAATATAAATCTCTGCTGCACAATATACGAGGCTTGTGGAATATGCTATGTGTGTACCAGCACACAAAAATGTATATATATATATCAGTGTGTGTATAAATACAGAGGAATGTAAACCTAATCTAGAAATTTGAGATCAAATTCTGAAAAATCCAAGGCTTTTTGAGCATCAACATGATACCACAAAAGGAAAAATTTTACACCTGACCTACTATGACAGGCAGGTGATAATAAAATATAGGTACACTAAAAATATTGCTCAAAATTACCTTTAATTTGCATGCTCCCAAATATTTCATAATGTATATTCAAATATTTCAAAATCTGAAGGAATCTAAAATCCAAAACATTTCTTGTCCCAAGTAAGGGACAAGATAAGGGAGACTCTGATAAGGGAGACTCAGTGTGTGTCTGTGTGGTCTGTCCTAGGTGAGTGTGTAAATCTTATGATCCCCTGTGGTTTTTCCTGAATCATGCTGCAGTTCCATCACCTGCCATACTTGGTCTCTGACAAGCAAGCTGACCTCTATGTACATTTACCCTCATTCTCTTGCCCTATGGCTTTTACCTGGGTCTGTCCAATAGAAGGTGCCAGAAGAAGACTGAAGTTTGGCAGGAAAGCAAAGTCTGAGTATGCACTGTCTCTCTCCCCACACGGCCACAGTTTGGGCAATGATTGGGATTCTCTAAGGCCACAGTGCTTCTGAGCGATCTCTCTTCCATAGCTACAGCCATCATATAGTTTTGTAGCCTTGTCCCATGTCCTTACTTGATTAGACCCAGGAGCAGTGATGGTCTCCCACTGTTGCTAGCATTGAGTCTACCCCCATATCGTGTTACTCCTCCCCTTGATCTTTCCCATTATCCCACACAGTGCTTTCATTGGCCCATATTCAGTTAAATACAGCCTGTACCTTTTGTTTCCTCCCAGGAATCTGACATTCCTCCTTAGCACATCTAAATGTGTCCTAACTTCTGCATGGCAAAAGCAATCAGTATTATTTTTATTTATTTTAGCTATTTTTCTTACGTACATAGAGCCAAGGGAAAAAAGATAGAAGGGAGAAACTCATAGAGATTCCTGGCATGCAAGATTTGAAATAATCAACAATATCAGTAAGTAGTAATATGAACAGTGATAGCTAAATGCTTTGTATACGCAGATTTTTTTTATTTACAATGAGGTTACATACCAACAAACCCACCTTCAGTTGAAAATATTAAGTCAAAAATCTATTTAATATAACTTACTGAACCTCCTAGCTTAGCCTGACCTGTCTTAAACATGATCAGAATACTTACAATTATAATGTCTACAGTTGGGTAAAATCATCTACCACAAACTCTATTTTACATTGAAATGCTGAATATGTTGTTTAATGTATTTAATACTGAACTAAAACTGAGAAACAGAATGGTTTCTTGAGTATGTGATGTACCATCATAAGACAGAAGAACCACAGGTCGGAGATCATCTGTACAAACTAATTTAATCTATAGCTACCCAACAAGGTAGGTATTCGAATGTTTTTACCTTACTGAATTTAATTAACTTAGAGCAATAATCCAAACCCAAGCAGTCTCTCTCCAGAACTCCTAACTTTTAGCACTATATCATTTGGTAGGATACTATCTGAAATTATTAGCATGAACCTGAACTTATATGTACTTTGGATTGCTGTTGCAATTGGGAATTCAGAAAGCAACAAGAAAACCTCCTCCTCCCTCCCATGTACAGTCACATATACCACCTTTGAAGGGAAGGTCAGTGGTCAAAGGTAGGGGAGGGTTTTTTTTTTTTAAAGGATGCACAGTGCAAGTATCTGAGGGATGACAGCTAATAAATTTACAACAAAATTTTAAACGACTACATAATAAAATGACTACATAATAAAAAGTTTAGGGGGCTGGGGATTTAGCTCAAGCGCAAAGCGCCTGCCTGGCAAGCGCAAGGTCTTGAGTTCGGTTCCCCCTACCAGGAAAAAAAAAAAAAAAAAAAAAAAAAAAGTTTAAATGACTACATAATAATAATATAATTCACATTCAAAAATAAGTCACTGCACAAGGGAAGCATTGTTAATGCTCAGAACAATGAAAAATTAAAAATTCCTACAAATTAATAGGCAAGAGATTAAAAACTCAAGAGAAAAAATAGGGAAAATCCATGAATAGGAGTTTCATAGAAGAGGAAATCCAGAGGCTCAATAAACTTGAAAAGATTGTCAACTTCAAGAATAGGCACAAAGACACAAATAAAACACCAGTGAGATATCATTTCATATCCATTTAATTGGCAATGAAATTCAAGACCAACAAGGCTGGGTGCCAGCTTAGATGCAGAGGAATGGAAGCCTCGTATTCCACCAACGTGGGGTGCAAGCAACCTCTTTGGAGAACAATTTAATAATGGCTGGTGAGGTGGAAGTGTCTGCTTCTAGGTGTCCATCCCGAAGCCACTCACAAGTACACAAGGAGACATCCACAAGAATGTGTGACAACACTATTTATAATCAGGAGAAATTTCAAACAAATTTCAAACTATGGAATAGTCATAAATTATGACACATCCCACCAATGGAAGAGTCCACAGCCATTCAAATGAATGAAATTATGCAACAAAGGGAATAGAAATCAAATTATATAGTACTGAATAAAAAGTAATTTATTCCATGATATAGTTTTACACAACTGTGATTTATATATAATGCATACAATATAAATTTCCATGTTTATATAACATTTATATATAGCATATTGTGTACATAACATTTTTATATAGTATATGAATGTTATATTCACATATATATGATTTAATTTTGACTAAATTATATTTAATTTAAACTGAAAATTTACACAGCATATAAATATAACTGTATAATTATATGTAATATCTGTTACATTTACATTAAATGTAAAATTTAATTTACATGCAGTATAAGTTAATGTCTTTTAATGTGAAATATGCATACAATATGAACAAATTTCACTGTAGTGTCTGCCTCTAAGAAAGTGTTAGAACTAGGAAGGATACAAAAGGAAATATATGTTTTCTTTCTTTAAAATTAAATAAATCTGAGAGGCATGTACATAGGCATATTTGTGATATCTTTATTTCTAATGCTTTTATTTTCTGAATTTTTACAAAGTGAAAGTATTTACTGATGCCTCCACATCTCTTTTAAGAAAAGTGAGGAGTGGGTTGCCTGGGAGCCGCAGGTCCATCTTGCCTGCACATTAGGGTCGGTCGAGGGCAGGCTCTGGCAATGGTGGGATGAGAGCTTGTGAATCTGCCTGGGCAGGAATGGGAAGAAGCATTTCAGGACATCCTCAAACACAGAGGAAAGCAGGGCTCCTGGGAAGCTGGGAAAGGTCAAAGCAACCGACACAGGGGTATCTTTCTGAGCAACAGGAGATAATCCAAAATCCATTTCAATTTGGCTTAGGAAAATGTACCCATGCCCTCATTTCAAGGCAGGGATGCTTGGCGTTCTGAGAAGTGGGCACACAGTGGGCACATTCTGAAGTGGAAATTTGGCTGAGGAAGCGTTAGTGAGCCGGGCAGCACCCGTCCCCTTACTCAGGAGCTTTGTCCCCTGGAGAGTGAGCCACAGGTGTAGCTCCTTCTCTCAGGTAGAAGCACCTCAGGGTCCTCTTAAATCTGACTAGTGGACCTTGGATAAGTCACCTGTTCTCTGAGCTGCTGTTTCCACATCTGTGAAGCTAAGGTGTTAGGTGAAATAATCCACCATTTCTCTTCCACTGAAGGAAATGCACGAGTGTGTGTTTATGTGCCCTCTATGTGCACACACATCACACAGCTCGTTTCCAGAGCTTGTCTCCCTGATTCATACAATTATGTAAGAATCATTGCCTCATAGTTCTCGCTAATAATGTTGTAAAATGAATCCTAAATGAGCTCAATGGTACATGTTGGGGGAGGGGATGAGATTATTCAAATAAAACCATTTGCCATGACTATCTCTGAAAGGGTTAGCTCTGATTACACATAACTGTATAAAAACACCTACCCCTTCCTAGTCTATAACCACAGAAAGATTTTCAGCTAGTCTTTCTTAGTGTCCCCTGTGTAAATATAATACAATATCACTCTCCTCTCATTGTTGAAGAAAGAATGAAATAAGATCATGTCTAAGAAATCACACATAGAACTCCCAAAATGGGAAGTATTCAGTGTATGGTGGTATCTATATATGTATGTCTGTATAGGGTGTTTATCTGGACACATTGATGTCTACATATAAGTGTTTATCTGTACTGCATGTATTGATATCCGTTTCTCCAAGTAATCTCAAATCTGCCCAAGAGTATCTGGGGGGAAAAAATAATGATTAGATTTATCAAGCAGAGTTTTGCAGACTGCCTTCCTGACTTGAGGCAAGTACACAGTTGGCAGGGCTTTCAGTTCTTACAGCAGCTGCAGTTTCAAAGTCCCCAGCGTGAGAGCTCCAGGGGTTCCTCTTTGTCTCTTCTGACTGGTTTTCTAAACTGAGCCTCCCCTGTTATGCTTATAAGATGCTCATGTGTGGTATGTTTGTACTTGGGAAAGCCCACCTGAAGAACGAATCATCTACCATTTTCCTTTTTGTCAGGTCCTTGTGAAAAATCCCAGGCTTCCCCAGAAAATCTTTCCACAATTGATGCTATTAGTCCGTTTTTTGCTGCTAATCCCACAATACCATAACCGTGGAGATTAAATCCTGATGTTACTGGGCCTTTGAAATCCCATGGGCCTGAGGTCATGAACCAATAATGTAGTCAAAGACCACGGCAGGGAAAGAGGAAAGGCAGAGTCCTCAACACGAAACCTGTTACTAATTCAAAGCAGATTTACATTTTCTTCTGAGATAATCCAGGATTTAACAGCACATTTTTGCTAAAATATATGCCTCTTTATGTAGGCCTACAAATATTCAATAGGCAACTAAAAGTAGAAAAATTTTGATCTTCTTTTTTTTTTTTTTTTTTTTGTACTATCTCTCTCTTTTTTTTTTTTTCCAGTACTGGGAATCGAACTCACAACCTTGCACTTGCCAGGCAGGCACTGTGCCACTGAGCTAAATCCCCAGCCCCTTGACCTTCATTTTTATATCCATTTTTACTTTAAAACTTTGAATATAGATGTTACTACCCCTTCAAGAAAAATCAGCAGAATAATGTTGATCAGTCCTAGATTTGCCTAGCCTATTTCTTCCCCTTTCAAAACAGAGGACACCAAGGTAAGAATAACTAAAGTAATTTTCGGGGCTAGGGATTTAGCTCAGCGGCACAGTGCCTGCCTGGCAAGCACAAGGTCGTGAGTTCAATTCCCAGTACCAGAAAAAAAACAAAACCAAAATAAATAAATTAATTAATTAAATAAAGTAATTTTCAAGATTCACAGGGATATCCAATTATCAACTTTTACAACATCCAGGCCCAGATATGTAAGTCTCTAGCCCTTTGTAGTTACCTGAGTCCGGGCAAAACAGGGTCTCCCATGACTGAAGCCAACCACAAACAAAGACAATCATTTCATGAGAATGGAGCTGCCCCGTAAGCCAGGAGGACTTCCGCAGAGCTAAGAGACTAAGACTGAAACAATGATCAACTGGAGCCTGACATACCAGTCTGGGTCAGTAGGTAGGGTCATGAGTGGGCCAGTCTGAGTGTCTTCATTAGAGTGCCTTCTGTAACTACCATAGAAGCTGGGAGAGTCTTTTCCCACCTTTTCTCTTACTTTCCAACTCAGTCTTTTTCTCTGCAAATTCATGCTTCTACTGTCACTGTCATGTTCACACTAGCCAACAATCCCATGCTCCAGACCCCAGAGCCTCCTACAGCCTAAATCTCTCAAGCCAATATGTCTTTTGTTGGCTAGTTTTATCTGCATGGAGTTTTTAGTGTTATTCTTCATAAAGTTTCAGTCCAAAGTTGATCTGTACACTAAATGTAAGTTTATGTTTTTTTTTACAATTCGAATTCATTCCTTTGCTTGACTTCTTATTTTACAAAGACAGTGAAACATTTTGGTGATTTTGGAGTTTTCTGTCTTCCAGAGACTTATTCTACCTTTGTTAGTCCCAATCTAGTAAATGCTGAGTCATATCTGACCCCACCCATTGGACCCCATGTGCTTAGTAAAGGTCTTTTGCTTCTAGGCTCACTCAGTTTCCAGGGACCCCTGGATTCACACTGGAAACCTTCCATTTCCTCACTTCAAGGATCTTGTTCCCTACAGACGGATCTAGGGGCTGGGGATTTAGTTCAGTGGCAAAGTGCCTGCCTGGCAAGCGCAAGGTCATGAGTTCGGTTCCCGGTACCAGAGAAAAACCTACAAACGGATCTACCAGGGAGAGGCCCAGTACCCTTTGCTCTTGGATCTGACAAGTCTACCTCACATCCCCCACAAAATCTGTTCTAGAAACTGACCATCTTACCATGTCCCCACCCATCACCTCCCTCTCTATTCTCTTCTCCTCAGCCTAAGGTATACTTTTCCAGTCTAAAAATTTGGAAAATACCAGAAAATAAATCAGTTCATATTGTAGATATTTAACTGCACCATATTTATGTGTGTTATTCACATGTATGCCCAGGTCTGATGCATATGAAAATGGAGGAGGAGGTGAGTTCCTATTGGTTACTCAGTATTCTGGTAAGCACTGAGGATCTAGCCATGAATAAAACAAGGCCTTTCCTTTCTAAGTGCTCCCAATCTAGGAGAGAAGACAGCCAAGAAAACAATTAATTGCAGTGCAATGTGGTCAGTGCAACAAACAAAAAACACTCATCAGTTACATAAGCTGGGAGATCAAAGAAGAAGAGATCAGTTCCCTGGTGGGTATAGGTTAAGGTAAGGGGGATTCAGAAAATCCTGCTGGGATAGATGCTGTATTAGTCCATTTTCTGTTGCTAATAACACAGTACCACAAACTACATCAGTTAAGGAAAAAAGAGGTTTATTTGGGCTGATGTTTCCGGTATAAGATCAAGGGCCATCTGGTCATGGCCTTCTTTCTGACAGAGTTCAAGGTGGTACACAGAATCCCATGGCAAGAGACAGGGATGTGTATGTGTCTTCTGCTCTCTGTCTCTCCTTATAAATTCCCAAATATTCAATCGTGAAGAACCCATTCTTACGACTTTAACCCTCTCGAAGGCCCCGCTTCTAGATGCCATTGTTGGATTAAATTTCCACCTTCTCAAGGCTCCACAATGGGTGTCAAATTGCAACATAATTTTTGGAGGAGATAAACCATAGTCAAGCCATTGTAGATGCTGAAAGCCCCACCTGTAAGTTCCTTGCTTCTCCCTGCAGACTCTATCAACTGTATTCATATTTCACTGGCATTTCCCCATTAGGTTTGCTACTTAAACATGACCCCAAAATGAATCTTTTGTAAAGTTAAGGCATTATCAGGAAAGAAACACATTAGCCTACAAATATACTATTTATGAGTAATTATTGATATGATCCATTTTCACTGGGTAGAGACTGAGAGCTGTAAAGAAGGCTAGGTTCTAACTGAAGACAGCTCTAAGGGAAGGCTTGAGCACAGGCACTCAGGTTGCCTATGGCATGAGACAAGAATTCTTGTTCTAGTAATTCACGGGGGCTCGCTCTCAGAACAGAGGTAAGGAGAGTGGGATAGAGGAGGGAACCCTCAACAAGGATGTGGTCTCACCAGGAAAGGAGGACATGGTTGGTTTGGGATTGGTCCCAACAAGTAACAAGATAAAATGTGATAGGCAGCACAGAGCTGCCTCCCAGATGATCAGGTGTTAGGATTTGTGTCTAGATGTCCCCCAAAACCTCATGCAGTCATGGGGCAGGCTTCTAAAGTTTGTGATTGATTCCTGGTCCAATGCTGGGATTATGCATGTGAGTGCTACACCCACCCTGGGGCAGGGAACCTGCATACACTATAAGGGAGGTAAAGAGGCTTGCATCCCTCTTTTTGTCCCTCTCCTCCCCCTTTTCTCTATTGTTTTTGCTGTCTTCTACTGCCTTGAGCTATTGCCCCTGTGCCATGCCATGCCACCCTGCCTTGGAGCTAGCTAATTATGGGCTGAAAGCTCCAGAAACTGTGAGCTAAACAAACCTTACCCTCTTTAATTTTGGGCATTGGGTATTTTGTCTCAGCAATGAGAAAAAAGTAACGAAGACAGAAGGTCCTCAAGACCAAGAGGAAGTCAGCGAGCACTAGTTTCCAGCCAGAGGCCAGCACAGAGGCTAGAATGCCTGCAGGTGTGCTCGAAGTAGGTATTAGATGGAAGATTTACAAGTCAAAAAAGAAAAAGAGGCCACAAGAGAAACAAGAAGCTCTGTTAATGGTGCAGGGTATTGAGGGCGTTTGTGTGTGCTTGCATGTGGGTGGTGCCCATCCCACCAAAGTGGGAGATTCCTACAGCTGCCTCATAATGGACTCAGTCTTTTGTCCTTGGACAGCTCCCTGAGAGAAGTAAGTGTGCCCCTCTCCTTCTTCTGCACTCCCCCAACACCCAGTGTACCAAAGCCTCACACTCTAGCAGTGGGAGTGATCTTTAAACCCTCATCTGTGTTCCCTCCACTGTGACCACCACAGGATCCCAGCTCCTTCTCTCCAGGTCACAAATAACGGTACAAAGGTCCTGCATGCACTACCCTGCCCCACCCAGACTGTCTGTTTTAATCTCTAGTGATGCTACCACAATCTGAAGCTTCTCCCAAAGTGGCAAGTGCAGACCAGCCCTTGCCTACAGCTGCTGAAAAGCCAGTCAGGCCACCCAGTTGTCAACCAGAGATCACTGCCATGCAGGGAGGTTGGTTTTAGCCTTGGCCATGAGAGGGCATGGGGTGAGCTAATGGACACCTCAGAATTGTCAGGGGAAAATTGGTATGCAAAAATAAAGCCCCAAAACAATTATGGTTTATAAAGTATGTCCTATCTAATTCTGGTATTCCTGGAGCTACAACAACAAAGTCCTTCCTTCCAAAATATAATATTAGCCAGTTCAAGTACATTTTGAAATACAAATAAATTAACAAATTTTTTTTCTGTTTGTATCTTCTTTGCATTATGTTTTCCTACACCTCTACTGGCTGATTGTTTGCTAGTAAGGACTCCTAGGCAACAAAACACACAAAGCAAATATCAACTAGATATTAATAAAAAACTTAGAGGAAAAGGCCAATTATTTTGGCTCCTGCTTGTTGACTGTGTATTCATGGGTCAGATTTTATATTTTAAAAAGACTGTCAAAGTAATCACCACCATTTCTAGCCCTACTGTGCTCTAGACCTCAAGCTGCTAGGAGCTTGGGTTGTAATATTCTCAAGTGCAATTTAGGCATTCATTTCCCTGTTTTACAAATAAATATACAAATAGAAAAACTGAGTCACAAAAGGTTTATACAAGAAATAATTAAATATTTACACAGAAGAAAATACTAGTGGTCATGAGGACGTATAACAACAAGGCCTGACTCACCTTAAGGGTCACCTAAAGTGTCCATGAAGAAAGGACTTTAAAGTGAGAGGTGACGGAAAGATCAGCAATGAGGGAAGGAAGAAAAGAAGCCTGCCTTTGCTGAATCCTGTGCTGAACAGTGCAGTGCTTTGGAAAACAGTCTGTCAGCTACTCAAAACTTAAGTAGAGAGTGACCATATGACTCAGCATGTCAAGAGAGATGAAAATTTATGTCCATATAAAAATGTGTACACAGATGTTCATACAGCATCTTTTACAATAGCTAAAGTCAAATCAACTGAAATGCCCATCAACAGATGAATAGATAGGGGCTGGGGATTTAGCTCAGCAGCAAAAGCACCTGCCTGGCAAGCACAAGGTCGTGAGTTCGGTTCCTGGTACCAGAGAAAAATCAAAACCAAAGCCAAAAAAAAAAAAAAAACAGATGAATAGATAAACAAATTGTAGTATATCCACACAACAGAATGTTATCCAGCAATAAGAAATGAAGTACTGATACATGCTGCAATGTGGACAAACCCTGAAAACATTCTGTTAAGTAAATGAATACATACAATAGTGTTCCAAGATAGGCAAATCTATAGAGACAGAAAACAGGTTAGTTTTTGCTAGGGCTGTTGGGGAGGGAAACAGGTAGAGTGACAGGTATGGGTATGAGAATTGGAGGGAGGGAAAAATGCTCTGAAATGTGGCGATGGTTATCCAAGTCTATGGATATATTGAACACTAGTAAATTACATATTTGAAGTAGATGAATTTTATGGTATGTCATAGCAAAGCTGTTTTATAACAATTACATGAGATGTGGTGAGCAGTCAGGAAAGTGATTTCACCAACTGGAGGGAAGTTAGGGCTCTACAGCCTTGTTCCTGATTTCCTTGGTCAACATCACACCCTGGTTCCTGTGGCTCACCAGTTTCCATTGGAAGAGATTCACCATTTCTTCCTGGAACCACGCCATGGTCAACAATATATCACACTTCCGCGCCCTTCCTGGGAGAGACTTTAAAACATGAGCTTCTCTGAGAATTAGAAGAGAACTACCCAACTAAACAGGGGGATGTGCACTCAGGGAACAAGTTAAGTCCAAGACTTTATGGTCTTTGATTTGCTGGTTTGCCACCTGCTCGCTAGGTAGATGGCAGAAATGTACTCTGCCACATGGAGGACAGTGTCAACTGGGCCTCAACGTGAATGGCAGACATTGAGAGAAACTACGTTCTAAAAGATCATAGTAAGTTATTAAACACCTCATTTGCCCCAGTATTACTCACTGGTGGCACTTATGACTGCAGCATTTACTCCAAAATAATGCCCAGATTATAATCCTAGCCTAACACCAAAGTTTGTCACAAATATTTCACTTTCATTATCATTTCCACATGCCTCTAATATATAGTCTTTGGAAATAAAAGACATCATTATATTTACAGCATTGTGTTTTTGATAGTGATATTTTGATTTAGAAAAAATACACTAACTCTATGCATGATGTTAAATACTGATCATCATATACAGTTCCTTTATATTAGGATTAGAGTTAAACTCTGTTTAGAAGTAACTCCATGGATAGATTTATATTTTATTCTCTCTTTTGTTAGTATTAAAATCAATCAGATTTGCTTCAGCCTACATTAAATGACACTAGCAGCAAGTTGCACCTTTTTTAATGGGAAATGGGTTAAAATAACAGAGGAGAGAGAAAAAGAGTGGGGAGGGCGAAACAGAGAACGTAAGCAAAAGTACTGACAGAGAAAATCCCAGTCCAACACAATAAAAACTTTGCTTATCCCACCCACATCTCTCACAGGGCTATTTTATTCCCATTCTCCCTCTTTTCTGAATTAGAAGGAAATCACCTTTGTATTCCCTCAGAATGTTATCATTTGACGGTTTGGGTATGCTAAGAAGACCCTCAAGTACATAGGTTCAGGCTGTTGGGGAAAATAAAAGTCATCTCTCAAGAGGGATTAGCACTCTTACACATGAAGGATGAAGAGATAACTGGGGTCTAAGCAAACTTGAAGGAGGGTGCAAGTACTGGCCACCCCCAAATTTTTATCCCATGATTTATCACTTCCATGACTTTTCTATCTTAGCATCGACTGGAACTCAAAATTCTATTAAACTCAATGAAAAGAATTCCTCATCCTGTATGCAAACACAGAGTAGTCATTATAACTTCTGTTCAAATACCTTCCCACATTACTTTCCTTAGTATTCTCAGCTGCCACTTTAGTCATTACTGCTGCAGCCACATTAGCTAAATTAAGCAGTCCAAAAGCAACACCTTAACTGCCTCCACCCAAAATGAAGCTACCATTCACTCTCTTCACATTAAGTAATGATTTGCAATGTCCTTCTCCTTTTTCCTGCTCACAACTCTGCTAACACCATTTCTTAATGCAAACAGTAAAAACTGAATTACAAGTGTGATCCAATTTTGCTCAACATAATTAGTGGATTAGACATCAGAGAAAATCCACTTATTTTCACAGCTCATCTGACTCCCCACCTCCAATTTCCCACCTCCCCCACCGCCTCACACTCAGCAATAAAGGTTCACAGAGTACAAAGTAAGAAAGAGTTTTATTTCTAAAGGACAATTACAGCTATCAAATTAGTTTTTAAATGACTCCAAGTAACAATCCTTTCTCAATTGGATATTTTTCCCTGAGAAAACAAAGCTGAGGATTGGAACTAGAGCCCCTGAATCAAAGTATATCATGGAAGGCTGCACAATTTTTGCCAGGGATTTCACAAAGAATTCTTAGTAACAAATACACCAAGTCTCTTAGGCTTGTCTCACTTTGGCTCCTGGTGTCACATGACTTCAGGTTTGATTCTTTGTTCTGCCAGCAGTATAACTTTGGACAAGTCATACAACTTTTCTCTGCGTACTTTCATATCTCTAAAATGGACATGGCATGGTAATTAAATAGGGGAAAATCTCTAAAGTCTGTCATATAGCAAAAGCTCAACATGTTTGTATTACTACTCTATGCCTAGCACCCAGACAGAAGGAACATACTGTACATGGGGCAGGGATAAGGCTGCGACAGAGGCCTAACCCACCTTGTCAGCTAGAAAGTTCGTTAACAGGTGCCTCTGTGTCAATGTCTGCTCTGAAGGAACAGATAACTAAAATGGCTCCGACCAAAAAGGTAAAGGTTTTACTAAAGAGCAGAAATAAAGCTGTTTCATGCTACTGCCTGCAATATAAGGCTGGAAGTAGGGACAATGACAAGGATGAGAGAAGGGAGGTGAAAAGGACTTCTGAAGTTTTCTTCCGCATCTTTTTCCTCCCAAATGTCTACCTCAAGCATCTTCAAAGTGAATGAAAATATGACGTGTTGAGTCATATGATTTGACAGGTACTCTGGTCACCAAAAGCAACTTTGGGTAGTTTTCTTATTATCTAGGTGTCATAAGTATGATTGGTGTCAAGAAGTGTTTTACGTGCACTTTCCCATCTTATAAATATCTTTGAGGTAAATGCCAGTATTATTCATGTTTTATGGAGGCATAAACTGAAGTCTACAAAACTTAAGTAAATACATGGTTTCACAGCTTGTACATGACAGAAGTACAACCAAAAGCACAAATGTATTGACTGCAGAGCACACACTCATACCACCAGACTCCACATTCGTATAGCTCCCTAGAGGTCAGAGGAGGATCAAGAACAGAATTAAGAAAATTGGGGCTACTGAACAGGGGCATTAGTGTATGGCCATACCACCTTGAAGGCACCCAACCTCATCCGAACAGGGGTAGTGCCTCCATCTATTCTACAGAGAAGAGCCAGTGTAATAAGAAGACCTACCCAGGTAACACAGGAAAGATTTCACCCCAGTGAGAAGAGTCTCTCTCAAAAACACTGTGACTGGATGCCATGTCTCAATTCAAATCTGCATCTTCTCTGCTGAACATGAATAGCTGAGCGTTCTTTCAACTTGTTCTTGTAGACTCTCACATACAGAAGGCACTCAGAAGATAAATGATGAGGCAAACTGCTAGCAAGGAATGGTTTTCCATATAATCCTTCTGAACAAATGTCCATTGCGTTCACAAAGGACATAGTGCTGGGAGGTATGAAGATCTGAGACCCTGTTCCTCAATTCAAGAAGTACACAATCTGTGACTCTGTGGAAGAATGTTGAGTCTAAGATGATATGGATTGATTGATCCCCTAGTGGAATCTATGATCTGCTGAAGAAAGAAACTGTCTAACAGACCAGGTAGTTGGAAATGGTGTCAAGCCTCTGGGCTCTTCCCTGAATAGTGAGATCTACCTCTAAAATACAACTGGAAGCTCAACAACACAAGGTGACAGCAAAGTATATTCTAGGTAGAGAGAATAGCATGTTAAAAAGAAATAGAATCTCATAAAGGACATCTCTGATTATTGAAAAGAGATCTTAGAAAAAATTTAGGAAGTGTCTTGCCAACATTAGGTCTAAGAATCCTTCAAACAGATTAAAGGAAGTTCCTGGATCTTGCTAGGACCCAGAATTTACAAGTCTTCTAGTATTTTTGTTTGTTTCTTTCTTTGGGAGACTTCCTTTCTTGGAAGAGAGTGTCTCTTGTAAATATTAAATTGACTTGGTAAAACCATGAGCTTTGAAGTCAGACAAAGGCAGGTTCAAATCCACCCTTCTGTACTTAGGAGCTATCTGACCTCTCCACATTTCAGGCTTTCTCCCCTGGAAGATGAGGTTGTTAAAAGGAACAAATAAAACTATGTATGCAAATGCCTGATAATAAGATTGGCACAAAGCAAGAGATCAATAAATCTTAGTTCTGCAGTAGTCCTGCTAATAATTAGTTTCTTTTGCGTTTCAGTCAGTCAAGTTTTTCCTAGGATCTGATTTTTAAGACTATAACAAACTCATGCCTGTACTACTAACATTAATCCATTCATGATACCTTTGAACAGATTAATCACCTCTCACAGCGCCCACTTTCCAACATTTTTGCATTGAAAAGTAAGTTTCCAACACATGAATTTTGGATGACAGATTCAAATCATAGCACAAGGTATAAGGAAAAAAGGAAATTTGAAATCCTTGGTCTATATATTACATTACTCACCCACCCCACTCCTCAAGGAATATAGCTAACTATACATGTGAAGTTGGGGGAAGAAGACTCATCCAGAAAGTGATCCATGTAGAGATCTGATTTGTTTGAAGAAAAACCATATTTCTCTACTTTAATAACTGAGCAAAAGTTTTACAAAGACTTTGTCCGAACATAATCACGGCTGCTGTTAAAAAGTTATCATTCAAACAAACAAAAAAGCTGATTTGACTGATTTCTTAAACCGACATGAAGGTGAAGGTGAAAGTCATGCAGATAGAGGTTGACAATCTTTTGTGTGTATATAAAAGATCAACAGTAAGTGCGTTAGGCTTTGTGGCCATGCAGTCTCTGTCACAGGTACTTGACTGTGCCGTGGCATATGTAAACAGTCATGAACAATGCATAAAGAGCGAGCTTACCTGTGTTACAATAAAACTTCATAAATGAACATGAACAGTGAAAATTCATGTAATTTTCACATATCAAAAAAGTATTATTCTTTTGTGTATCTTTCCCACAATCACTTAAAAATGCAGAAAGCATTTTGAGCTCTCGGGGCTGTTCAAAAACCAGCAGTTAATGGGATTTAGCCATTGTTCTTTGCTTGTGCACCTCCACTTAGACATTTAGACTTTTGTAGAATCTCCAGTGTTATCTGGTCCAGGCCCTACATATTACAGCCAAGGATCGCACCCACAGAGAGAAAGCTGACTTGTCCAAGATCAGCTGGGTCTATCAGATCAATATCAGGAACTCAACACACAAAGTGTGCCTATGAAATGCCAGGTAATTATTGGTTAAAAGTGAGAAAACCTCTCTCTTTTTCAACTTGCATTTGTTATATTAAATGTCAGATAGTTGTGTAGATTCCCCCACCTCCTGCATTTTTTAGTTTACTCTGTCATCTTATAACTTGGACATGAGACAGCTACATTAAAGCTTCTTAGAAATGAAATATGATCATCAGTTGGGTCACACGCAAGCTACAATTGTGTGCTTACCACATGAATGTTATAGGGAGGCATTCTGAAAGGGAAATGTGTCTCCAACCCTCGGGAAACTATAAACGACAACACGTAATTTCACCTTCGCGTGAAACTACCAAAGGAAATGCGAGTATAAGCTACAAAATGTAAAAGGCCATTTTCTCTTTGAAAAATTTCTTTACATATTTTAATTCTTGTTTTTTCCCTTAGGGGTTAGATATTTTGGTCACATAGTTATCCAATTAAATTGAAAACTCTCTGCCTTATCCTTTAGGCGAGGACAGCTGCCAGCTGCTAAGTTTTATAAAGTCTTTAATCTTGTCCATAAATATTTAACAAGAATCGGTTGGTACACAGCTGAAGTAAAATAAGAAATCAAAGAGAGAATCTTAGGAATAACCTCTATTTTTGTGAA
The DNA here is from genome assembly GCF_000276665.1 of Chinchilla lanigera. Taxonomy (NCBI): domain Eukaryota; kingdom Metazoa; phylum Chordata; class Mammalia; order Rodentia; family Chinchillidae; genus Chinchilla; species Chinchilla lanigera. The sequence continues at coordinate 11,910,500 of NW_004955459.1, read as the reverse complement.
ACCTATATAAAACAAAAACAGGACCAATTTCCCACTTTTTATTAAAATATAAAATATGAGTATTTTGATTACTCTTTTAGCTTGCTTGCCCTCACAAATGTGCTAAAATTGCCAGATTATAAAAACGTCTTAAATGTGACTATCTGTGCCCTTTTCTCCAGGATCTCGCCATTTGTTTCAGAGCTGGCCTCTCATGTTTCCATGGAAACTCATAGAGATTCTCTGAGAACTTCAGCAGCATTTGATGATACAGACCTCTTTTTTATTCACATGTGTACACACACATATAGGTAAATCTATATACACACACGCTCCTACACATATCACCAGCACCATTGTACATATCTTTGTCACAATATCCCATACAGGTTGAAAATTTATGAGTAACTAACCACAAATAGGCCAAAAATTTACATCCTGCCCTTCCTCGGTTTGTGGAGGAGGGAGTGCTATGATTTGCCTTGAATGTGTATTTGGGCTTTTTACTCTACCAACACCACCACCACTCCCCACCCACCCCCTGGTTTCATTTTGTAAGCTTGCACCTTGCTGGGCAGTCTTCACATTCAAGATCTCACAGGGGAGTGAATCTTAGGTGGTCATGCTGTCCATCCTTCCACTCTGTATAGGACCATGGGACACTCTGGGGAATGGGCAAGGGGTGTGACTGGCAGAGATCTTTCTGACCACATGACTGCCTCAATTTGCTTCAGTAACACAAAATTCTGGGATTGAGCACTATTTGCTAGTAAGAAGCTCCCCTTTAAAGTTAACTGAAATCCCTCAGCTGTACTCTAAGCTCATTTGACTGTGTCTTTACTCTGTCAGGGAAGATTAAAATGAGATGACAGTCACTTTTATATCCGTGCGGTCGGCAAGTGAAAGCCAGAAGACCAAATGGAATGAGCGAAGGAGTGAAAAAGAGAATAACATATTCATCAACCTTCCTTATTCTCACTAAACAGTTTTAGACATTCAAATCATCCTTTATCTCTTCAGAAATACTACTTTCCATTGTTTTAATTCTGCCTTGGGTTTCTTCCATTATCCAAACTCAGGGTTTTCTACTTCTGAGCCCTGCAGATAGCACACACTGTTCACTATAGGATTTTCAAGGCCACTGCTCTCTAATGGCTGCCCATCCTACTGCTGTTCCTTTGTACCAGGCCGACATGCCTCTGGCCCATTTGACACTGCTGCCATTGGCTCCACAACACTTAGTGTCTACTCCTTACAAGGCACTGTTCTAAGCCATGGACTGGAACAATGACTCATGACATAAATCCCTGCATTCCTGGAGCTTACACACTGCCCCCAGCTTTGTTCAGCCTGGCCCTGAATCCATGCTGTCTCCAGTCCATCCCTGGCTCATGACTTAGCCGCCCATGTATAATTCTGCTCCTTCTTGTTGGTCTTGGATTCTGGTATGGATTTCTCACTGCTTTCACAGTGGCTCAGAACTGTTGGCTCAGAACTGCTCAGTGCCACTTTTTTATTTCTGCTACCTCAAATTGAGTACCCAGACAGCCCAATGACTGACAAAGATAGCTTCAACTCAATAGCTTTCAAATATACAGTGTTTTCTGTATGTCAGATACTATATAAATGTCTTATACATCTGGTATTAATTCATCTAATCCTTACAGTAATGCCTAAAATTAATGTAGCTTAGCCCTATTCGGTGACTAATAAATAGAGAAACGATGACTTACCTAAAGTCACTGAACTCCCAAAGACTCAAACCTGGATTTTCCAACCTGCTTCTGACAACGTGGTTTTCATTTCCTTCAAGTATTCTTGTAACCTCTTGCTTTGCTTCTGCCCATATCTCATTCTCCCCAAAATCATTTGAAATGTGACCTTTACCTTTCACACTATCCATCATGAAGTATTCCTCGTTCGTATTTTTAAGGAAACTCTTAAGTGGCATCTGGGCAAAGATATTACCTGCAAGTGCCACCTGTTCCATTCCCCAACCACTGGGATGATAAAGAAGACATCAATGATTTGTTTTGTCAAACTGCAGAGAACCTCTGCTCAAGCATGCTCCCCACATCTTAGTTCTGATATTATGAAAGGTGTTTTGATTTTACTGTCTTCCCCCATATGGTGCTTCATTATGCTGCCCACATGACATCTTCTATCCTTGACATCTCTCATCCCTCATGTAATGATGATTACCAGCCCTGATCCCCTCTGCCTTCTCTAGGGCAATTTCCTACAGATCTAGGTTTTGTTTTATTTATCACATCTCTCTGCCCTTTCTTGCCTTAATTAAACTGAGCCTCGGGACATAGGAAACCAGAGAACTTATTTTTTTTCTTTCCTTTTGATGAAAGCAATATTGTGTCTTAGGGAGAGCAAACATTCCCTACCCCACCTCACTCCTCCTCAACCCCACTACTCTTGTTTCAAACACCTTTTGTCCTGTGTTTTTCCATTTCTCCTGGACTTGAAGTTCAGAGGCTTGATTTACATTTTAATGGCTTCTGATGCAAAGAGAGGAAATGAATAGGAAATGGCCTTCATTTCCCTCTCTTTTACCAGCGCTCCCATCATTTTTCCAAAGCACTGAAAAGCAGCTATTTTTTCCTTCATGACGATCTTCACAGCACACAAGAAAGGCTTTTCTTGTTATTTACACAGATAGATGGATGGAAAAGAATTTTTCTGATTATAGCAGCTCTCAGCTATCTGGTGTAGAACAAAGTCCCCAAGTCTTCAATCTCAACAAATGTATGTTTGTCTAGTTAGTGCGAGTTGGAGGGTTCAGCACAAACTTGGGGCTGTCTTCCATGCCCCCAGTTCTCATTTATAAAAACAAAACAAATAACCACATAAACAAAACACTGCTCTTGAGCTCATATAATGTTATTACTAGCTTAGTAAAATGAGCATGCTGAATTCCTTCAAGACTGACAGCTGTGGCCAGGCAAAAACTCTTCCCAGGACATTTTTCTTCTATATGACAGAACGATCTTTCTGGAACATTGTGTTACTGCTTTCCGTAAATATTTTTCATGGATGCTCATCTTCTTCAGGCTGAAGTCTAGGCTTAGGAGTTTGACAATAGGGACCTCCATCACCCAACCTTGTTCCCCTTGTATTGAGTATCACCTCTCAACACATCTGACATTTCCCAGTCTGTGGTCCTCGTCATCCTAGCTGCTTCTTCTACCACAATGGTCAGCCTCACTCTCCCACTTCCTTTCACTCAGCCGGACTCAGCTCAGGTGTCACCTCCTTAGGGAAACCCTCCCGGACTGTCCCTGCTTGTTCTTCTTTACACTCTGAGATGATTATGTACTTTTCTTCTCCATGGCACCAAATGTAATGGTCATTCCTATTCCTAACCATTATCATCCTGTCAGGAAAAAGGATGCTTCTCATTTATTTGTCCCCTATGCTTCCTGAAAATAATGTAGTAGTTTAATAAGTGGATAAACAATGTAATAAGCAAGTAAATGTCAAGGTGAAGAATAGAAGTAGAATTATCCAAACTATCATTTCAAGGGGCACCATTTTCTTGAATACCATTCCTATTTGTGAAGCCAGAAAGCCCACTAGCTACCTGGAAGTGCTGTATAAACAATGAATTTAAAATCATTGAGTTCCAAGAGAATCCAACTACACTGCATACCATCATGAAGTACAGGTCAGCATTTTGCCAACGGAGCAAGTTGCCCACTGTTGCTCTAACAGTCCAAGGCAGTAAGACCTCATTAAAGTCCATCTGCAGAACCAGCACGGGCCTCTGACAAGACCTTCTCCAGTCCAGACAGAGGCCAAGGTGTTGCTCATATTGTTTCAACCTAAATAACAAAGAGATCTCCATAAGTAATTTTGAGTTTAGTTAGAGTAATAGAGGAAAATAATCTGGAATTTGCATGCTATGGGGACCATCAACATATCCACAGAGGCAAAGACAAGAGGAATCTCATTAAAGCAAAAGAGAAAAGTATGCATAATTTGTCTTGAAACAAAGAAAACATTAGTTCCAGGGACTTATCACAGGGGTTGCTGTCAGTTCATTAGTAGAGACAATGTGTCAGGCAGGCGAGTATTCTGCATCAGCCAGTGGACTCTGAAACATTTAGAAAGCTAAAGTTCAGAAAGTCTTTGATAAAATTTTTCGTTACTGGCTTGTGTGTGTAAAAGCCTTCAGAGTGTTGTAATAGTTATAATCATGGCATGTGCACATGAGGGCTGTCAGCTCCTCGCTTCCTCTTTTGTTTGGATTTGATGCAAGTGACTCTGTCCTGATATTAACAACTTTCCCATTGCCAGCAGCCTCCTGGTCAGTCCCTTAAAGTTTCACTTCCAACTTGAGGACATGAACATGTAAACCTTAACTCTGCCACTGAGATTGAGCTCTCCTAGAACTAGTTCTCAATTATCCATGGCACCAGAAGGCTACCTAGATATCTCAGTTCAGTTAAAGATATAAATGCTCCATTTTAGCTGATGTTTTTTACTTCAGCACCATCACCATCAGTAATATACTAGTTTTTTGTAATGTGTCCAGCTGATGCTTTGGAAGAACATACAAACAATCAATCTTAAACGTTCCCCAAAGTTCATGTGTTAAAGGCATGCACCAGTTTGGTGCTTTTGGAGATAGTAGAAACTTTAAGTGGTAGAGACCAGGAGGAGGTTTTCTGGTCACTGAAGATATGCCCTCAAAGACAAGTGTGGGACCCCAAGCCTTCTTTGTCTTTTTTGCTTCTTGGCCATGAGGTAAACAGTTCTGCTCTAGCACCTGCTTCCACCATGACATCTACCTTGCCACAAGCTGAAAGCAACATACAGCCAATCCTTCAGAGACTGAAGTCTCCTAAATGGTGATCCAAAATAAAACTTACTTTTTCATAAGCTAAATACTCCTGAGATTTTGTTATAGTGACAGGAAGCTAACACACAAAGGAAAGTCCTAGATATTACATATGAAATGAACATCAGGAGACTTTGAAAGGTAAAAGGAAAGAAGTTAGACAGGCTAGGGAGCTCAGCCTCAAAGGCAAAACGCATGGTAAGTTGCCTGGGTTTTCTTTTTCGCTGCTTGTATCCAAGACATGGTGCTGAAGAAGTCAACAACGTAGAAATTCCGGTAAGAACAAACCAAATACAGGAGTCGCCCAAAAGACCTACTTTCCTTAGTAAAAGGCCCAAAACACAGAGCAGCTTCTCTAAAGGCTGATGACTTTTACACAATAAATCATTCAACCAATCAAACACAACAGAAAAAAAAGCGACCCCACCCATGCAAGCAAAGGCTGGTAGAATCGTTGACTTCCAACTTCTCTGGATGGTATCAGTGTGACTGAACTCACTTATGAGGGTAGTGTCAGAAATGGCAGAGTTGGAAGCTAGACTTTCATTCCTACTGGGAAGTAACAAGATCCTCCCCACCCACAATGTCAGTGGAGACCAACCTGAAAGACTGGACTCTGTCATTGACACATCAGCCACCTAACAATTACAAGGTACCCCAGTCCTTCCATTCCAAGTTGAGTCAAAGGAAGCCAAGGGGAGGATCAAGACTACACCTCCACCCAGGGTTAATGATGGCATCTCTCCCTATGCTGCCACTGTAGAACATGCGAGAACAGTTACAAGACACCCACCCTTTCCTGTGACCTGGGGTCAGCCAGTTCTTGTGGAGAGCACAACTCCTACGACCCCCTAGCAGTAACATGCAGACTCAATCCCCTCAAATGTCAACAGAGGGCAAGTAAGGAACAGGGATCCCCACCCTACATAAAACCGAGATGACGATTCCTTCACAAAGAAGTGTTAGAAAAAAACAGCTAAAATGGAAGTTGAAATAAGATCCACAGTCTTATAATACCAAATAAGATCCACAGTCTTTAAAACTAAATAGGTTTCAAATCAAAAATCATTATACAAAAATACTACACATTGAATCTTGTGTGTCTGCCTTATTTGACATTATATTCTCTCCTTGATTGATCAATATTGCATGTCTCTATTTGTTTTCATGAGAAACAACTTTGAAGATATCAATATGTAATACAACAAGCATTGTTAATTTCCTACCACTTTGTTTGTAACTCTGTATTGTCTGTACTGTTCTTTTGCTATTTTGTAAAAGGTTATGTCTGTTAATGTTTTCCTCCTTTTATTTTTAAAATAAAAAAAATAGACATAAAAAAAGACATTATATTCTCAAGTTGCATCCATTTACCCATGAATGCTTCAGGTTTATCTTTCTTACTTTTTTATTTTGTACTGGGAATTGAACTCATGACCTCAGGCTTGCCAGGGAAGCACTTATGCCATTGAGCTATATCCCTGGCCCAGGTTTACCTTTCTTTATGGCAAAGTAGTATTCTGTTGTATATAAATACCACATTTTCCTTATCCATTCATCTGTTGATAGGCATATATGCTGTTTCCAAAATCTAGCTGTTATAAATTGTGCTGCTATGAACATGAGTATGCACTGAAAAGAAGGTTTTGTGCTATTATAATCTTTTTGTTAATGTCTTGTGTATTAACTATTATTCCTTTATTGTTTTGTTGGGAAATTTTATTTTTCATACAATAAACTATAGAAAAATCAAATCATGTCATAAAAAAAAAAATACTGCACAAAGAATGAGGAAATTCTCAATTTCAGTGGAGGTGAGGGGGGCAAAAGACACCAATACAGAGCAATATTGGAATTACATCAGCCACTGTTTAATGTTTCTGTGAGAATTAAAAACACATTTGAAATAAATGAAGTAAAGCTCATCAAAGATATAGTAATTCTCAATAAAGAATCAGAAGACATTCAAAAGAACCAAATGGAAATTTTAGAATTGAAAAGTATTTACCTACATTAGATACAACAACAGGGTGTTAAGGACAGAAGAAAGAAAGAAATGCTGACCTAGAAAATGAAATAATATAAATTATACAATCTAAACAAAGACAAACAGAGAACAATATATACATATGTTTAGAGGGAGAACCCTAAGTGATTCCATTTTGCTCCTCTGACTGTTTTCTCTCTGAGAACAGATTATCCCAAATTCCAAGAATGGGAGCTTTGTAGGCAACACCCCACAATGGGACCAAAACTGCCCCCTAAACAGTAGTAACTTTCCTGGAACTGACAAGGCTCCTCAAAACTCACACAATTCTCTCTGGCCACAGCCAGATCAAGATTACTAACTTTGCAGACTCTGCCTTTGTTTCTCCCTTGCACAGTCCTGGTGCTATTGTCAGTACTGGGAACACTGTGCTTAGGATGCCAGTCCTGTCTCCCCTGTGTTGGCCATGCTGAAATAAACTCCTTTCTGATGCACCACCACTAGGGTAGGTAGACCTGGTCTGTCGAGATCTCTGGAGCCAGGCTTTGTGGCCTAGGATTCCAGTAACAATGTACTTAGATATTATAATACAGACACTTGGGCTTTGGTCTCATGCCTTTCGTATAGGTTCCAGCAGTGCCACACTGGAACAGAACATGCAGAGGCTCATAGCCTCTGTGGTCCATCAGAGACACTAGTAGGAGGGCCCCAGCAGGAATTCACTATTTTCAGTGGGAAACAAGCGGTGGTTGCTAGATGTGATGGCCTTGTACTTTGGATCTGGATTTGCTACACCACTCTTTACAGTGAGGCACCGGCTACTTAAGAAACAAGGACATTTTAATTCATCCATTTAACAGATGTGAAGAATGTCTCAAGAGGTGCAGTCTCTAGGAACGAATCAAACTCTTGAACTCATTTAGCGTACTAGATGTCTAAATAAACTAGTAATATGAATGCCGTCTCCTCTGAAACAGAGAATGTGACAACTGAACATGTGCTTATTTTATTATTTGGGTAATTCTCCAGTATTAATTTTTCAATCATGAATTGGGTCTGAATTAACTTTTTTCATAGTTTTAGATTCTGAGATTTAAATTTTTGATATCCAGGTCAGGACCTGAGTAAAATACAAATTTGACTTTGCTTGTCCTACAATAACTACTTTAAATTAAAAGAAGAAAGACATATTTTTGGTCTTCCTCTTTACGTTGAAGGAATGATTGGTCTTTCTCCATGAGTAATAATCCTCAGGAAAACCAGTAGTTTATACAAACTAAAGTTCTGATTATCCAGGTAGTTAACAGTTTCATCTTTTTATCCAGATATGAAAACCAAAGCTCAAAATATTGCCTCAATAATTGTTCTGCTGATCAGTAATTAGTCTTTTTTAGACTAAATAAAAGAATACTCTAAGTGGGAGAAAATAGAGACACTTAGGCTCTCTTATAATTTCTTATTACTCCATGTAAATACAGTTATTTCAAAAATTAAAAGTTTAATTAAAAAAGCAGAAAGCTAAAGAGACCCTAAATGACAATTCACAAAAGAGCAAGTAAACACGGCAAGTATAGTAGATGGAAAAGGTTTAATATTACTAATCAATGTAGTCAAGACAGTTTTTTTAGCAAGAAATAAGTTTCTAGCAGTTTCTCCACATAGTGGAGCAAAACTTCTATTTTGAACTTTGGTGTGTTACATAGAATAAGAGCTTTTTAGAATATCTTTGCACCAGGAACTAGGCTGTATAGTATACTTCCCATGGATTAGTGCACCTAAGCCTCCCCAGGATCCTGTAGAAAGAGTGTTTGTCTAATCCCTCTTTACTAGATGAGAAAATGGAGGCTTAAAGAGATTAAGCAAATTACCCCCAAACAACCCAGTTTTAAAACGGTAAAGCGCAGATTCAAAGTCAGGGAATCAGTTCCAGAAAACATACTCTCACCTCTAATACTTTAGCAAAAGCCACCTTTTCCTAGCAGGCAGACCTCCCGGAAGGAGTGGATCCATTTACACATAGAGTCCAGCAGCCTTTCTGACACAAAGTTCTTTCCCCTGCCTTCAGACTTTGAACTTGCATCTTGGCTACACTGAGTGTTCCGACACTTTGGGGGTTAGGGAAAAGGAGATCTTGGATCAGAGAACCCCACAGAAGGCAGCTAATGTCCCAGCACAGCAGGGAGCCCTGAACTCTGGGGTAACACCAAAAATGCTATAAATATGCCCCCACCTTCAGCCCAGGCAGCTTGGTCCATCGGCCAGACTTGAAAACAAAGGTGAGCCTCCGTGGAGTCCACGGATCAGCAAGGGAACTGCGCGGGGCTGTCTTTGCTTGCATAACCCAGACCATCTCTGGCAAAGGGGCTATTCTGTTTTTCCAGGTACCTTGCTCCCAATCATAGGAAATCAAGTCAGTTCTACTGTTTGACTGTCTCATGCGGAGGAGACAGGCAGCTGGGCAGCCTGCAGAAGGACATGTTGGACTTCCTGCAAATAGCGCCTATAAAAGCTAAAATAATCCTTTGGAAAAATTAAAATGATATGATCACATTGGTACCCTCTGTAAGTAATGCAATTAATTATCAAAGAATTATATATTCAAATAACATTGAAATGTCATTGCTTAAGTTTCTGTGATAGTCAAAATATGATACTTCTTGGTGATAGAGGAGCTTGATAAAAGTGGAATTCTGACACACTGCTAAAGGAACTTAAATGAATACAATGAATACTTTTAGAAAGCGGTTTATCAGCGCACACTCCAACCTCTGCAGGAGCAGAGACGTCTGGGCAAAGAGGCTCCCTGTGACACTGTCTCCAACAGTGAATAATTAAATCTACGTCAGGAAAGTTTAAATAAATTAGAAATATTCATTCAGTGAGATACTACATGTCAGTAAAGTTATGAACAATATGTTTATATAATAAAATGTTTATAATTATCAATGAAAGAAAACACAAAAAACAAGATATATTAATTATATAGTGAAATTTCAAATATGAATATATGTATACATATATGTGCAGGCAAAAGTCAAGATGAAAATACAACACACAAACATCCATACCTCCCAGGGATAGGATTACAGGGAAATGTACTATATGACTTATTTTCCAATTTTCTACAATGCCATGTTTCTAAAACTGGTACACTCTTACAATGAAGAGAAACAATTAAAAGAAAAAGTGATCTCTGAGAGGTTACTGATGAAGGAGATAAACGCAGAGCAGGGAATAAAAGCTGAAGCAAATCAATGAGTGTGCAGAAAGGTGATTCCATGTATTTAAGTGGACACATACGCTTTTATGGCTTTTAGAAAGCTGCTGGCCAGAGGAAAATGGATAGTTTATGTTTATTATTTATCATAGTCACTGCCTGAGAAATAGCACCTGAAGGGTAAAGCCAGATGGCACCGTGTCTAGGAAGGACAGAGAAAAGAGAAGGACCTAATACTCTATAATCCGAACACACTTAGCTGAGTAAAACTCACCCAGTACAAGGGACAGCAGCATTCTGTGTTACTGGACATTTGTGTTTTCACTCTTTCCTTCTGCTTCTTCTCTCCTGCAAAGCTTGAACAGCTTTAGAAAACAGCTGGTAGGAAAACACAATGCAACAAAACAAAACAACAAATAAAAAAAGCAAACAAGCAATGCCTTTCCTTCACTGACTACAGCTCCTTCCCATACAAATCACCACCCTTGGAAATGCTCAGCGGTCTCAGCATGGGCCTGAATTGCAGCCAATTCTCGAAGCTGCAAACAGTGTCCAATTCTGCAAGTAATGCCCACAGACATAAATCGAGGATCTAATGCTCAGTAGGGAATAAGTTGCATTTGGATATTTCTAGGACTTGACGGTCTTTTCATTAAGCTCATACATACACCCAGACTCTCTGCTCTGAGCAGTCCCCCCACATCTTCACCTGCAAGTGGGTGAGATTTGTAAACGCATCTCTGTAGAAACAGGAGTCTATGTGGTACGATCAGTTCATCTTCTGAGAAGTGCACCTGTGCCTTTTTCAGATAACTCAAACACAGCTCAAGCTCCACCGGTACAAGCAGAAGGAGACTGTCGGCAAAGCTGCGAGTGTGTGGTATCCTCTGCTGGAGCCAGGCAGATCCAACAATGAAACAGAAGGAGACCTGTGCAAATTCTGGTGACTATTCCAATGTGCCAATCACTTTATAGACACTGTTGTAGAAGAAATGAAGCACTGTGGTTTCTATCTAGATGCCCCCCAAGAGCCTCATGCACCCACAGGCAGGCTTTCGGTGACTAGATTGTAGAGGCTTATAGGTGACTTGCTGGTGGGAGATGGGGTGTGGTCAGAACATGGCAATCACTGAGGCGGTGGCCTCCCAGTGTTCATCTCCCTCTGGGGCTCTCCCTTTCTGCTGTTACCGATCCACCATGCTGTGCTCAGCCCTCTTCTGAGATCCTCTCTGCCATGTCACCCCACCTGGGAGCCAACTGAAAGTAGACTGAAATGGGAGCCCAAATAAACCTCTCGTCTTTTAAACTGTAGGTGTTGATTATTTTGTCCTAGCAACGACAACAAAATACCTAAAACATGATCCTAAATGTTTTAAATAATTCTTAACTCTTTTCTAAAATTTTAAAGACAATGGGAAAGCCCTCGCAGTCAGAAAACTACCTGACAGAGGAAAAATGCATCTTGAGATTGTGACATAGGCCCATTTGGTTGTAATAATAATTCTATAAATTTTGCATTATTTCATCATTGTCATTTCGTCATTTTGACTCTATCTTTGAGATAATATCTGTTCTTTTTATCATTCTGTTTGCTATCACTGTATCATTCTAAAATAATTGTTTATTTCATTAGCTTGTTTACCTGGCACTGTGTTAGTACTTCACAAATATTGTTATGTTAAACCTTCCGAGTAACTTTTGGAAGGCAATAATAGAATTATTAGGCAGAAGAAACCCAAAGCTTAAGCAAGTTAAGTAACTTGCCCTAGACTGTGCGTTTATCACATAGAAAGCAGAGGCATGGGCTGGGGCTGTCATTGTCAGCACCACTGCATTTACCCTTGATCCAGCACCGCCTCCCGCTGTGTTACAACGAGAAGGAAGACACATCAAGGCCATCTAAAAATCTGTGGTCAACAACCCTTAACCAGGTGCAGTGGCCTCAGATAATAATGCTTCCAACTGACTCTAGCCATGAAAACCATCCAGAGCCTACAGTGTCCATAATTATGGAGCTTATCACTGCTCTATTTGCCGCTCTTACCTAAAAGGGTAGATAAGGCAAAACACTTTAGAGCCAGATGAAACACCACCATTTTAAAAAGGCAGGAAGTGTAGTTGATAAAAACATAATTACTTGCTTCTTTGTGGAACATGTTTACAGAGTAAAATCTCTATATTTTGCTGTTTTTATTGCTTTCAACAATGAAAGGCTTTTAGGGAACTTATTGTTAAATTTTTCTTTGAGCTCTATCAAGCAATTTTACGTTACAATTAAATGATTTTTTAAAAGAAGGCTCATAAGCCTGTGGCTCGGTATCTTATTCTGCAGTAATTAGGAGACTGAGCTATTTCTCTCCCTCTCCTATTCAGTGTCAGAGTTCAAGAAAAGGTGTCTCTGCTATCCATTTGAGGTTATGCTTTGTGTCAGGTATTTTGGTGTTAATACAGTCAGTAGTGTGGTTCTGGGATGTTTATGCAATAGTATCTTTGCAAAAAGAAATGTAGGGAAAAAAAACTTTGCTCTTTCAAACCTGCTTTTAAAAAAAAAAAAAATCTTCCCTATGGAGTATTTTTCTTGTCACTCTTATCATTTAAAAAATAACCCTCTACTCTCAGACTCAATATCATGTTTCATAATAAAACTGTCCAATCCAAAGCTAGTATCAAAATGCTCAACCACATTGAACAGAAGAGCTCCTCCCTGGTGCAGAGGAAGCTCAAGGCCACATTGTTCAGGAGCCCCCACTTATTGCATCTGCTTCTCTCTTCAACTCAGAAGCTGCCTCTGCCTCCTCCGGAACTGAGAAGGAGTTTTCTCCTCCAGCAGCAGACACTTAAGGCCCGCAATGTCTCTGAGGAGCCTTTCTTCACAGGTGTTTCCCAGGCCTCCTTCGGACCACTCTGATCCTTCTTCAGCCCTAGCCCTCTGCACTCTACTGGACACAGCTGGTTCTATTCTATCCTAAAGCCCTAAAAGTGGCTGTCATGTGTTAGGTCCTTTCAAAAGACCTCCAAGTAAGCTCTTTTCCACTGTCTCATCTATCCTTGCCCTAAACCTCTTCTCTAGTTACCCACAATACCACACCTTCTGCCTTCTGCTCTGCACCCATGGGCCAGGATGAACAGGTCAAGATCTCACATGGTCTCCTTGAATCAGACCTCTCATTGAGCAGTGGTGAAAGGGAAGCAATCATTTGCCACTCCCCATGAGGACAGGGGAAAGAGTATGCTCCAAATGTTGACAGCTTCCTCTAAGAAATCCTGTCCTGACTTTTTAACTTCTCCTTTATTGAGAAGCTAATACGAAGCTTCTCCATATGAGGCTGTTATAGCAATTAAGCCCACAAGCAGCTTATCAAAATGTAACTGTGCTCTCAAACAAAGCCTGTTAAGAACCTGCAAATCTCCTGAGGGCTGCTGCTCTATCAGGTGACCGGAAGATCTCTAGACTTTGGTTTTGTGGCTGAGCCACAATCTCCACGGCTAAAGAGAAGCCACAACTACTCTTCACATTTTGGCATAGAAGTGACAGGATTATCATCCATTCCTTGCCCACTGGCCAGAACTAGCCACTTTGGTGCTCTCTAATTGCAAGAAAGCCAGGATATGTAGGAAAGCACAGAATACATTGGTCCTGAGCAACTGCATCTCAGTCACAGCCCAAGCACGCATGAAACCATTCTGGATCAAAGCAGGCATCTGAAGTTCCTGGCAAGTCCTGTAACAACTACATAATGATAACTAGATAGTGGCTGCTAGCACCTAGTGTCTCATACATCAATTAAAATGGAGACAAAAAAATCCTCCTATGAACACATTCCATGAAACTTACATTAACATTTAAAAGTTTACAAAATACGATGAATGGAACTGACATTTAGTGAGCACTTGGTAGGAGCTGTTCCAAACCTAGGTTAGGTTTGGAAGCTCATCACATGAAAAAGCAATCCCTGAGAGCGCAGTGTGGTTGGGGAAGGAAAGGGAAACTTTATTGAGGATGCCAACAACCTTGAAGAGAGACAGATCAGTGTCTCTGGTTTCCCCCTCTCAGGCCTTTGGCGGAAGGAAAGGATATTTATATGAGGAACAGGTTACGGGATATATGCAGAAATCAATATTTCCCAGGAGCTTAAGTACAGCAGTCTGGTGCCATTGTGCCAACTAGAGGTGATGAACTCCTGGTGAGGGCATTTTCTTATCAGGAGGGCAGTACATTCCAGTTTGAGGTCAGCTCCACAATTAACAGCCAGTTCCTGGAACCAGCTCAGACAAACAAGCAAGATGACAAGAATGCAAGGTGAAGGCCATAGCCCAGAATGAACAAAGGAACACAAACAAAGTGAGATGGAGCCACAGGCTGCTGAGAACAGCACCTTGTCAGAGTATTGGGCATTGTTTTATTTTGCTTATATCCATGACCTCATTTGACTCTCTCAAGGTTTCTAAAATATAAATGGAAATGCCCTGGTGCCTCGTGTGATGGAACCTGAGCCTCACATGCTAAATACTTTAGCCAAGGTCAGCTCATTAGGGGAGTCAGGTTTAGAATACAGATACCATGTTTCATAATAGCCTTCTCTTGTGCATGGTTTACTTTTTAATCATCTCATACAAAATACACCTAATATATATATATATATATATATATATATTTGGTCTTTTTTGAGACAGGGTCTCACTGTGCAGTTCAGGCTGGCCTTGAGCTCACTTTGTAGCCCAGGCTGGTCTTGAACTTGCAACGATCCTCCTGCCTCAGCCTCCTGAGTGCTGGGATTACAGGTGTGCGCCACCATGCCCCGCCCAAATATATTTTTAAAACACATAAATTCATCCATTCCACACCTGTCATAATTCAGAATGCTGTAGTAATGGATCCAAGGGTTAATATTAGGGTTATTACCTGAATTAATGATTTTTCACTTGCTTGTTGAGATGTAGAGATACTATGGTTAAAGTAAGAGGTTGGACAATCAATTTTTCCATTTCTTTCAGTCTAATTGTTTTCAGTCTTTGTGATAGTTAACTGATGTGTCAACTTGAGAAAGAAACATCCAACTAAGTTGACCCCGCATAATTCTGGGTGAGGAAGACCCACTCTAGGGAGGATGGTCACAAGAATGGTATAAAAGGGAAATGAAGAAGGAAGGCTCACCTCTGTTTCTTTAGAAGAGCTCTAGTGTTCCCCTTACCTTGGACATTTTCTTCACTCTTCCAGAAGACTCTTCAGCCTCCAGCACAGACCCTTCTGCCTCTTGATACAGACTCACAGAGGATACTGAAGTGAACTCCAGGCCTTCAACTGGATCCTTTGGATCTCCAGCACACAGACAACCCTTGTGCACTCTTCCACACCTGACTCTGTGGGAGCCATTGTAAGCCAATCTTGTAAATTCTTATATATTTGTATAACTTGCATTAAATCTCTCTCTCTAGTAAGCACTGACTGATACAGTCTTATTGTGTTCTTATAAAATTCAAGCCTTCAATGGGAAAATGCCTCAGTTAGGCATGCAGTGTTCTCCATCCTTGGTAGATGGAAAAATCTACAAGGTCTGTCTTAGTCATTTTCTCATCGCTGGGACAAAATACCCAACACCCACAATTTAAAGGAGAGATTTATTTTACTCACAGTGTTGGAAGTTTCCAGTCCATGGCTAGCACACTGAAACACAGAAGTGGCACAGTAGAAGGGCCTGCTGTGGAGGAAAGCTGCTCATGGCATGGTGGCCAGGAAGCAGAGAGAGAAGGGCAGAGCCAAGGATGGAGATGTATTCTTCCAGGTCACACTCCGGTGACTGCTTCCTCCATTAGGACCGACCTCCCAGCAGTACAGTCAGCTATAGAATTCACCAGTGGATAAATCTACCAATGAGTACAGCACCTCCTTGACCTAGCCGCCCTCCAAAAACCCCACTTCTGAGCACATAAAAGATTTGGAGGACAGGCCAGATCCAAAGCACAACATGGAAAATATGGAGAGTAGGGGCATGGATGAAAAAGTGTACTGATTCAGGTTTAACCCATGCCCACTTACTCACTTTCCTCACTTCCATCCTGACCACTGTAAGGTCTGTTCATTAAATTCCTGCTTCTTGTACACATAGAATAAGGTCAATCTTGAGTTATCACATCCATGAGTACCAGTAGTTCCTGCAAGACAAGTAAATGTGACATACCACAATTCCATTCTTCTTCTGTCTCAGGAAAATTTACATGAATTACTTACACGCAGCTATGTAAGTTGGAAAAAAAATCTAATGAACTGAGCTAACAGTAGAATATATATTTTTAACTGTGTAGGAAAAAGGACATCCTCAGTAACAGGGAGCAATTCAGTCCATGAGGGAAGAGGATGAAGGAACAGTCTGGACCACTTGTAGCCTATAAAGGACAAAAAAAGGATTTTTTTAAAGGATTCCCCAAATAAGACAAGAACCACTGCTATGACCCAAGAGATGCTGGAGTACTTAGCAGGGCAGAGGGTATGGAAGACTAAACAAAATAAAAAGAAGATAACTTGCATAGTATGAATGACATTTCAAGTGATGCTGAATGACTTCCCCAAAGCTGGTTAAAGAATGCCCAGGCAGGTGAGCCTTAGTGCAGACTGGAGGCCACTTGTACTTTCTTTCTTTCCTTAGGAAATCCAATCCACTGCCACAATGTTTACTGAGCTTTTGTATGCGGTAACTCAGCATTCTCATTACAGGAAATATATACAAGAATGTGACACTAGTCCTATGTTTCAATAGATCACTCTTCTGTCCTCCACCCATGAGTTCTTCACGAACTGGAACCTCATTTGTACCCCACTCTGTCAGGCTTTCTATTAAATTCAGAATCTAGACACTTGTTTTCTCCAACAAACATTTCTTAAAATTTTTTATTAGTACATGCTTGCAGTGCATAATGATTCCATTTTTCAGGGGGCATTGGTACGTGTACATAACACACTTGTGCCACATACTAGAGACCAAAATGAATATGATGCAGTCCTTATCCTGTGCTGCATTTAGGGAGCCAGAGCACACAAATAAATCCAGGGAAACATTTCAGAGTTATTTATTAACACTTCATAACTGTCAGAGAAAAGCGTTTACCTCTAGAAAAAAACAGAGGTCGCGGGGATGACCTAAGGAGGCACCTGAGGAGGACGCAGGCAGGGCAGAGCAGCTGGGAGAAGAAAATGCAGCAGGTATGGCAGATATTGTTCACTATCAGCCCAGTAGCCTTTCCTTCACCTTACTGCTAAACTGGTGGAGACTTCTTGGTCACAAAGAAGGAAAAAGAACCCATCTTCCAGGGTAGGAGCCATGATCTTTCTAAGTCAGTGAGCAAACTATTCCTCTGAGTCAGAGGTTGGAGGATGGATGAACATAGTTCTGACCAATGATTCATAAGCAAACTCCATGGAAGACTTTCATGTGCATAATTAAAAGACAGAGATCCTCTAAAGAGACTCTTTGGCATCACCCTTCTTCTTGCGGCAAGGGTCTGAGCACACAGGACCCTGAGCTGGAGCAACTTACTGGCCGCACAAGATAGCAGAGCAGAGAGGTAGTGAGAGTCTGGGTCGCCATTGCAATTACTGAACCATCCAAAGATCCTGGAACTGCTGGAACTGCCTACCTCTAAACTTCTTTATAAATTAACAGTGAACATTGTCATGAATAAATATAGCCAGTGTTCACTGAGGGTTCCGTTACTTGCCGCCAAAAGCTTCCCAACTCAGCAGGGAAAAAGTCACACAGCTGCTATCATGGGCCAGGGATTCCTACTAGCTTCAGATGCCATTTATGCTTTCACAGCTCAATCCTCACCAGGGAGCACTATGGGAGATGTGAGTTTGTGGTGTCAGGGGGCAGGGCATCATAACGGAGGAAAATGTCTGATCAGAGGCTGGAAGACTCTAGGCAGATGGACAAGATGGAAAACAGGGAAGCAGAAATACTCCATGCTGCCACAACTACTTTCAACCTGAGTTTGCTCTGCCACCATCCCTCAGGGCCTGCCAAGAGCCTGCTTCTGCAAATTTGACTCACAAGTTCTCCCCAAGGAACTTTACTTGCTAGGGACCATGATCTTAATAAAGATAGCCAAAGGGCCACAAAAGTATCACTCTAAGAAACATTTTTCGAGACCCAAAGTCCTCCCTTGAGTATAAAAAGATCCTCTCAGAGAACTCCTTTCAGAGAGCAGGGAAGCTGCCTTAGGGCTGGACTCCTTTCATCTCTGGTTTTCCTGGGGCTTCTCTCTCTGGCTTATTGTCTGTTGGTTCTGATAGCAAATATCCCAAGCATCCTGAACAAAAACAAAGGCCATAGAGAGCCATAGCTGGGGAGATCAAAACTTCACATGATAATCTATTATGTCAGAGCAGTGGAAACAACACACTCGGATCAGTGTCTCTCTTAAAGCTTTACTAGTTCTCACATTAATTTTATAAAGTTAGTAACATTATTATTCCCATTTTATAGATAAGCAAACTGGGGCTCAGATTATTTACATAATTTGCTCGAGATCACATAGCTTGCAAGTAATTGCCCAAATAGAGAGCTGATCATGCTCTAATTCCAAAGCTTGGAATTTTATTCTCTCTGAAGAGACAGTTAATTTCTAGAATTATTTGACAAGAAGTCAAGAAAACTGTAGAAGTGTTGGAGTAGTGATTTGAATCTATTATCTGGTAAAATCAACACAAACTTAGTAAGGGTCTGCTCTAGAAAAGGCACTAAGTTTCAGAAATGAGCTCTACAAGGCCGCGCTCCTGGTTTCCGGAGAGCAAACTACCTCACTTTGCAGAACAACATGAATCAATACGATATCAGACACAGGCTGACAACTGTGCAAGGGGGGCATTCATCTAGAGGCAAAAAATATCTGGGAAATGAAAGGCTGATTCTTCACAAGTGAGGGAGGGCAAACGAAGTCTGAGGCAGGCCATCCATCATGCAAATGCTTCCGAAGTCCCTCCTGCTCCGTGCTGGGTGGGCCCGGCCCGCTGAATGCATAGCGATGCCCGGCACTTCTTTCAGCGGGCTGTTGACTTGCCTTGTCCTGCTCGGTCACTCCCCATCAGAAGGAGTGATACACTCCCCCAGCCACCCTTCTCCTGCTGCTGAGAGGAGCAGAGCTATCTCCAGAGCTCCTGGAGTTCTTTTTGTGCTGTTGTGGACCCTCCTTCCAGATCTCATGCAGTCCAGGTGGTGGGGAACGAGGTGCCGCCCTCATTGCCTCCCGCTAAGCATACGGGGATTTAGCTCTTTAATCTCATCACCAGAGGAGGTAGATTTTTCCCGTAAAAAAACAGCAAGAGCTTTGCGCCTAGCTCCAGGTGTAGTCTAGGAGAAATGCTGAAAACCTGTAGAATAATAATGTTAGCATTTGTAGAGATGTGGTCTTATTATAACTGTGCTTCTTTTTTTCAAGACACTAATCCCCAGGAAAAGCAACTGTTTTGTATAATTGTAAAAAAAAAAATCACAACTTGCTCTTTTTTTTTCTTTTGAGTATTAATTGTTTCGTCATTAACTCACCATATATTTGCTGAGCTTCTACTACATGCAAACATACTTTCAAAATTTGAAACCTGAGGCAGGAGGAAAACAAGTTTGAGCCCAGCCTGGGCAACTTAATAAGTAGGCAAGGGACTTTGCAAGAACTTGACTTGAAATTAAAAAATGAAAAGAGCTGGGATGCAGCTCAGTGCAAAGGCCCTGGGTTCAGTCTCCAGTACCACAGAATACATGCATACATACATACATTCATACTTACCTAATAGCCTAATGTATCTAAGAAGTTCTAGTGATAATTTTAAATGTTAGCATCCCAATGTAAAGTGGGAATCTGATCTAAGATTGAACGTATACTAAAGCGTTAGATTGTTTGATGTAGCACTGGTTTCTTTTTTTTTAATTTCACAGAATCTCAGTGTTATAAAAGTACTTCAATGTCACCAACTTTTCATTGAACATTCCTGGGGTTCCCCTCACTATACTATTGTGGAATGCAAATTAATGACTGCCTCTGAAGATGTCCACATCCTAGGCCCAGAGCCTAGGGACTGTAAGTCCAACGGCAAGGGCTTGTTAAGGTTTCAGTGGAATTAAGTCTGCCAGTGCTAACCTTAAAATAAGAGAATCACCCTGGACTATTTTAATGACACTGACACCCTGGTAGATAAGGACCTTTAGACATGGAAGGAGGGAGTAAGTAGGCCAGAGTCTAAGAGAGATTTGAGGATGTTTCACTGCTGGCTTTGAAGTTGGAATACACCTAAGACCAGAATGCAGCTGGCTTCTAGGAACCGGAAAAAGGAGAAGAAACTATCTTCTCTAAAGCTTCCCAAACAATTGACTGTCAGAACTGTAAGATAACAAGTCTATGTTGCTTTAAGCCGCTAATTCTGTGGTAATTCATTTCCAGCAGCAAAACCAACTCAGACAACCAGGTTTGTCTATGCATATTCACTTTCTTACTTACTTCGCATTTACCATGAGTCAGACATTCATTTCTATTTTATAAATGGAAAAATTGGGGCTCTGACAGGTTAAATGGTTTGCCCAGGGCCATGACACTATTCAGGAGCAGAGCAGAATTTAAACCCAAATGTGTCTAACTACAAATTCTAAGGTATCAACTGTGTGCCTGGCCTCAGTGGTTTACCACCTACAGACTGCAACTCACTGATCTGACATAAATACAGGAAAGTGACAGCTAAATGGAACTAGAAGAGAAATGAGGAGGGGAGAGAGAGCGAAGATAAAAGCACACTGCAGGTGCTACGGCTAAGATTTTATAAAACATTTCACTTTTGGTGTGTTTTAGAGGTATGACTGTGAATGATGTAAAAATTTATTTTTTTACTGTGAGATGAAATAGAAAATATTTGAAAGACCTATCTATGTAACATGCCCACTGGGGGGGAAAGGGAAGTAGGACCCAGTTCCTTTTTTTAAGAGTATCCATGGATCTAAAGGGAGAACCATAAACCATAGAGCTGTGCAGTGTAGAATACCCAGTGACAACATGCCAGAGAATCAGTTACTAGCACAGGTCCTCACCATCCTGCTTGTCCCATGGAGCTCGTGGAAACCCCTCAGGAATTCACATAGAACATGTGTACATACACACAAAACAGAATCCACTGCTTTCACTGGAAAACTCCCTCATCCGGAATCTGCATTATGGTTAACAGCATGGCTATCAGTTGTATGTTGGAAAAAGAAACAATGTAATCTCCTGTCCTTCCCTACATCTCTTCCATCATAGAGAATAACAGGTTTGGCCTCCTAAATTGCTAAATCATCCCTTTCTCAATGTCCCTAGTACCCACCATCTTGAGCCCCACTTCTGCTCATCTGGACACCTGCAATGTCCGCCCGGCCACCTCCCTGATGTGAGTCTTTCTCATTCCATTCTGTACTGCAGTCTGCAGCCACAGATCTTTACAGTCCTTCCTGACTTCTCCCTGAGAAGGCAGACAAGTTCAACACTCTGGCCCCAAAGTCCCACCTCCAACTCCTGATACAAAAACTCTACTGCCTGATTCTATCAAGCTACAGGAAATTCCCTGAGTGGACCATCCATCTTCGTGTCTTGTGAACGATTCATGTACTGCTTTCTCTCCCCAGAATGATGCTCTTCCTATTTCCCCACTAGGAAAGCCTTGTGTGCAGCAAAGCTGGACAGGGAGCTTTCCAGACTCCCTTAGACAAAAGAAACCATGCCTTCTGCAGGGCCCGAGTGCCTGCACCATCATATTTCTTTTGCAACATTAATCTAAATGTGTCCTACTTCCAAATTCAGTGCTCCTAGGTCAGACACCACATCACCCCTATAGTTTTGCCCCATAACCATCTCAGGAATGAGAAGGTGGTGGGCCTTTCTGAAGCATAAACAACTGATGCCTGGGAGGTAATCCCTGGAGCCGCAGGCCTGGATCTCTATCAGCCTCCCGGGCACTTCCTGCTGCAAGTCTCCCCTGTGCCCCAGTCTGGCTTCTTCTCCGAACCCTGACCCCCTGCAGAGGCTTCCACATCCAAAAAGGCAGATGCTTGAGCCAGAAACTGGTAGAGCCCCTGACTCTCTCAACCCAGCCACAGCAACTCTCACTCACTGACCTCAGCGTGGACCTCGCGCATTGGCCGGTCTTTATTTTCACCTCCACCTCCCTGCCCAACTATCATCAACCCTGCTGAAACACCAGTTTCTTCCCTGTCCCCTCCACATCACATGTGCCTGCCTCACGCTCCAGTCAGTTCTGCATACCTCAAGTCTCGAGGTAAAGTTGATTTTCTAAAAGTTTTAATGGCACCCATAATCAGGCCTGTTCGATTTAATTCCTGGCCACAGCTCCAGGGGCTCCCTGCCTGTCCTGCCCCACAGCTTTCTCCGGAATCTTCAGTGCTCTTCCTACCTCGGTGCCCTCTGCATGCTTCCTTCTGTCCAGAAGTGAATGATCACCTGGACAATTCCCTCAGAAGACACACAGTTCTTGCCTTAGGTTAGCTGACTCCCTCTCCCAAAGCACATGTAGCTCTTGTTTTTCACACTGATCAAAACTTGAATTCCACATTTTAAGGTCAGTTCTCAGCATCTGTGGAGATTAGTTCCAGGAACCCCTACCCACTGGTACCAAAACGTCTGATGCTTAAGTCCCTCATACAAAATGGCATAGTATTTGCAGATAATCTACATACATCCTACTGCATACTTTAGTTAAATCATCTTTAGGTTACTTATAGGAGCTAGTCCTAGTACAATATAAATATCATATTAATAGTTATATAAACGTTCTATATATGCTCAGTACAGACACAATATTTTTCAAAATATTTTCCATCTGGGTTTGGTTGAATCCATAGATATGGAACCTCTGGGTAAGGATGGCTGATGACATTTGTCCACATATTGACTTACATCTGTGCTACATAAGCCAGTAAGGCCAGGGACCCTATCCTTCTAGCTCATCCATCTCTCCATCCTCCTAGTCTACCACACTGTCATTACCAACTCCCCAAACAAGGGATCTGTGCAGAAACTGAATCAGTGTCCTGCCTGTTCTACACTGGACCAGTTTCCCAGACAACCCCCCAAGACCCTGGTTGGGACCAGAGTGAGGCTGAGCAGTGAACTCAGGGCTCCAAGGGTCACTTTGTCCCATGAAGCGCCACAGGGTCAGTGTATATCTAGCTCTCAGCAGAAGGGTTTATTTTGAAAATAAACATTCCACTTGTAAAGTGTATGAAAGGTTAAATTGAAAAGGCAGGAACATGGAGAAAAGGGGTTGATTACAAAGGGCAGCATGAAGGAGTTAGGGAGAGGGTAGAACTGTTTTGCATCTTCATGTGGTAGCTGTTACACAACTGTATGCATTTGTCAAAACTCATATAATACACCAATATACTAAAACTCACAGTATGTGATTTTTGTAAGCAAATAAGTGTAGCAAAGGTCTGACTTCCTCTGAAAATTGTTCTCAGATTCATAATTTATGCAATGACCAACACAGATGCACAGAACTTAGAACCCCAGAAGTAGACTTTCCACATATGTGAAACCTCATTTGAATGTGAAGCACGCAGCCTTGATCCCAGCAGCAAAATCAAAAGATTGATTTTGGAGCTGAGATGTAGCTCTGTCATGCAGCTCTTGCCTAGCCTGTGTGAGGTCCCGGGTTTAATTCCAAGCACCACAAAAAAAGCTTCAAAGCCATTTCAATGTACCAATGTTCAGCAAATAAAATTGCAATTATAAGATTCATTTCATTAGATTAGTTACAAACAAGTATTTAAAGTCACATATTATAGGCACCAACATTTATTTGCAAATGTTGGGTTTTTTTTACTCACACATTTTATGAAACAGCTTTCTTAGAACCCTTCACACACATTGCTGACAGAATATCTGTTGCCACCACACCAATTCCTGAGCCACATAAAACAAAACAATATTTCGGTGTTTATCTTTACTTTTTTAACAGTTATTTTAACAGTAATTTGAGGTGTGTCATTTTACAAATCCATACAACTTTTGTCATTGGGGCAATTTTTATTGTTATGTTCAAGACCTCCACAAAGCAAGCCCTCTCAACTGGGGCAGTACTGACATGGAAGTTGATAGTTCTTTGCCGTACAGTCTCCTATGCATTGAAAGGGGGTTAGCAGCAACCCTGGCCTCTACCCACTACATGTCAATAGCACACACTGCTTCCCTCAGTCACAACAATTAAACATAACCCCAGAAATTTGAATGTGCCCTGGAAGGGGACAAAATTACCCTCCAGACAGATATTTTTTAAAAAACACTACTATAGACTTTCATTGAATTGCCTGATTTTTAAAATATTTATTTTAAAAAAACAGTATTTCGAACTGTGTGATCAGACCTACAGAAACCTCTGTTAAATTTCTGTGAAATCCCTTTGCCTCATCTTTTACTAATTCTGTTGCCTGAATCTACAGTTATCAGAGCCCTGGACACTTTGCAAGCTAGGACTGGTCAGTGTTTGAATAGATGGGTCATACAATTTTACAATATTGAGCTTGTGCACATAGATAACAATTCCATCTTTCTTTAAAGAAACTACAGAGAAGTTGTAAGTGCTGCTCTGAGCCTAATCGTGCCCAAGAAGAAGAGGTGTTTTTAGTGAAGGAGTCATAGATGAAAATGACCACACAATGTTTAGCAAGGTTTCTTCTTTCTATAAACAGGACAGAGCAGAGAAAGGCAGAGACAGAGAGACTACAGGACAGCAAAGGGCAAATAACAGAGAGAAAGCACTACCATTTCACTGGCACTTTTTATAATGTCTTATTTATGCTTTTTCTAATGGTCCACTGTGACTGTCTGACTTGTTATGTGTATAACTACACAAAACCAGACTATGTACCGCTTTTATAATCAGGAAACAATCCCATTTCAAGAGGCTGGGGGGATTGCACCAATATGGGGAAACATCTGTGATCCAGCTCAGAAAAGAGGTAAATACAAGAACATCCCCACAGGCCTGCAGAAAGGGACTCTACTAAGTCTCACAGGTATTGTGATCTGCTGGTTGGTCCAGGAGTGCTTTCATTCACTTATTCAGAATTATATTAATGTTTGTAGCATAAATAAAATAAAACAAGAAAGAAGCCAGTCCTGCTCTACTGGTTTTTGAAGAAAAGTCATGCTGTTATGAGAGTCAGATGTAATGATAATATTCTTCAGCCACAGAAGAGAGAAAAAACAAGCTTCGTCTCTACTAAGTCTTAGGGAATGAATATCTGCGTCTATTTCTCCTGATATCTGTGGAAAACTGTATGATTCGGGATTAAAAACCACCCCATAAATGGATTAGTGAAGCAGAGAAGCCAGGACAGGAAAAGAGCATCTCATAATAATGCCCACCTCTAAACAGACTAAGGACTGAAATATTCTGTCTGGCCTTCCAGTTGTCCCTGCCTCTCCAAGACATCAAAGCACCTAGTAAATGAGGATTAATCACCCTTGATTAAGATGTTTTCAAAGGCCATTGCTGGCTAATCCAGGCAACACTGAGAAGGCTGTTTGAGTTTCTGAGAACCTTTCCTCCCAATACTGCTTTCTCTTTTTTTGGGAGATCAACAAGTACCCTCAATTGCTTTCCCCAAGGGATACAATAAAAACAGGCCTTCAACAATAGCTCTTGACCACTGGCCTCCTTCCCTCCTTCCTTCCTTTTTTTTTTTTACTTTCACGGTACTGGGGATTGGACTCAGAGCTTTCACACTGAGCTGCATCCTGAGCTCTTTATTATTTTAAGACAAGATCTCACCAAATCACTAAGTTGCCCATGCTGGGCTCAAACTTGCAATCCCCCTGCCTCAGCATCCCACATTGCTGGGGTTACAGGTGTGTGCCACCACCCCAGCTTTACCTGGCCCATGGTCTAGCAGGCTCAGCCTAGCTAAGCACCTTAATAAGAGTGATGTTAATACCAGCCAGCAGCAGGGTGTCCCTGGTTACTATGCAGTTCCTCTGTGGACCCCTTAGCTCGGAGGGACGACACACAGAGGTGGCTAAGATAGGAAGGACTACTCCTTCTAGGTAGGTGACCTTTTGCTCTGTGTCTAGGAAACTCATAGTGAAGATATTCGGGGTTTCTTTTTTTTGTTTTTGTTTGGTTATGGTTGTGGAGGGTTTTTTGCTCTCTTCTTTTTTTAAGCAATTCACAAGTCCTTTAGTTTAAGGATCTTATTACCTCAGTTATTTCTTCAAGTGTTCGAATTATCGACCTCTTCACCTGAACCAGTAGATAAGCCTAATTCTCACATCAGCAGCAGTAGGCAAGGGCCAGCGACTTAAAGCCACCTAATCTGACCATCAGAGTTTTAATTTCCTCCATTGAGCAGAAGAGAAGAAAATGAAGCAGTGAGCAGGAAGCATGCAGCTCGTCAGCAGTCACCCTCCCGGTTCTTAGGCTAAGATCCAATACCAATTTAGCCTTATCTGTCTAGAAAATCACTACTTGAAGACTTGAAAAGGTCAAGAGAGCTCCAGTTTCCACTTCTTATACTTTCATCTGCAGCACAGAGAGAAGGAGGAAGCTGACAAGCGTGGGGCTAATTTGGTTCACTCAAGCACCCACAGGGAAAATATTCAGATTGTCTCCACAAGGCTCGGATGGAATCCATAATTCATGGCACACTGTCCCTCTCTGCTGGTAAAACATCAGCTTTCAAGATGAAATAGGTGTGGTGAGGTCTGGATGGAGGGGAATACAAAGTGCACAAAGACGGGCCCTTTTCTCATGCAGTCATATTCAGGGTAGGCCTTAAGCTATTCTGCTGCACACCAGGCATTGTAAGTTACTCCCTGGAGGGGCTTACAGCCTCTGGAGAGTCGGGTAAGTAAACCAAGTCTTCCAGAACTGGTGGAGTTTCAAAGTAGCAAGAGGGAGCTAACAACACAGTGATGGAGATGAAGGAGAAGTGGCAATATAGGTAAAAGGATTGAACTGGGAACCAGTGTGGCATTATAACAACTTTCTTGCTTGGTAGAAGTGAGACAGTAGTGTGCCACTGAGAAATCAATGGCAGGAAATGGACTATAGCACTGAACTGTAGACATCCAGGATCAACAGGGTAATCTAAGGAGTGGCCCCCAACCGCCCAAAGCTTAGAACTCAATTTTAAAAGCTAATACATATGTAACAACAGGACTAGTTAAGGGGAACCTTTGGAAAATTAATACATGTATACCAACTAGGATTAGTTAAGGGGCTTTGATAAAAGGGAAAGAAACTCCCAACCTGCTAGATGTACAGCGCGAGTTCATGTTCTCTAAAATCGAAGAATGTAGTTTAGAAACAACTCAGGTTAAGAGCAGAATATTTTTACTGCAGGAAAGAAAGCTTCTGTCCAAGAGAGAGACAGAAGGGGTCCCAAATGGGTTGCCAAGGACCCTGCTTTTACTGGAGATTTTGTTGTTGTTGTTGTTTGGTTTTTTGTTTTTCTTCCGGTACCAGGAATCGAACTCATGACCTTGCACTTGCCAGGCAGGTGCTGTGCCACTGAGCTACATCCCTAGCCCCTTACTGTGGATTTTTATAGAGTAAATCCACAACGTAAGGTGGGTCCAAGGCGGGAAAAATGGGAAATTGCAAGATGGGCATGAGATGGGACAAAACTATGGTCAACCAATAAGATTGAGTATAATCGTTCAGATAAAATTGATTAAATCTGGATCAAATGGGGAAGCAAGTCATATAGCAAGAGGGCATGAATACAGAACAAGGGCTTTTCCTGTAGGAGGTTGGGTTAGTGACTCTTCCTGACTTTCTGAAGGTGATTGATACCTATTTAGAATATCGGTCCCTGGTGTTTATCCTTGGGAAGTATGTGGGTGTATTTATTTTATCTTTTACCTTGAGGTCTAACCCACAGCTAGGTGCATGACTCCCCACATTTGCAAGGCATCTCATCTTCTGCACTGGCTCCTTCGAGGGTCTAGCCCTATCTGACTGCCTATAATATTTCTAACTTAGTTGCCTATAACAATATAT
Source organism: Chinchilla lanigera (assembly GCF_000276665.1). Lineage (NCBI taxonomy): Eukaryota > Metazoa > Chordata > Mammalia > Rodentia > Chinchillidae > Chinchilla > Chinchilla lanigera. Next base: position 11,882,434 of record NW_004955459.1, on the reverse strand, counting down.
TTGAACTGACTCTAAGCCAAAAAGTAGAGCTCAATATATGCTCATAAAATCAGAGAACAAAATCAGGAATACGAACACTGGACTTTGGGGATTGAACAGAATAGGAAAGACAAAGGAAAGAAGGCATGCAAGCAGAAGGGATAGCATAGGGACAATGCCAGAGGTTGAAATAAGTAAGATAATTGACAAAGACCTGCATCCCTGCTACAAATGGCCTGTGTAGGGAAATGGTAGGCATTAGTACTACAGAGGCCAAAAAAGCACGACCATAGAGACTAATAAGCAAGTTGAGTATCCCTCACTGGAAATACTTAGGACTAGAGGTGGTTCAGATTTCTGATATTTTCAAATTTTGTAATATTTACATTTACATAATGAGATATCTTGAGGATAGGATCCAAGTCCAAACACAGAATTCATTTATTGTTCACGTAAACCTTACACATACAGCCTGAAGGTAATCTTTTTTAACAGTTTTAGTGCACCTGTGTTTTGACTGCTAGCTGTCACCTGAGGTGAAGTGTGGAATTTTCCTCTTGTGGCAATATGTTGACATTCAAAAAGTTTCAAATTTTGGAGGATTTCAGACTTGGGATTTTGTATTAGAGATGCTTGGCCTGAATAAGCAGAGTTAGAGTGCTATATATGCAATGGGATGGTGGAGGATTTTGAAATATGTTCCCACTTTTCCCTATCTGGCCCAGAGATATTCAATTTTCCCTTCTCTCTTCTCCAAGCAAAGTACTTTTGTGAGGAAGATTGTGTTCTACTCCTTCTCTTTAGAAGATGGTCCTTTGCTGGGGCTGGTTACAGACTCTGGGATGAAAAGCACACACTGCGGGGGAAATGAAGGCTTCCGTGTGCACTTCACAGACAGGGAGGCAGAGGTCCAGAGAGAAACACGCCCGGCCCAAGCCCACATGCCTATCTTTGATAGACAGGGACATTGATTACGGTCATGAGAGGGCACATGTTCAGTACCAGACTGAAATATGGGAAGGAGAAGAAGCAGAGGGCACAGTCTGAAGTTCAGAAGAAAGCACACTGACAGGGAGAGAACAAAGGAGGAGCAGTAAGGTAACCAGAAAGTGGTGATGAGCTCTGTGAATTGTGTTTCTTACTTCTGTGTCTTATCTTTTGACTTATTTAAAACACTGAGAACCAGAGAGATACTGTATATGCAACAAAGGGCTCAACTGTCAACCTGGTCTTTGCATATGCAAACTAAACAAACCAGAGGTCACACTCCGAAGCACCCTGCCCATGTGGCGCTTGCACTCTGGGCAATGAGAGGAGACAGCAGAGACAGCTGCTATGGCCCAAAGCCTGCCAGATGGATTCGAACTACCCAACCCTGAGCTCTTTGCCTTGCCTTGCTTTGCCTTGCCTACAGCAGCCAAGTAAAAAGCTCTAAGCCATCACTTCCTTTCACACCTGCTTCTGCCTGCAGACCGAAACGGGCTCCCTCAGACGAACCTGCATGCGGTGGTATGATTCCTTTCCCAGGATACCTAAACAGTACATATTCTCCTTTCAGCATCACTGTCTTCTCTGCATTGTGAGTCAGTCACCTTTATAAGGCCAGCCACAGACTGCAGCCCCAGTAACATTTAATCTGAAATGGAAATTTCCCTGCAGTGTCCTCTCTGGTTTGAAATTACAGGTAATCTCTTAGATCTGAATAGCCCAGCCAAAATGAAACAGAACAGGCTTACTATTTCCTGAAATAATGTATTCCAAATCAATAGATGGACTTTAAAGTAGCACCACTAATAGAACATCTAAAAAATTACACACCATCACCTTTTTTTAATTAAAGCCAGATCAAAAGATCCAAAAGAGTAAGAGGTAGGCAGAAGAGTAATTTTCTGTTATTTATTAGACACAGTAAATAAACCTCTGTGGAATAACTTCAGCTTCAAAGAAATCAAATGTGATAAATGATAGATGCAGGGGAAATGTCCGTTGTCAGAAATACAAAGAGAAATGACACACTTAATATAATGCCATACAAGACTGCAGTTTGGAGTGGCTATGGAGTGGGTCGTACTGAAGCACACTTGAATGGTGCAGCCTGAGAAAGGACTCAGCTTCCTTGGGTAGAAGAAGAAAGGCAACAGATGGCTGGCTACACAGAGATATCAGGAAGTGGCATGGTAGCCTCAGGCAGTGTTTCTTCCCTTCTTCCTCAGGATATAGACCCCTGACATTTTAGTAGGGCATATGGCTGCCCAGAGCGGCCTGCAGTCTCCAGGTTCAGTTGGGTATGGCACTAACTCTTAGGTGAAGTACAAAGTGATGTATTGAGTGCAACCTTTGGGGTGTGTCCTTATGCAGAAGGATATGCCTGTTTTTGCATCTGATTTCTTGGAATGTGAATGTGATGGTTGGATCTCAAGCAGCCACTGTGGACCATTAGAGTAGAGACCACACCCAAAATATAGGACAGCAATGAAGTAGAAAGTGTCTGTATTCTTGAGGGTGCCGAAGCAACACTGGGCCCTGAATTATAAATTTACTATTAGGCAGAGAGGTTATATTTAATGCAAGAAGCTCAGAGTTGAGATCTGAGGTGGTAGACAGCAAGGAAAAGAAGTAGGCAGAGGGAAAAGAAGTCACTAGTCAACACTATTCCAAAACATGCCAAAGTATTTGCTTTCATATTGGGTTCTGCATGACTCCATGGTTGCTGAGAAGTGGCCCTAAAGGGTTCTCTTAGAGAAAGAGAGAGAGAGAAAAGAACATAGGAACAGGATTCCTGCTTTTCTGACTTCCCTCAATCTGAGCAGAACTCACTGCATAATTTTACATATGTGTTGTTTCAGTGTTGAGCATCCGATGTTATTCTGAAGGAGACTGCTAATACTAAAGTAAGAAAGACAAGAGGAAAGAAAATGAAAACTAATATACAGCCTCCAAGCCAAAGCCAAGTTCTCCACTTGGGTAAATACGCAGCAGGGAACACCATAGAAAGCCCAGACAGAGGTGTCTGTTTGGGTCCCAGCCAGAAACAGATAAGATACATAAAAGGGATGACTGAGGACCACTTTCAGGCACTTGAAGAGAGTTAAGAGGAACCAGGAAGAGATAACCACGCAGTCCACAGCTAGCAAGAGTGGGAAGGCCTTACTCCTGCCCAGCAGAAAAGGGCAACTAAAGGAGCATGCGAGAGAAGGCTGTCAAAAGATCTACCCATCGAGGAATAGAAACAGACTGACAAATTGTTGACAGCAGGAAAAGAGCCAGGAAAATAATGTCCCTGGTTTCTCTCTCTCCTTCACCCACTTACCTTCTGCTGGTGTCTGCTGGCAAAATGCAGCAGAACCTGGAGAACAAGAGAGCCCAGTGGAGAAAACCCAGCCTTTCAAGGCAGAAACCAAAGTAGAAAGAGCAAAGAGTTAACCTGGAGAGGCAAATGGAGAGCCTCCAGCCCAAGGATTTAAATTCCCTCTGCTGAAAACACATTCCTCTTCATTCCCCATGCACATGTATAACCCTGACGTTCCCACAAAGAAGTTTCCATATGTGAAGTTGTACAAGTAAATAGAAACAGGGACACACAACACCCATTCTGATTCCCTCCATGCCCACTGTGTTAGTTACCTATTGCTGTGTGGCAAATTACCCTAAAACTTGGTGGTTTAAAACATAACAGTAGGGGGCTGGGGATTTAGCTCAGCGGCACAGCACCTGCCTGGCAAGTGCAAGGTCGTCAGTTCAATTCCCGGTACCGGAAAAAAAAAAAATTTAAAAATGTAACATAACAGTAACTAATTTTAATAATAGCATTTATTATCTCACAATTTCTATAGGTCAGGAATTTGGAAGCAGCTTGGATAGGTAGCTCTGGCTCCGTCTTACTTGCCTTGAAACAGGGCTGTAAGTTCTCTGAGGGAAAATCCACTTCCAAAGTAGATTGTCCCCATGGCTATCAGCAGGAAGCCAGAGGTGCTTGCCACATGGACCCTTCTTAGAGCTGCTCGAGTGTCCTGGTGGCATGTGTTGGTTGGCATGCCCCAAAATGAACAACAGGGTGAGGGGGGTACATTTTATGACCTTGTCTTTTTGTCTCTAAAGGCATACACCCTCGCTCCCACTTCTGCCTTATTCTAATCTTTAAAAGCAAGTTACCCCATCTATCCTGAGCAAAAACAAGCTCCATCTCTTTATTTTTTCTTTATTTTAAAAGTAAAAGAACGAAAACATATTAACAAACAGACAACCATTTACAAAAGAAAGAATATTTAAAAATCTGTAGACATGACATTATACACCCACATCTACCTCTACAAACTTTAATGCTCTACTTCCTGCTAATTACACCAGGGTCATACTATGCATGACCTTTGGCCTTGAGTGGCAAGTAATACAATTTTCCTACAAAAATCGCCCCAGAATTCATCCAGCAAAGCTGCACAGTGAGATAGGCAATCCAAGAACGGTAAGAAAAAAGGTCAATTGCACATCTGTGTGCTCTTACTCATTAAAAAACAAATTATAGTAAAAGATGGACTTCATTTTTCCTACTCCCCCCTTCTTAAAAAACAAGCACATAAGGATGAGAAAGGTAAAACACAACAGGTTGAAAATTATTCTGCTGAGAAGAATAACTTTTAAGTTGGAGACAACACAGCACAACTAGATGCTGGGATACTGTTTGTGTGTGTGTGTGTGTGTGTGTGTGTACAACTGTGTGCTATAGAAAGGAGTAACGGAACAGAAGAAAAACACATATTTTGGAAGTAAAATGTCAGAACTTTTTGTACAGTGAGGATATTTAGTTATTGATAAAGATCAAAGTTTAAAACATTTCCAAACAGGACTGTATTTTGGTATTTGTTTTTCAATCTCACATTATTTGCACTTAAACTGAAATGTTGGTAACATTCCCAAGCACTAAGAAATTGATTCTCACACATTTACTTACAGTGTCTGCTGACTTATGAGCTTCTGGCACATACAATGTCTGCCTTTTTCTCAACTTTTACACACTGATTTGCCATTTGTTTGAGGTAAAGATAATCACAGGCTTCATTCTTTTCTTGAGACAGATGCATAAAATAGAAGTCACACAAACCTAACACTGCGATCTATACAGTGGTCAGCACTTGGTGTTCCTTTCATATGTTCTTGGATTGCTTGGTACGGCACATAAACAGCTCTTATCACACACAGAGAGAATATGTTTCCCTGCAGTTGCTCAGATCACATCTGAGCAACTTCGCAAGGTCATTTCCTCCACATTCCATCCAGGATAATAATTCTATGACCCCACAGAAGTCACTGCTGAAAATATAAAAAGAAAGTAACCTTGTTTTTTAACCTCCTGCAGAAGATTATTATTTTTGATTTCTTGGAACCTGTTTCCAGGAATGCTTGTGTCTGCTCTTTTAGCCTCAGTAAATGCTTTAGAATGTAAGTCCGTGTGCTCTAACTTGTCTCTGTGGTCCATTTAGATTTCTGCATGTCAAATTTTATTAAGTGAAGTGCATTTATAGTTTGGAGTAGTCATCTCTCATGCCAAGAGTGTCCAGAGCTGGTGGGCACTTCTCTGATGCCACACACAAAAGTCGTAAATACTAACTTCATTCTTCATCATGATGGCCCTCCTGATGACAGGAAGTCATTCTGTATCTCCACATTGCCTTGTCTTTCATTGTCACACAGAAATGGAGAGGCTAATCTTTCATTTCTCCTTGACAGGTGTCCAAGAAATGGAGTTTAAAATAGGCTAAAACAAAGAAATGTCATAAAATTAACTATTTCTGTAATACACACCCCCTGCTCACACGTCATTATCCTTTCCACCAAATGCTAAAAGGTGCTGCATACAATTTTGGAAGGGTGCCTTTGTCTGGCTAGAGGGTCACTTTCTGAGAGTTGACACCCACCCCCATATTCTGATTGAGCCAACTATTCATGACCACTGTTGAGTGGCAGGGACAAACTCCCTCTTTCCAGATTAGAAAATGCTGAAGTATTTACTTTTTAGAGTCCTCTACTGATCTTGCTGAAGATTTAGACTGAGATCATGCCCTGGTTTATCTTCTCTCTCTTCTCATCCTGCTCCTGTCGCCTTTGCTGGTCTCCCATGGGAGCACTTCTTTCACAAACATTCATTTCCAGATCTGTTTCTGGAGAATATGACCCAAGATACACCCAAACAAAAAAAAAAAACAAAATACTAGTAATATTTTCAAAAGGAGCTGTGTCTTGTAGATACCATCAAGAGTTTCTAAATTAAAAAAACACACTGTTCTTGACAATGGAAGAGGCTGGTAAGAAAAATAATTTAATAACTGGTGAACTCCCAAGGATCTTCCGAAGATCTCTGGTCCTGCAATCCCTCACTGCTGCTGGGGATTTCCAGATGGTTGAATTCAGAGAAGAGCAGTCATTTGATATTTGCACTCATTAGGAGAGTGAGGTTATGCTTTAGTGTCAAGCAACCTCTAATGCTGATGACTTACAAGAAAGGAAGATTTATTTCTGCCTGACCATTCTCCAGGTGTCCTTGGACAGACCCAGATCTCTCTTCTTTCTTCTTTGCAATTCTCAGGAATAACTTGGAGTGCAGCATTCTGGGATAAGGGGAGTTGGGCAGACAGCCCCTGGCTTTGTTCTATTCCCCATGCCACCTCCCTTAGCAGCAAGATGACCATAACACGTCAGCACACTGAGTCCTGTGCCCTCTGATGTACCACCAGGCATAATGAAATTCCACCTGCCTTTGACAGCTTCCCTGAATCAACCACAGGCTTCTACTATTCCTTGTTGCCTATCTGTGGGTAATGAATCTGATTCACATAAACCCGTGAAGGTGAGGGGTGCTTCATCTCACAGACTCAGATAAGCTGGTAACCAGTGCACTGTGCCACAATTTCCCCCTTGTGTTCCACGTGATTAACATGAATGGTTGTTGAGGTCACTCGGCGACCCAAGCCATACTGGCATAAATTTCCACAGTCACCACCACTGGGGTAAGAGGATATAGTAAAGAGCACACTGGCCCACACTGTTGGCTTCTATATAAGCCAACAAACATCTATTGCTATCTTTTCTAATCAAGACACTACACTTGGGTTTGGGAGTCAGGATAACATCATGCTACTTGCCACACGCTCAGGAATTGGAGGATCTGGGCTGAAATCCCAGATCTACTACTTGCCGGGAGCATAAACTCTAGTCACACTTCTGACTTAGCTTCACTGTCTGAAAAAAAATGGGAACAATAATACAATGTACCTTATAAGATTGAAACAAACATTAAAAGTGATAATATAAAAATGATAATTTGATAAATGTTAGCTATTATTCCATCATTATTTCAAAAATAAGTAGTAACTGCCTTTGAGAAGCTTATTGTAGGTAACATTTCAACTCATTTTTACTCAATCTGAAAGATACTTCTCAAGGATCTAGTGTGTGCAGGCTGTTGCACTGGGCACTGGCATATGAGAATAAATAGTCAGCGCCCTTAGACAGTGGATAATCTGGTAGGTGAGACAAAAACATAAAGAATTTCAATATCCTCTGAGTGACAAGATGGAGTCTTAGGAAATGCAAAAGAGGAACATGCAGCTAAATCCAAGGGTGAATAAGCAGCACTTTGAAGGTGACATTTTCCTGAGTTGCATTTTTTTCCTGAGGTGCATTTTAAACGTGCAAAATCATTTAAGTTTTACCTCAAGGTTAGTGAAGGAAGCTTGCAAGTCCTAGAATTCCCAGAATGCCTTGTCGCTGCTGTCTGTCCTCTGCTGGGGGTTGGTTGACAGCAGAAAGCAAGCCCCCCACCCAACTCCCCTCGATTCAGACTCTCCCAGACATGTTATTCAACAAGAGCTGCCAGTCAAGGCTCAGGACTGATCCACAAAAGGCAAACATCCACCCGAAGGCAACTTCATTCATTCTCATGAAACACATGATTCTCCCTGCAAAGCAAATTGTGGCAAACATGAAACATCTCCAAACAGCAATGGCCTTGGCATTGCAGGATCTATGAGAAATTCCGCAGGGGTCTACAACACTGCTTTAACTATGCAGAGAGAAATAGGCATTTTTTGTTAATTCCTTATCCTGATGCATAGACCCTTAGGAACACAAAACCTTTGGCTGAATTAAAATGAATATTGGCACCTTTAAGTTCCACATTTCTTATCTCTTAACCCAGAAAGACTAATTTAAGTTTTCCCAAGGACCACAGACACAAAAATGGGAATAAGATCAACAGACCACACACCTCAGCCTACTTTTCATGTTCAAAAGGGAGTACATATCTAATCTAAACATGAAGCTAGAGGGCCCTGTTTTTATTTACAATCCACCTTAAAAAGACAGTTTCTATGGTAGCAGGAAATGTGAGGGGTTTTTCAAAGGAGCTACTGAATTGACAAAGCTTCACCCACCTCATTAAAAGTCTTTCTTCTTCTTTGATGATACGCCAGAACTGATGAATTTTCAGCAATGTATAGCACAATGCTTTTTTTTTGCATCTGAGAAGATACATGAAGAAGGCTTTCACTTTCTTCTCTACAACTGGCTTTCTTCCCAGGTCATACGTCTGTGGATTTGTAGACATCCATACAGAAGGGAAGGGCAACAGTTAATTGCTTCCATTAGAGGAAGAAACAGTGGGAGTGTGTGAATGAGAGAGGAAAGAGGAAATCTGCTATTGAGGCTTTAAAAGACACAGTTTAAGAATTCTAGTCAGGAGATCTGCTGACATGCTGATAAAATAAACAGCTGCATAATTGATAATTATTCTTGTAATCAAAGGAGGAAACATTTAATCTCTCTTTTCATTGCTTGTGATTTTTGTCAGAGGACCCAGCGTCCTTTTTAGGCTGCAAATGCAAGCTTCTTGTTTGCTTATGTTAGGGCCCATCTCTATTTAAACAAGCTGGTAGTAACCGTCATCAAGAACCCATGGGGTGAAAAATGCCATCCTTAAGAGTATTTGGGCTTGGTTTGCACCATATCCACTCTAAAAGCAAAGCAATGTTAAGAGGGTGGGAGAGGATGTAAACAAGAAAGAATGGATAGAACAACCCCAGAAAAATAAATAACAATGGCAAAAGAATGTAGAAAGGACTAGCCTTTGTGATTGTCATCCCTGTTGTCTCTCCCAAGCCAGATCCACATGTCAAACTGCCTCCTGGGTATCCCTGTTTGGAAGGAAGTCGGACAAGCTCACTGCCAGACCCAACTCCTCAACCATCGTGCACACCAGCTTCTCTTCCTGTGTGTACAACTCAAGAAGCACATCACTATTTATGTGGCCAGTAGGCCAGGAAGTAAGATCTCATCCAAAAGTTTCCCTTCGCCCACCACCAGTTCCTACATTCTGATCTCTCTCCCACAGGTCACAGTCACAACCTACCCTTGCTCCATCGCCACACTGTTGCAGTGTTCTTTCTATGCGCAGCTTCAAACCATTTCAAGCGATGCTGAAATAGGACACCTCATTGGTGTCCCACAGGATTTGGACTTATTTAAAACCTTGAGCTGAGCCATCAAGGTTTGCAGTGAACAAGTCGATGCTTGACTCTCCAACTTCACTTCCCATGCACTACCTCTTCCCCTCTCTGCAAAAATCACTTCCTCCATTGTTTGATCAAGAAAAAGCTTGTTTTATTCCTCTTATTATCTACAAAACAAAAAACCTCTACTAAGTCTCTTTTTTCTACTCTGGCAACAGCTTTGGCAAATCTTATGGCTCTTCTGTCTTCTCTAGGTATTGATGGTTTCATTTTCAGACATGAACAACCCAAGACAGAATACAGCCCTCTTGAAAGGGAAATTAAAATTTTAAATAAAGCCTGCCAAGAATGCCTGTGAAAACCAGATGGGTATGTCCAGAGAAGCCTGATATGAGACGTTTCTGCCTTTGTGTAACCCAGGCCTGATTAACTGATGGCCTTGCAATGTAACTTGAGATGTTTAAACTCCCTTAGCAACGCATGATATCACCCAACCCTCCAAAGACAATGCACTGAATCTGCCTTTTTACCTCCCCACTTGCTCTCCCTATAAGAGTACTCTTTGGGAATGATCCCAGTCAAGCCCACCAGTATAAATACACTTCCTCCTAAACCTTCTCGGTGCCATTTCTTCCTGTGCTTGGTCTGTTTTCTGTAACACTCTGACACCATGATCTACACCTAGTGGCACCCATTTTAAACTTCTGATCTCTGAAACTACAAAATTTTTCAAAATACTGTGTTGTTCTAAGCCACCAAATTTGCAAGCATTTGTTACAGCAGCAACAGATAATGAAGACAACATTTCTCACAAAGGCAAGAGGCAACAGCTGGGCCAAAGCTCACAGAACTAGTTGGGCTTTCTAAAATATTTGCCAAATATTGTTTCTCAGCTCTGGGCTTTAGAAGAAAAACTCTCACATGACAGGAAAACACTCAAATTAAAATTTTGTTTTCCTAGGCAAAAGAAAGTTCTTGAAAGGGAAGCATCACAAAGCTCAGAGAATCAGTGGACCAGGTTGGTTACAGAGAGAACAAGACAACCCTGGCGCTCAAAAAGTAAGATTTTGCTCATAGTGAGACCACAAACATTCCTTAAATAGAAAAGATAAGTACAAATCTATCAATATGAGCCAGGTACTAAGACCTGAGTGAAGAAAGGAGAGGTGACTGGATGCTGAGTGGCCAAAAAGTGACAAATATTTACTGCACTTTCCATATTAACATCATTTGTAAATTTATTCATGAGCTTCAATCCTGAAGGCTAAAGAAGTCCCAGATTAAGGCACCAACATGTTGGATGTCTGGGAAAGGGCTCTTCCTCATTAATGGTGCCTTCTTATTTTACCTCCATGTGATTGAAGGGGTGAGGAAGCTGTCTCTTTTATGAGATTGCAACTCCCATTCACTGAATGGTATATACCATTCAAAGACTCTGGCCCTATCTATTAATATCATCACCATGCTGTTAAGATTTCAGCAGAAGAATTTTGAGGGACCCAAACATTCAGATCATAGCAGAACTTGTTCCCAAAGCAACAATTTCGGAGACCAGCTCCCTCTACTGAGAATGAGCAGCACAGTGGGCAAAGGTGGGTAGAGAGTCTGACTCAAGCCATTTCCCAGAAAAGAGCTGCAGGAAGTATGTAGGTAATGGAAGGAAGGAAGGAAGGAAGGAAGGAAGGAAGGAAGGAAGGAAGGAAGGAAGTGGAGCAAAGGGGTGGTGAATGGTAATGGCAAGCAGGAGCCTTAGGAGAATCCTGAAGGTAAGACCCCCAACCTGTCTTGTTCACTCAGGGTAGTCTTCGGTAGATCTCACCACCTATAGTAGACTTTCCAACAATTCAGCCTGACAACATAGATTTCTGTACAGAGTACAAGGGAAGAGAGAAAGGAGAAAGAGAAGATGAGGAGTTTGGGAAGATGAAGAAGAGGAAGAGGAACAGAACAAGAAGGAGAAGGCTTCTTAATTTATTAATTATAGTGACATAATGAAAATATATGTGACTTTTATCCCCTATGTAGGGCAGTGCTTTATCTTCCCCCTATCTCCTGCAAGTCTCTCCTCCCAGTCCTTTGCACTATCATCTACAGAAATGAAGTGCTATATTTGAATATTGCTGTAGGTGCAGTTTGACCTTTAAAATGCATTATTTAAATATTAATAACATCGCATGAAAGCAGCCTACTGACAGGTGTTATACAAGTCGAACCAAACAGGATACTAAATCTGTGAGTGGCTTTGAAATTCCCATTAGAGATAATGAGGACTAGGCATGTATTTCCACACATTGTCCAGCGCTCAGTTGCTCCACATTCAGTCAGCGTAAATTAACGGAACATGGTGTTTGAAGGGAAAGAAATAATCACCCTTCCTTTAAACTGCTGTTTAATGACTTCTGCAGCTCCACATGGTGATAACAGGAAAAGGTCTGTTTGCTTCTCAGACTTTGAAGTGGATGTGACATTGTGTGCTAGGGCTGGATTCCACACTGACAAACAACAGCTGCAGTCTTGACTCACAGAGCACCCCAGACTGATCCTTTACCTGCACCTACCTGCACCTTATTGGCTCACCAGGTGCTTTCCAACCACCACATGGCTCTTGCAGATACTTTCACTGGAAACCTGGACATTTCAGGCTGCAATAACTTACACTTTTGAAGCATCCAAAGATGTAAGCCCGTCTCAGCTCCTTCCTCATGTGCTCCAGAATTTCCTCAACTTCAACACAACCTTTGGGGCCAGATAGTCCTTTATGGTAGGGTTGTCCTTTGCATTCTGGGCTGTTAGCAATATTCATGGACTCTGTCCACTAGGAGTGAGACCTCAGTTATGATGACCCAGAATGTCTCCTGATGATGTCAATGTCCCCTGAAAGCAAGTAAAATGGCTCCCTATAATGGTTTGGATCAAGAATGCCCCTCAGAACTCTCATGTGCTCAAGACCAGGCTTTTGGAAGGTAATTAGGTCACGAAGGTGTTATACTCATCACTGAATTCATCCACTAATGAGTCCGACGGCTGAGTGCTATTCCAAGGAGGGGCCTGGATAGAGGAAAATCACTGGACATGTGACCTGGAAGGTAATACGACGTCTCTCTTCCTTCTCTGCTTCCCAGCCACCATGAGGAGAACATCTTTTCTCTACCAGACGCATCTACCATGCCCTGTCTGCCTTGGTGTTGGCCAATTATGGACCTGTTAAATACGTGAGACAAAGCAAACTTCTCCTGCTTTAAGTTGTGTGCATTAGGCATTTTGTCCCTGTGAAGAGAAAGTGACTAAAACATCCTCAAATGGGAATTACTGGCCTAGGAAAATACATTAATTATATGCTTCAATATGGTAAGGAAAGCAAAAGTTTACCTTGACCCTTGCAGGATTTTTCAGTGAGGCCTGAGAATAAAATAGACACAAAACAGATCAGTGAAAGAAAAGCATACAAATTATTTTAATACAAGTTTTATGTTTTCTGTATTGTTGTTGTTGCTGTTATCAGGAATTGAATTCAGGACCTTATGTTTGCCAGGCAGGCGCTGTGCCGTTGAGCCACATCCCCAATCCGCAAGTTTTATGTTGTGTGGAACTTTTATGAGGAAATGATGATCCAAAGATGAAGTCGGAGATAAACACATACATATATAATTAGACCCAGACTGGTAAATTGTGAAATGTGACAACAACAAAAGAGGGGATGGGCCTGCGGTTGTTAATTAGATGGAAAAGTGGCTAGAAAAGTGAGGATTAAACTTACAAGGTTACTTTTACAGATTTCTCTCAGCCTTAATTTTCTATCCTTGATGATAAAATTAATACTTTACTTCTGGTATAGGGAGGGCACTTCTGACATGGGGGTTTCATCTCCCACTCTTTAGAAACAGAGAAGGCCAGAGTGGTCTCCTTGCACCTGCTCCTTTCCAAGTGCCTTTATTTCAGGATGGTCAGCTGCCACGGCTGCCACAGCGCCATCAGTACCACGTTGCTCCAAATTTACTTCAGAATCCAGTAGCCTAGACAACTCACTTGCTCATTACACCTGACGTATTCCTCATAGTACTCTGGCCCAGAAAAGGGAGCTAAACTTGTAATATGATGTAGAAGGCCAGAAGGCCTTCACTTTGTGGTTCACCTGAGAATGAACTAAGGGAAGAAGCCTATAAACTCTCAGCAAGTTCTTTAATCATGCCAGATCTTATATGTAGCTCTAACACTCATTCTAGAAATAATATTCACTGATCATCAGGCACCATTTCATGAGGTATGGTAGGAACAATCTGGATGTCATATTCTTATGTTTGAATGGACTTGAGTTATATATTTTGTAATTTTTGTAGCTGTGCTAGAATATTAATAATATCATTTACAATAACCAAAAAGACTATGCAATGGTCCTATTCTTTGGATGTGTTTTTCCTGGGAATAACAATAATCTTATGAGACACTGAGGAGTTGTTGAGCAAAGTGGACAGTAAAGACAGAAGTACCAACCAGTGAGCCAGTCAGTAGCCCAATTTATGGACATCTACTGGGACACTGTGGTGCCTTGCAGAAGGACATTTTTCCATTGGCGTTGTCCACTTATGTATTTTTGAAGATCTGCTAGTGGCAGGAGTAAAATTTATATTAATAATTTGCAACTTTATAATTAAAATCAAATTTACAGTTTTTGGATAACAAGTTCATTTTATGTGAGACACTGTTTTATCAAACCACTGGTACCCTTGATATAGGAAAATGTGTGTGAATTTCTCACAGTATGTTAGGATGAACCCCTCCTGGACATCACTGTAAGACCTCCAGTCTACTAACATGTTCATGTTCTCTTTTACACAGTCTGAGCCGTAACATATGTCAGTGCTTCCCAAAGTACTCATATCTGAGCCTCATCAGCACCCAGCAGCTGGTTAGAAATTAAGATTCTTGGCCCCATCCATCCCAGATGTCCTGAGTGGTAGGTTCTGGGTGGAGACCATAAATTGGTATTTAACAAGCCCACCAGGGGATGCTCAAAGAGCTAAAGTTTGAGACTCACTTACCTAGAAATTGAGTTGCATTGAAAAGTTAAGCCAAACCCTAAGTTCATGAAATTTCCCATTTTCTTTCAACTATAGTTTGGATCTTCAATATCACCCTAGTACCTCTGCATTTGTCTTATTCCCCAGGATGGCATTACTGGGAAGTGGTAGAGCTTTTCAGAGATGAAACCTAGTGGGAGGTCTTTAGGTTTTTGTAGGACTGAATCCTTCAAACCTTTAGCCAAAAGTTGACTAACACACTTTTCTACTACTGATTTCAATGGAGTACTATCAACATTATTAATATTAACAGTATTGTTTGCAGCTAAATTAGGAGAAGAATGCAGAAACAATAGAATCATAGACTGTCTTTCTCCCTTGAAAGCTCTGAAATTCACAAAAATCTAACCTACACCCATACAACCTAAGAAATTCAGAATTATGAGCATCTTGGCAATTTCTCTTTATCCCTCATACATATGCATTATTAGAGAACATGTGTTGTTTAATCAAAAGATAACATTACACTGGGTAATGTTCATGAGCACTGGCAAATATTTCATTTATGAGCTGTCATAGTTAATTACCCAGAAAAATATAAATATTCATATTTGGCCAAATTCCTTCAACTTCCTCCCACTGTATCTCTTTTGAAAACAGCAGCCTCAAGCAGGAGTCCCATTGCTCAATCAGACAAAGCACTAGAAATACACAGCCCAGTAACTTATACTATGAATAACTGCTAGGAAGACAATAATACATAGTGTATCAACTATTGTAGCTGTCCTAACAGCCTGTGTTGAAACTCATTTTCATTGTTATGGTTATCTTTTTTTAAAAGGAAGGAACAGCTGGGATAGGGGAAAGGAGAAAAGAAGTAGGGGAAATATACAAGATGGCTGGGGTATTTGTACCACTTTTTTCTATTGGTTTGTTGAAAGGAATAGTTAATGCTAATTGTTTGATTGATCTTGCATGCCTATGTTGAGTGATCTGAGCAACTACTTGAAGATAACGATATGTATTATAACAACTATTGTTAATTTCCTATCACCTTGTTTTGAAATTCTGTATC
>NW_004955459.1:11842753-11866611 GCF_000276665.1 Chinchilla lanigera | reverse complement strand
AAAAGTCTAATTGGAAAAAATAAGATCATATTCTGTGGAAGAGACTAATATTCTGACTGATAGCTGTGTAGAAAGGCTGGGCTGACATCACATGTAAACACTTTAGGGAAGAGCTGAGGTTCAATTTGGTGGATTCTGAGTCAGACTACAGTACTGGAATTCCTGATCTCTCTTCTGATGCCCTCTTGTAAAATGCGGACAATGGGCCCTAGTAGTGTTGCTGAGGATTACATGAGCTAATCCAGTCATATAATGTTCCTGTGATGTTTTACACAATCCAAACCTTCACATGCTCAGATCAGCACACCAGCAGTATTTAAAAGCTTGTTAGAGATGACGATTCTTGGCCCCATCCTTCCCAGTGTCCTGAGTCATGGGTTTTGGGTGGAGCCAAGCAATCTTTTTAACAAGCCCACCAGAAGACGTTGAAACAGCTAAAGTTTGAGACTCACTGACCTAGAAAATGAGCTATATAAATACAAAACAGAAGAAGATTGTCTTATTTACTTTTCTCTCATTGCTGAGACAAAATACCTGACACCCAAAATTAAGGAAGGAAAGGTTTATTTAGCTCACAGTTTGTGGAAGTTTCAGTCCATACTCGGCTGGCTTCAAGGCAGAGTGGCACATGGCAGGGGTAAACAGTTCATGGCAGCAGAACACAGCAAAATCAGCCAGAGCAAAAAGGAAGAATGGCAGAGGGAAGAGGAGCAGAGGGAAGACGGGCAGAGGGAAGAGCAAGCCTCTTTCCCTTCCTCATATTGTATGCAAGATGGGTGTTGCATTCACACCCATAATCCCAGCTTTGGGCCATGGATCGATCATAAACTCTAGAAGCCCATCCCATGCCTGCATGAGGCTTTGGGGGAACATCCAGACACAAACCATAACAGATATGTATTTCTATAATCTGCTTTTTTGACTTATTTTTATGAATATATTTGTATATGTTGCTCAAGTAAATCCCCTTTTAAGAACATAAGTAGGGCTGAGAATGCTGAGCGTTTACCTAGCACATGAGAGGCCCTGGGTCCAATCGTTAGCACACAAAAAAGCAAATAAATGTATTCTAGAGAATTTTTATATTTTTCCCAGAGCTATATTTTTTGGACTTTTAGTATTTTTATCTTTAAAGAGTGTAGACATTAGAGATTTTGGAATTTCAACATTTAGGATTATCACATTCAAGACTGTGCTTTTTGTAATTATGGCCTAAACTCGTCCAGAAATTTGTCACCACAGAGCCCTCACCTAACAACTATGCTCTACTACTTTTCTATAAATATTTAAACAATAACTTAGCAAATATGATTAGGTGAACATAAATGCCAAAACACAGACATACTTGAGAAAGATAAAGACAGTCAGCAACACCTTACCAAAAACCTTAGCACTGACCTTGAGCACTATCAGTTTGGCAAATATAAAGTATATTCCAATTATAGACAGTGGTGTACAACAATTTTGCTGTGTTTAAAGAGGACAGTATAGAGTATTGAGTTCTCAAGTGTACTAGAAGCAAAAGATTTCAAATCGGACTGAACCAAACAAGTTAATTGCACACACCAACCTCACAGTCCTCCTTTGTGAATTAAATTTAAGAAAACCTACCTTAAGGGCTTCTTATAAATAATAAAACAAAATGTCTCACACTTGATAAACACTACATTAATGTTGGCCTCCCAGACAAAAGAGTTCTTGCCAAAGAAGGTGGCTGAGGATATTCTAACACAATGCTGATTAGGGCATCAGAAGACAAGGTGCTTCTACCTCCACATGGGAAAAATAACAGCTGAGAATGGTGGGAAGGGAGGCAGGAGAGTACTTTGTTTAGGACCAGCCTTCCGGAGCAATTCATAATTCAGATTAATGCACCCCAGTGGCTAAACTCTTAGCAGATTTAAGTCCTACTTTCTCAGAACAGGCTGGAAGACAGGGTGCTTTTCTGAAAAGTAAAGAACTGGATGATGTTATTTGGGGGTGAACAACTAGAGTGGGAAGAATTGCTTTCTAGTCTTTCATAGACACAAGACATAACTCTTTGGCAGTAAAGATTGTCAACAGAAATTTCTCCATAGAAAGTCATGAAAAAATATGTCAAGATAGTGGTCTGTTTATGTGCTAGTGTAATGGATAACAGGCCAGACAGAAATAAGTCTTGTTAAGGTAGAATACTACAGAAAGCTTATCTGCACTCTAGATACCAACTACAAAAAAATCAAGTAAAGATCACCAAATCAAGGCACCAGAATGTAGTCTGATATATAATGCCTAGAGATCTTCATTGATAAACAATATTAAAAGGCTATAAAGGAATTTGCCAAATGGCTGGTCCAATACTAGGGTGAATACAAGTAAAATTTAATGTACATTTAATGGACCACAAAGAAGAATGGGTATGGAATCCAAATTCATTTCATTCTTACCAAGAAATTAGAAATGATACTGTGACATAGTAGTTACTCAATATCTATGTGCCATGTATTTAGCAAAACCAGTGGCGAAGAAGGAAAAGTCCTGGGGTAGACTATATTCTTCCAAGGTCCTGGGGAGACATTTGTAGATCCCAAATTGACCAGTCCATACCCTCTGTTAGGGTCTTACTTCTTGCTTCAGATCCTTTGTGAGGAATCATGAGGCACTCCAAGAACTTGTTTAAACCTATTGAAAATTACCAACAAACATTCCATACACCTGCAAGTGTTTGGAAGTGAACCTCCATTATTTGTTTATCTGAGGAGTAATCACACAGTGCCATAGCCTTCTGTCTCTTCAACCCAAATGGTTGAATTTCTCCTTAAAAGGTGTATTTTATCTGGGTAGGCAGTTTCTCTATGGTAATGATATTGGTACTTTGTGTTTGGAATCTATCATAAATTTTGTATTGTTGTGCAGAAGACCACACAAATCCCACATTCCATTATGTGACATCCTCTTGCTCCTATCTAGAAACAATACCTGTGTCTGAGCCACCACGGCAGCCTCAGCGTTGAACACCTAGGATCAGCGAGGTGTGAGAAAGCCTTCACAGACCCAGCCCACACTTGAGCACTGTTGCAGGGACGTAAACTAAAAAAATAGACCCCAACTTTCCTGATTTCTGCTTGGAAGGAGAGACCTTGCACACAAGTGCTCAAAAGAACATGTCAACAGTGCAGATGCTTACAGTGTATCCCAGATATATGCTAATTTCTTAGAGGTGGGCAAAGGATTCACTGCATCAGTAATGTAAAGTCTCATGCAAAACAATCTGTGCAAAGAGGGGATGGGAAGAGAGGATTTAGGAGAAAAATAAAGGCAAAAATGTAAATGTATAGAACTGATAAGAGAGATGGTAAGGTGGCCCTTGTTCTGTCATTCAACAATGAAACACAGCTGAAGAGACCCAATTACTTTCACCATAAGAAAACAACTTTATCCTAGAAAATTCTTAGGGTCTAATGTGGCCCTTCAGTGAGCTCAGGTTTTCCTGTGACTCTCCCTAGTAAACAAAGATGAATGTTCAACCAGCTCCAAACACCTGGTTCACCTGGTTCAACTCACTGGACATAGGATTTATCTCATTCGACCCCATGGGCTGAAGCTTCAAGAAAGCACATTATCACAAGCTCATTCAGCTTCAAACATACATAAAGCTGTAAAGGAATGGCAACATGGACTATAAGGAAAATCAAAAGTTAAAGGCTTTATCTGAATTTGACCAGGAAATAAATGGTCCGTGTTGGCAGGTTACTGCACCTCTACAGCCTTAGGTTTTCTCACTAGTTGAAAGAGAAAACTTCAACTAGATCTGGCATTGGTAAACTACAACCTGGGAGCCCGCTGTTTATTTTATAAATATATCAGGACATAAACATACTCATTTGTTTGCATAGTGTGTGTAGTTGTGTTCTAGCTATTAGAGCACAGTTCAATAGTTGCAACAAACAGCGTAAGCTTGAAGCCTATCTGTTGCTTTAAGAAAAAATTTGACAGTGTCAGAACTGGAAAATCTATTTTATTTCCTTTCAGGTTTACAATTATACGATCCTAACTAATTAAAAATGTACTAATGAGTAAAGTCAGGATTCATAATAGGTATAATTTGATCCAATCTGTTTCAGTAAAACAATTCTAATCATTGCCTATATAAACTGAATACCACATAGGTAAAAGTAACCTAACGTGGAACTTGTTTTGGAGCCCAAACATTGTTACCAGGAGTGAGCTCTGAATCGTACTTGTACTTCAATGATTCATCTTCAAGAGCCTCAGGACTGTGTCCCGCAGTTTCCCATTGATATATTATTGGCTAATTCAGAAGAAGACGGTGAAAAGTGAGGATTAGAGCACTTCTCTTGCCACAGAAAAGGATACTTATGCTAAGCAGAAAAATCCACACACTTTTCTTGCAAGAGTATAGTAATCTTCCAGGCCAGTAGAATGTTTCTTTGAAACTTTGGGAATTACATATAATGTACGTGGGAAAAAAAAATGATCTAAACCAACATAATTATTAGAGAAAGGAAAGAATAAGGAAAGTTAAAATGGTACTAGTAGCCACATACTAAAATTTTAAATTCCTGGTGATGTTTTCTTGAGGGCCAATGGCAGGTCAATGAAAAGACAAAGCTTGTTTATTACCTTAATCATTCTAAGATCAGCAGGGATTTGCAAGCAAGATTATCAAAGAAAATTAAAAATTGCAACAGATGTGGTGGTGCAAGCCTATAAACCCAGCACCCAGGAGGCTGAGGCAGGAGGATCACTGCAAGTTTGAGACCAGCCTAGGCTGCAAAGTGAGCTAAGGCCAGCCTGAACTGCATAGCGAAACCCTGTCTCAAAAAGACAAAAAAAAAAGTTAAAAATTGCATGGTGAATTTATCTCCCTTATATTTGTTCTCTGTAATACCTTTCCTATTTTGTGTTGCAAAGCAGTCTTGAGACTCTTGGAAGGTAGAGATTCTAAGTAGGCCAGAAGGAAGGCCTCCCCAGGTGAGCACCATATTTGGTTTGTTAGTGAGGATTTAATCTAAGGTCGGACAGGTTCCAAGAGCAGTTTTACGTGCTAGTCACAGGATCAATGCTAGTCTGCAAGTCAAGGGTACAGGTAAGTACACCCCTTCTTCCTGACAGCCCATGATCAAGATCAGTTGTTTTTGCCATGCCTTACCTAATAAAAAGTTATGTCACTCATAATACATTTAGGATTACTAGTTATAAGGAAAATTGAAATTTCAAAGAGGAAAAATAGACTCTATAAAGAAAGAATGGAGTCAGTCATTTTATTTTCATTTTCTAGTATCTAGGGGTCCTCCATAAATCATAATTTAGTTGTAGTTTCTTTGTTTTTGTGGAAATCATTCTGTGCAGAAGACAGGAAGAGGCAAGTGAGAGATTCACTTTCTCATATTGTTTACTGTGCCAGAAACTTTACATATAGAAGCTCTTTTAAGTCTCACGACTGCTCTGAGATAGATTCTATTATACTCATTTTACAGATGAGGAGCATCATGCCCATAATCACAGACTCAATTAGCAATAACCAAGTATTATCAATTAAACAAATATGTATTCAACCCATGGGTTAGCTCATGCTCATCTGATTTCCAGGGTCAGGTTTTTCTTGAATGTACATTAATGTACTGTCTCCAGTATCTCTTTCACATTTGCAAACAAGGAAAGAGAAACATAGACATACCTACTTGGTTTCCTTTCCTTCCAGGTGTAAAAGCTAACAGTCTTTTGAATAAGTGTTGTCCACTGCCAATGGGAAAAGATTAAACAGAAGGGCTTTTTCAAAACCCTTTCAAACAAGTTGCTGGAAAGGAAAGGATATGCAAAACATTGAGAAAGAGGTACTGGGGCTCTGTCCCTTCCTTGTGGTATGTCCTTGAGAAAGCTACCTAAGCCTCCTGTGCCTCAGTTTCTCCACCTGTAAAATACAAATAATAACATATATACCACAGGATTATTGTGAGGAATGAATTACTATACAGCAATGTAGAACAGTTCACAGCACATAGTGAGTTCTCTGTGAAAGTTGCTTTTCACCAATTCTCCTTCTTGGCTTCAGTTAATGTAACCTCATAGGTTTTCAAGCTCTATACAGTTATCACTGCTTAAGGAAAAATATATTTTGCATGCACTGTAATTAGTTACTGATTTGTTGGCATTTGTGGCCAGTGTTTTGTGCTTGGATATCTTTTAGACCCATCTCTTAGTTCGGTGGTTCTCAAATTGAGTGCACACAGGAATCCCCTAAAGGAGGGGCTGGGGATTTAGCTCAGCGGCAAAGCGCCTGCCTGGCAAGCACAAGGTCGTGAGTTCCGTTCCCGGTACCGGAGAAAAACCAAAAAAAAAAGAATCCCCTAAAGGAGAAGGGTATGGTGTACCACAGACCACTGGTCCCCACCCCCAGAGTTAGGGCCTTAGATTTGTACCCTTGCTAGTTCCTACCTAGTGCTCCAGAGGACCACTGCAAGAGCACATTTTAGAGTATAAGAGGTCTGTTAACTCAACTGTGTGAGACCTACGATGCAATAAAATGCTAGTAATCAAAGAAAAATGATCAAAACCAAAACTGACTCCAAAGTCTCCTACCTTCTGTGGAAGGTATCCCAAACCACATCAGTGAGAGCCAAACTCTCTTTACTATTCCTTTTGCCGGTCAGCAGACACCAGTAGAGAAAAAGGCTGTGTCCACCATTATGGCTGTCTAAGCTGCAGAACATCTTTGTGAGGCTTGAGACATGCAAAGAAACCCAAAGCTGAGTGAACAATGTTTGGAACTTTCACTGTTGTTTGTTAGAGAAGACCAGAAGAAATGAGGAGTTCCAAGCAATGTGTTGGGAGGCTGGAGACTGAGGTGGTAAAAATGGTGAAGGGGTTATAAAGAATGTCACTCAATTTTACATTTATTTGCATTTTATTTCAGTCCTCTCTACCTTTCGAAATCTGCACTAACATCGATGTTAGGAGCTGAATTAGGACCCTTCCCCAAAATGATATGTTAAAGTCTCAACCTCTAGTACCTATGAAAGTGAATGTTTGGAGAAAGGATCTTTATGAGATAATTAAGGTTAAGTGAGTTCTTTAAGTGGGCTTTTATTCAACATGACTGATGTTCTCGTATTAAAAGGGGATTAGGATGCAAACATGCAGAGGAAAAAGCACAAAGAGAAGCCAGAGCCCCACAGAAGAACTCAACCCTACAGCCATCTTGATCTTGGACTTCTAGTCTCCAGCATAGAGAGAATAATTTTTATTTTCTAAGGTAGTTTGAGGTACCTTAGTACTTTAAGGCAGCTTAGGGTACTTTGAATGTCCATCTGAGGTACTTTGTCATGGCAGCCTGAGCAAATTAATATAGTCAGTTACCTTAGGAGAGCCTTTGGGTGAGTATGCAAGGAAAAATTTGTGAAGCAAGAAAAGGCCTGAGTTTTACAGCTCAGATGATGTACTTTGGGAAATGATCAAACATATAGGACAGCAACATGAATTATTCCAGAAAAGCAGAGCCATGAAGCCAAAGGCAGCCTGTACACACAGACACCATCCCATTCTGACTGGGGTGAGATTATACCTTACTGTGATTTTGATGTGCAGTTCCTTACTGACAAGGTTAGTGATACTGAGCATTTTTCCATATACATGGCCATTTGAATATCTTCATTTGAGAAATGTCTATTAGATTGTTTTGTACCCCATGGGTATGTAAAATTATTGTGTCAATTGTAGTAATATAATCTTAATTAAAATGTTTAATTAAATAGTATAAGAAAAATATAAGCCACCCTGCGCAGAATCCCTGGAGAGACTACAAATGACTAGGTATTCCTACTATCTCTGGGATGAGACGAGAGCCAATGTCACTTGAATATCGGAGGTCAGGGAACCTCCGATTAATACAAAATGGTTCTGTACACTCTGAAGAAGTGAGCAGAACTCAGTTGAGAACCCCCAAAGAGCACCCAATCTAGCCATGAGTCTCGCATTCTATACCCTGCTGGCCAAAGAATAGGGTCATGCCTTCTAGATAGATCCTTCAGTTATCATTAGGATTATGGATCACAACCAAGATTGGGAGTTGTCCTGCTTCAAGAAGAAATGTCATTTTCACTTTCCAGATATGACTTGAGAGCCCTAGAGAAGGGAAGTGTAGGTTTCTCAGTGGTGATGGCAGAGCAAAACATTGGCAAAAGAATATTAATTGATGGGTGGTTGTTAAAATGTAATGCATAATTTGCATGGGCTTTCTGTTCTGATTTACATGATAACCTTTTTTCTCCTCCATAATAAAATTCACAAAAAACAGGGACATCTGTTTATTGGTCTCCTGTCACCAATTTGCATTCATTAGGCATCTGGGTGGGGTGATAGAAAATTCTAATTACTCTATAACTAAAACGTGTTCACTAATGGAACACCTGATTCTAGATCCCCTGTTATATCCAGAGGGGCCTCTTACTGAGCTGTAACCACAACCTGATTTCCTGGGTGGTGTTCAAATTTAATAATGTACCCCATTTACAGACAGAATCACCCTGATGGTGAAGGGGAAGCCAGGACATCTGGAAAATACCCTCCAGTATCTGCCCAGATCTCCTTCCAAGTATACAAATCAGAAGGGCTAGGAAGGGAGCTCTAGGATAACACTAGCAAGCTCAGAATCTCAGGGAATCAGGTCCCCCAGGACAAAAGAGTGACTAATGGAAGAATTTTTACTACACACCACGAAGTACAGTAAGGTCCCTTCAGATACACACTGCAAAGAACATTACCTTTTCTTGGATGGTTGCTGACACTTCTCCCCATTCCTATGAGGCTGTTTTAATGAAATCCCTATCATCCTACCTTAATATCAAATTGCTGAGGCAGTAACTCCATAAGTGGATGATGGGGAGTCATGTGACTGAGCTGAAAATTCGAGAAGAAAAGCATTCAGTTGTATATGAAAGGATTAAGAGTCTGGAACTTAAAGTACTCATGTCTACTGCTATTTTGTCTTGAAAGTTTTAAAACACTTTTCTTTACCTTTTGCCAAAAGATGTAACTCTCAGTGCCAGATACCAGCAATAAATGTACTTAATAATAATTAGGTTCTGTAGTCTATTTGCCTTCCAGACCCTATAGCTCTCCAGGTACCTCCCCATTATTCTAAGGACCTTTGGCCATTTTCTCTAACACAGTCATAGCCAAAATTGAAGAATACTATACTTCATAACACACAATTTTTACATGCAAAGTTACTGATACTCACAGACTATGAAAGTTTCAGGTTCAGCTCAAACAGGAGGCATGATCTAGAATATAAGGGGCATCCTACAGGAGGTACGACCAAGAACAGTGATGGTGAACCTTTTAGAGACCAAGTGCCCAAACTGCAACCCAAAACCCACCTATTTATTGCAAAGTGCCAGCACTACAATTAAACCTAAATACTGAGGTTTTAGTTTAGAAAAAAATAACTCATATATTAACATCATTTTTCTTAATAGAAAAACACAATAACACACATGACACAGTTGTGCCACCACTGACCTAGAAGGTGCTAAAGGATTACTTCCCCACTTGGCCAATGAAGAAATGGTAAACTGTCCTTAAAAGACAGTGGCATAGCAGACTGGGTCTGTGGCAACCAGTCCTGGGTCTCAATGCTGACTCACTAGTTGACCAGCTGAAAACCCTTCATCAATTCACTCAGCGACTCTAAGCCTGTTTCTCACAAAAATGGAAATCACTATACTTAACCTGTCTCTGTATTTAGTAATACTCAATAAATAGTGATTTGTTGTTTTCTCTCCTCGTTTTTTTTATTGCTACCACTGCTATTGAAATAAAACTATAGAAAGGATGGAATCTCACCAGTGAGAAACTATTTCTGGGGAAACTGCCTTCTTGGAAGAACATATTCTTGCACAAAGTAAAGAAGTCCTGCTTGGTCTCTATCTCGCCCAGGTAACTCACTCTAGTTTCTGCATTTAAGAACTATCGTAAGAAGTAAGAGGGCTACGGCTGTAGCTCAGTGGTAGACTGCTTTCCTAGCACGCACGCGTGCACACACACACACACACACACACACACGCGTGCGCGCGCGATCTAAAATAACCTTGATACAATGGAAAATTCCCTCCAACTCTGTCCAGCCTGAAAAGCACCCAGTCATATACAAATTGATAGTGGACCAGTTAAACACTATGGAAACTAAAAGAACTTAAAGACTATCAGACGGGGACACTGACTGAAAGTTCACCAATTAAAGCCTATTTCAAGACTTCCTCCCCCTATTCTATAAAATCTTTCAAACCCCTTCAAACTCTTGCTGAAGGAAGTGTCAGCAGGTGGTTCCCCTCCAGCTGCAAGATTATAAATGTACAGCCTTTGCTAATTTGGTCTCAGACTTGTTTTTTGTCTTTGAAAGTAGATAACCTATTAATTCACCACAAGGCATTAATGCATCACCTGGGTTTGTTGCCAGAAGGCAGGGTGGGAAGGGTTGTGTCACAGGACATGTACACTTGAAAAAATTCAGGAGTAAGGCAGGAAGGAGAGCATGGGCTGACTTCTGCAAGAAGAGGGATCTGAGGCTTCCGACATGCCCCAGATAGATGCTGGGCTCCTGGGATGAAAACGTGCACAAAAATGAATAGGAGAAGGTTTTTTCTAGATAAAGTGAAAGATGCTGAAGAGAGATTTTACCCCAGCCACTTGCTTCTAGTAACAGACACAAGAAACCTGCTATGGAAATATTGTGATTCTGAGCTAAGCTCATCATCTGTTCTCAGGTATAGTATATATTGCTCAGCTGGAATTGGATACAAGACATACCACTTTCCTTTATTTTTATGTCAAACAACTCAGTGAGACATTTAATCACAGACGTTCCTACAGAAATCCTAGGGAGGAACAAATGACTTGCACAAACCAGGAAATTTGAGGGTGTTCTGGCATCCCTTTTGCTAAAATGCTCAGTGCCAAAGTTGGCAAGACCTGTTTAGAAAATGAAAAGTTCCTGATCTCTTCCAGCTGGGCCTCAGAGGTCCTCTGCCAAAGTTTTCAGTAGTTCTATTTTCCCATGCTTCTTTGGGGCCACCATTCCATTTGGGGTGCAGTGGGCAAGCAGGGCCAGGTCTCCATTCTTATGGGGACTGCCACTTCTTCCTACACCTCTTGACCACAAGGAATCCTATGTGACACTCAGTTTCTGGAGAAGGTGGTCAAGCCAGTGTTGCTTCCTAGCTTTCTATGAAGAACCCTGTCCCCATCTCCTCCACAATAAATAATAGTTAGGTGGTGCCACATAGACGCTTGCCACCTTCATATAGTGGGGCAAGGAAAACCTCTCATTTTTTAAGCTTCCTAGAGCCAGTGCTTTGTGCAAATGAGCAAAATGTACTCTTGCGTCAGGCATATCACTGCCTTTTTTCAGAAAAGTTTCCATGTTTGTTAGAACAAGACACAACCATCTTCCAGAATTCATTTTAAAAATACACAAAGCCAAAATATATATGATATAAATGCTCTTTGACTTACAGTGAGATTATATCCCCATAAACTCATTGTAAATTGGGAATATCATAAGTTGGAAATACCTTAAGTATGTCAACCATACTTTCTTAGTTACTTTCCTCATTGCTAAGACAAAATATTCAATACCTGCAAATTAAGGGATTAAAGGTTTATTTAGCTCATAGTTTGTAGAGGTTTCTGTCCATAATCAGCTGGTTCCAAGGCAGGGTGGCCTGGCAGAGGGGCATCGCAGAGGAGAACAAGTTCATGGAAGGCAGAAAGGAGCAAAGCAAGCAAGGAACAACCACAGTTCTTTCTATTCCTTATATCTTATCCAGGATACTTAGGGCAGGTAGCACTCACAACCTGAATCCTAGTGCCCTTGATCCTAGCATTGCAACATGACTCAATCCCAGAGTCACACACTCTAGATCGAGCACCTCTAAAAAAGCCCCACCTATGATTGCATGAGGCTTTGGAGGGGCATCCAAACATAAACCATAACACCTACCAAATGTAATAGCTCAGCAATGCAGTACCAAGAATCAGGTTTCGGGCCGGTGTTGTAGTTTAGCTGCACAGTGCCTGCCTGGCAAGCACAAGAACCTGAATTCAATTCAGTTACCCAAAAAAAAAAAACAAAGAATCAAATGTTCACCTCAGGATCAAGTGGCTAACTGGGAACTAGGACTTGTTGCTATTATCCAGTATCATTAAAAAATATTATAGCAGCTGAGAATAGCAGTGCACTCTGGGAAGCTGAGGCCGAAGGATCACAAATTCAAGCCCAGCCTAGGCAACCTACTGAATTAGTCAGATCCTTTCTTTAAGAAGTAAAAATATATACATACATACATACATACATACATACATATATAAGAGCTGGAGGTTTAGCTCAGTGTGAAGGCCCTGGGACCAATCCCCAGTACTGCACACAGAAAGAAAAGTATCAAACTGCATATTGCTATCCTGGAAGGGAATCAAAATTCATAGTTTCTACTAAATATATATCACTTTCCTACTATTGAAAAGTACAATGGGAAGTGGAAAAATCCTAAATTGAATCTTCATAATTCTGGAACCATCTGTACAATGGAGCCCCCGACCTGCACAACTTACATGCTTAGTTTACAACTATATGTAGATGCTCTGAAAGCAGACAGCAAACTGACAAGCACAGAGTGCAAAAGTAAAACCTAGCACAAAGAGGATGTGGATGCCGACTTCTCTAACCTGCCCTGACAATGCGTGCATTCTGCCTGGTGTTCCCACAGTACCCATTTCCAGATTTGAATTATGCATGAGGTAGTCTTCTATGAGACACAGGCATGCAGAATGCAGACCACAGGCCTCCACTGTGAGTATGAAAAATAACTGAAGTCCTTTTCTCTTCATCTAAAGAAGTATCTAAACTTTTACCTTATAGTAAAGGGGAAAAAAAGAAAAATCCAGAAGCCAGTTATCAACCCGCAAATGCTAGCTTCGACTGAAGCCAGGGACAAGCTGCCTTCATGGCCCAGTGACAAAGAAATACTCATGCATTTTGTTCAGACAATCACTCCAACACTAGGAGTTAACACAGCCTGAAAGCAACTGCATTTGGCCTCATTCACTAAGTGATCTTTGGCACAGGGTTAAGGAGCTATGTTCAGTGGGCTGGGATGATAAAAAGATCATTTAAATGCCTGGAGGGTGAGCAGCAAAGCCATAAAATCAAGGTACATTCGAAACACCAGTTTATGACGAGCTGGAAAAACAAATCCAGGAAACAGGCGATGAGAGCGGACAAAACATCTTCGAGCAGTCAATGACCTGAGACCTATCAGGAAAATCTTTTGATGGCTGTTCCCTGGTGACAGTCTATCTCAATGAAACAGGGTTTTCAGGCTTGGTGCTATTACGTAGTAAACACGCTTCCCCTGAGCCAGCGCACAGCTTTCCCTCAACACAGCCAGCAAGAGTCGCTTTGGAGCGGGATTGCAGTCACCACATACACCCTGCACCCCAGTTCTCTTTGTGCCATCTATTCTGCGGTATGCCAAGTTTGCTGTTGTGCATCCTCATCCCATTCCTGGGGCAGGTAATGCTGCCTATTTCTCCAGGTACTGTCTTGGTTCCTCAAGACATTGAGCCTGATAATCCTCAGCACTAGTTTTCTGTCTCCTGGGCTTGATCAACCTCCCCTAGGATCCTATTCCTTAGGCCATACTCAGTCCTCCTACCCCAACTTGGAAGTGGGTGGCTGTCTAGCTCTAGGTATGTGGCTGAAAGGACCATCTTCCAAATCCTTTTGGCTCTTTACTCCCAAAGACTTGCTGAGAGAAGTATGTGGATCCCAACTTGTAATATATTCTTCAGCATAGAGAGACTGGTGTCACCAGCATTTCATTTATAAAAAAATCACAAATTCTGTACCAGAGTGCCCATGGAAGCAGAAAAAAATAGTTCTATGAAAAGAGTAATGCAGCCAGTACCTTCTCCACTCTTACTCCCGCTATATTTTTAAATAATATCAACAAATAATAATGTATTTACCAGAATAACATCATGTGGTTAATTCCAGCTGTTTCATCTGTTAGCATTCACACCTTCCATAATGGAGGTGGACAGAGGGTAAGGCAGTCAAAAATGGATACTGGACCAGGCAACGCTGTCCACCATAGCAGAGTCTGAACCTAAACAGTCTATGTGATGCCAAAGCCTGTTCTCTTAGTCATAATCTCTACTGACTCTGTTTTATTTCAGGAAGAAGAAGAGGATGAAGAGGAAGAAGGAGGTGAGAGGAGGAGGAGGAAGAAGAGGAGGAAGAGGAAGAAGAGGAGGAGAAGGAAACTCTCAACTAGTATAGCTTCAGAAGGAGCTAGGTCTAAGTGATAGTGTGAAGTTCAGAAGGAAGAAGACTGTCTAAAACTCGTTCACTGGCTGGGGTGTGGCTCAGTTGCAGAGTGCTTGCCCAGCATGTGTGAGGCCCTGGGTTCCATTCCCAGCACTATGAAAGAAACATTATAAACTGGTTAATTGAGAAAGCAATTAGAGGCTTTAAAGGAGAAGCAAATAGAAGACCTAGAATGAAAAAGACAGTGAACTATTTGAAAAAAAAAAAAAGAGAAAGTGAAGGAAGGATTAAAGAGGGGAAAGGAAAAAACGAAAGAAGAAAAGGAAGGGAAGAGGGCAAAAAGAAGAAAGGATGTTTGTTTTAGTGTATAAATCCTTTTGTGGTTTACTCCATATAAGTAGCATAATGATTCTCAGCAGCTAAATTAGATAGAAATTAATGTAGGTAGAGAGGGACTGGGCCCTCAAGGAAGTCAGCAAGATTGTGGCTGGAGGTGCAGGATGGAGATGCAGTAGTGAGGTCTACATGCCTTGCCAGAGATAAACAACAATTTGAGATTATACTGCATTAGGACCTCCTGGCCCATTGGGCCCAGGTAAGCATTAGGTGCACAGATGGATGACCAGATCATCCAGACCCGTTCTCCCCTCTGTTCCCCAAAATGCCTTTGTTCTTTCCGTGTACTCTTGCTGTGTGAATCAATGTTAGCTAAACAGCTATACTTGTAATCCTATAGGTTGACTGTAGTCTGACCTGCACTGTACCCATTGTGATTTTGGTTTATAAATTACCCCTGATAAAGACCATTGGTAGCCACCCCATTCAGGACCCCTCCTGGAAATCCACGAGCCATTCTTATCCTTACTTCCAATAAAACTCTTCTAACTACTTCCTTTAGTTTGCATCTTCAGTCCTTGATACTGTAGGACCACAAACTCGACACATTTGACATCTAAAAGGTCGGGAATTATATTTCTCCCATATCACTAGAAAACTCTAAAACAATCATTACTGATAGCTGAAAGCAACCTTCTTAAAATTAATACAAACTTTGAGCCAATACTTGTAGAAATCTTGTCATGAGTTTCCCTGGGAGCAAATCAATTCACCAGGGCATTCTAGAAGCTCTACACACCACTGAACATACACTTCCTTTTGGAGGAAACACCAGAGTCTACATCCTCCTTAATGCCTGTCCTGGGAGACTTTCTAAACCCCCAGAGTTGCAAGGGTGACTGGGGAAATAACAATATAATTCCACCCTGCTGTTAGTGTCACTAACAGCCCAGAATATCCTAAGTATGCCCTGAGAATATGCGTTCCTCAAGACATTAAGAAAATTTGCATGAAAACTGAATACTGTGGAAAGCACCTGGCTAACCAGCACAGATTTATTTATTTGAGGGCATCTTAAAGCTTTACTGTGTCAGTTTACATTGATAATGCTAATGTCATGTCTACGGGACATTTTTTTTTCCAGCAACTTTTTGGGTGGCTAAGGTTATGTAAATTCTATTTGAAAATCCTTGACTTGACCAGATCCCTTCCTAGTTCATTTAGTGTTTTACAAGAACTGCATGCCACAGTCTGTCTGCAAAGATTCTTATAGTGAAAGTTTCGGGAAATGGGATGAGAAAATGAGGAAGGAAAGGAGATGCTTCTTGAGCCAGGAGCCCCAAATCTTCTAAACTCCTACCATTCATCAGCTGCCTGGACCATTTGTGGGTGGACTTAATCATTCCAGCAGTTCCTGTAGACACATCCTTGAGCTACATGTTCATTTCTCCAGACATCCACAGAAAAACCTCCATTTCCAACAACAGCAGGGAATACACACTGTTCATATTATTATCAAGAAGTTAACAAAAGGCCTCAAACACTTTTAAATCAATATTCACACAATACAAATTCTCTGGAGATAGTGTGCTCTGAGAAAAAACAATAGGAATTAAAAGGCCACATTGCCCATCATCCTGGAAAGCTCAATAGAGAAATGATTTTATTACAATATATATAGATATTATCTATGTACATATATATGTATGCATGTGTGTATTAAGGAAAGAACTCAGGTTTTCCTGTCCCACGTGGATCCTCCAATGTACTGACAAAGGAACCTTCCATCGTGGGCTGCAGCAGCCCTGCCATGATGAAGGCCAGTGTGATCCCTCCGCCCCGCTGAAAAGCCTCCTTGCTTCACAGACACTGTCTCTCCTTTTACCTCTTGCTTTCAGGCAAAATTCCCATTGATTTACAAATGCCCACTTCGTGAACAAAGAACAACTTCAGGAGGAGACAGCCAGAGAGAATTAAGCCCCAGAATGTGCCAGGAACTGAGAACATTCCTCTTTGTGTTCATCAGGGATTGGAATATAAATGATGCCAGTGATGTTGAGGCCCCTGCCTCCACCCCAGGGAAGTAGTTAACTGTGCAGGAAGAATTCTGCATGAGCAGTAGGCAAGAAAAGAAAAGAGATTCTCTTGACAGAAATTCCAGGACACCTTTACCGAGAGGCATGAACTTCTCATATCGAAAACAAAAGAATAAAAACACCAGGATTTGTTCTTCCTGTCAAACAGTAACATTGTGCCTGTGCCTGAACTCTGTCTCCCCGATCTCTCCCCGTTCTCTCCAGTATCTAATATCTATCGTCCTACTCTAAACTTCAATACAGTCAACTCTTTTAGGGTCCATTTATAATTAAGATCGTTCAGTGTTTGTCTTTCTATCCCTGACTAATTTCTATTAACATAATGCTCTTCATGTCTATATATGTCAATCCAAAGGAAGTTTTTTTTAAAGAATCAGTAAGAAACTCCAAGTGGGTGTCTAACTGTGAAAACACCAGTTCGGTATTGAAGCTGGTGCCACAAAGTCAAGATTCCAACTACACATAGATGAAAAAAGAATTTTTTTTTTTTATTTAGTGAGCCTGGCACTTTTTATAAATTATTAAATGTGATTCTCACAACAATCTCTTTCACCTTAGTTTTTAAAGTCATGTGAGTAACCTCTGAGTGTGATTTCCTTAATAAACAGCAACAGAAATACATGCAACAAAACCCTCAACTTTCAAAGGTGAAGACCATGCCCCATTGGTCCCTCATTCACAATCCTCTCTTCACAAAGGTGACACTGATACCCTTTGGCATATTTCCCTCTAGAACTTGTCCTCAAATGTATGCACTCACATGTTCTCATGAAAATACATAGCACTGCTCTATGGGTCTAACCTTCACATACATAGTGTTCTATATTGTTCTGCAGCTCACTGCTTTGATTTAATAATACATCTAAGAGATTCTTTCTGATAGAACACCCAGAGCCACAACATTCATTTCACCCCAGCATCGGTTCAACAGGACAGTTGTGCTGTATCTTATATAGACATCAGCCTGCTGTCAGGTACGTGAGTTATGACTGGTGTCTGTGAAGGCATCATGTGATGATGGCCCAGGCACAGTTAAAGTCTGAAATAAGACGCACTTCTGAGAGTTATCCGAAAAAGCATCCATGATGAGAGTGATACAGAGACTCTGGAAGATCTGTCTGAAGACACTTGATCCTTTTTGTCCCATAACCACAAATCAAATTTATTGGAAACTAAGAAGTTCCTGTAATAGCAAAATCCAGCCAAATATGCCAGCTTGAGGAGGAGACTGCAAAGAAAAACACATTTGAAAGTAGAATCAAATCTTCCCTAATATAACGAGTTAGTCCAAAGCAATTAGTCCTTGAAGATGTAGTACTCCATGCATCCAAAATAAAAACTAATTTAAAAGGTTAATGTTGTAAAGTGTGGGAATTTCATCCTCATAAGCCATACAAAGAAAATCTGAAATGTAGTCAGTGCTACTTATGTATTTAAAATTTTTAAGCATAATGAGAAAATAAATTAGTTCTATATCTGACCCACAAAGGTGCCAAGAGATATTAGCTAAATACATCTAACTCTTGCAGACAAATGGAATCTACATGCTAGGAGACGAAATGAATTTTACATATGATCCTCACCAATCCAGTTAAATAGTACTTGATTACACGCAGCTTCAGAAGATTATAGTTTTTAATCCCACCTACTTTGCACACATAGAGTCTAGGGAAGCCCTACATGTCCTACCCAGCATCCCTGCTTACAGGACAGCCCCTGTCCCCAAAACCAGTTTTATACAAACATCACCATGCATGCATATCTGTGTATCATAGCATCTCTTCTCACTCCAGTTAACTATGGTGTAAGCTTCTTGAGAGGAAATTCTGTGATGTGTGTATTCTGTCCCCACAACACAGTTTCTGGCACATAGCAGGTTCTCAATAAAGAGTTACTGACTTGAAAATCTCTAAGGAAATAATCTTTCTATTCAATAATCCTCAAAGGCTTACAGAAAATAGATAAGGGGAAAATCAGTAAGTCACTAACTCAATTCCATCAGTGCAACTGGCAACTCCTTGAGGAATTAACCATGAAGGAAAGATTTTTTTCCTCTTAAATTCAAGTATACTTCCTAGAATCTCCAATATCTGCAATTTTGTATTAAGAATTTCTGGTTACTAAAACAGTAGATTTTAGGCTCAAAGAATTCAACAAAAGGCTCTGAAATTAATTGCAGCAGTGGGCTCTAGCCCAGCATTTACACCTTTTCTAATGCATATTTCCTTTTGTCAAATAAAAGTTCTCAGGCTTACTCTTGTATATTTTATTCCTCCCACCCTAGGGTGAGACAATACCCCACATTCTAGGTGAGAATCTCCTGGTTTTTTTAAAGGGCTAAGGTCAGAATTGGACATTAGCAACCAAGATTTCCATTATAAAAGTTTATAACCTTGTATTTTTTAACTCGTTTATGCTTTAGTAACCCCATCTAAAAATAGGGAATAAAAATAAATCCTACCTGCCTAATCCAGGCTGTTAGCCCCTATCCATCCTCTAACTCTGCCCAAGCACCACCTCACCTGTGGAGGCTTCAACATTGCCCCTGCACATTTTCTTGTGAAGAAAGATACCATACTCAGATGTTACAGCCAGCTGCATCTTCTAAAAAGGCCACAGTGGTATTTACAGTTCCCTTTGCTCTTGCAGTGATTTGCCACTGCTCCTTTGAAGAGATAGAAACTGTGTCCTCTCCCCTTGATCTTGAACATGTCTGTATGAGCTCTTACAGAAGCAGAATGCATGAAAACCATGGTACACAAGGTTCAAGTCAGTCATACAAGTTTTAATGGCTTATTCCTTGTACCATCTTTAGAGACATGACCCAGCATGTCAAAATTCCATACACCATGGAGCCTCCAGGCAAGAAAAACTCTGCAGAGAAAGCAGAGACATGGAGAGATGTCCAAGGATTCCCAACTACTCCAATGGCTTTAGACCCCACTGCTGTGTCTTCCCAGCACAGGTGATAGATGTGAGTGAATATGCCATCATGATGACCACAGCCCCAGCCACCACTTGATGGTAACCTCAGAGAGAGTCTGAGCTGCAGCTGTTCTACCAAATTGCTTCTGAATTCTCAACTCCTAGAAACTACTGGAGATAATAAATGGCTTTCTTGTTTGAAGTCATGAAGTTTTGAATTATTACATAATAACAGAACAACTCCTTTTTTGGCAAAATTTCCATATCTATCACCACCACCACAACTATCAATGTGAATTAATTGTGTATTTATCTCTTGCCATTCCTGATTTGATTCTAGGGTCCCCTAGTCAAGAGCCATATATATTAATAATAATAATAGTTATATATTAGTTACTGAGCTTAGGATATACAAGATGTTCAACAAGATTGGATGGATGGATGGATGGATGGTTGGATGGATGGATGGATGGATGGATAGATGGTTAGATGGATGGATAGATGGCAAAATGGATGGATAATATCATAGTTTGGATTGTGAGTGTCCCTAGAAGTTCATGGTTGAAGACTCGATTCCCTTCTGTATCCTTCTACTGGCTTAAAAAGAGGAAAGTACTACTAACCAAATGGAAAGATGCTGTCAGTCTCAAGTTTGCTGAAAATAATGGCATCCATAAAGATGAGGCTAACTTCCTCTTTCCCATCAGCCACTTTTCAATGCCATGACAACAGCCTCCTATTGTGGTCACAAGGGAACTGCCATATCCATAAGCCTTGTGTCCTCCCATGAAAATACCCAATGAAGAAAGCAAGAGCTATTAATCAATGGGATCTATTGTCAAGGGCTACCTCTTACTAGAGACAAAACTTCCCCAAACAGCACTAGCAAAGCTCCCCTTATGTAACGCAGACCAGAGCACATCCACCAGCAAAGAGAGAGTGATTACCATGACAGTTACCAGCAAGCCCTGCAGCCAGGCAAATTACAGAAAAAAGACTGGGTATTACAGGTACAAAAGGAATAGGGCAGCCAGTACCCAACTAGACACATTAACTGTTATGGTTGATATTGTGTCAACTTGAAGAGTCTAGAAGCTTAACTAAATAACTCAGCAGTTCTACATCAGCGGGTATAAAGGACATGCCCTTCCTGCTCTACGGTGTTGTTCATTGTGTCAACTTGAGGAGTTTAAAAGGTTAACTATATGACTCAGCAGGGAGGCAAGGTCCTTACTTTGTATTCTTCCTGAGTCTGTGCAAGAGAAGGGCACAGAGATGGTGTGGGCATGGAGGGATAGCAGATATACAATATAGGGGAGGAAAAGAAACTCGCCCCCCTCTTTTGTTGTTGCTTTTACTGTCTTTGGCTGCCCTGGACTGCTGCCCTGTGCCACACCACCTCACCCTGCCTTGGAGCCAGTTGATTACAGACTGAAACCTCCGCAAACTGTGAGCTAAATAAACCTTTCCTTCCTTAATTATGGGCATTGGGTATTTTGTCTCAGCAACAAGAGAAAAGTAACAAAGACACTAACATGCCATTAGTTTGAGAAAAACCACTAAACTCCACACAAATGGTCTCCAGTGTACAATATTTCAACTTTATAATGGTATGAAAGTGATACACATTCAATAAAAACAGCACTATAAATTTGCATTCGATCATTTCCTAGGCTAGTGATATGCAGTGCTGCAGGTCAGGAGTAGTAAGCCACAGCTCCCAGTTAGCCACAAGATCACAAAGGGAAACAACTGATGCTCTACAACAATCCTCCTGCCTCAGCTTCCCAAGTGCTAGGACTACAGGTGTGTGCCACCATGTCTGGCTGAGACAAAATATTCTTATTTAAATTTCCCTTCTCCTTTTCAAGTAGATGATCAGAGACTTCCCAGGTTGCCATCATTTGAAGAGATGTGCACATTTATGAAGAATGGTATATAGGAGGAGCTCTACCACACATCATGTTGGTAAGCTATGATGTTCAGTAGGTTAGGTGTATTCCACATGTTATAACTTATGCTATTTTGAACTTACCCTATGCTTATAAGGCTTTAGCATCATTATAAGTGTTTAGCACTATATTTGCTCTGCTAGTAAGTTTATGATGTTTCTAAGGAACCTGCAACACATCCACTAAAATACAGACCTTCATCTGCAAAGGGAAGAGGTTGGGTTAGAGTCATGGCATTCCAACTTGAATGTGCCTTCATAATAGCGAGTTCCATGTATTATGGTAAAGAGCTCCTCCTATACTCCATTCTTCAGAAATGTGTACATCTCTTCCAATGATGGCAACCTGGAAAGACTCTGATCATCTACTTGAAAAGGAGAAGGGAAATTTAAGTAGAATATTTTGTCTCAGCCAGGATGGTGGTGCACACCTGTAATCCCAGCAGTCAGGAGATTCATTGTGAGTTCAAGGCCAGCTTGGGCTACAAAGTGAGCTCAAGGCCAGCCTGAACTGCGTAGTGAGGCCCTGTCTCAAAAAGACAAAAGAAAAAAAAGAATACTTTGTGTGCTAGTCATTCCCTGCTAGTTCTTAAGAATAAAAGGATTTTTTCCCCTACTACTTCTGACATTTAAAAAAACAGCTATTCAGATTTAGTAATTAGGTCTCAAAATCATTCAGTATAAAACTAAGGCTTTGCAACAGTTATTCTGGTGAAAAACTTCAAATGACTCTTTCTTATCTGTATTGCTAACAGTAATTCCTAACCATTGTTTTATTACTCAATTTTAAAAACAGAGAAAGAAAGCGATGCTGTCTTTGACACTGGGACCTTTGGAATTACCATAACTTAGAACTGAAACCTTTACATGACCACATTAGGAGGCTTAGCTCCTGCTCTCTGAAGGTCATTGCTCCTGGGAAACTGGAAAACAACTTGTAATCTCCAAAACATCCACAAAAAGCGAAAGAAACATTAGTGTACCTGCAGATGATGAGAGTGAAAAAATAGAGCCAAGCCATTTGTTTCCTCTTGGGATCCCAGTACCTGACACAATGCTTATCATACAGCTGCTCAATGGGTAGGTATTATATGAACAAATAGAGGAATGAATCAGTGGATTTGTCAGAAAGCTCCATTTAGATGTATCTTGGAATCTGTACAAATCAACCATCCTACTTCCTCACTCCCTCTGCCTTTGGCAATGACTCAGGTTGATTATTATCATTTGTCAGCCCATCTTTAATTCTCATGTGCCTGCAACAGTAATTGCAAAAATGCTCAGAGGTAGTAAAGTACAATTCATCTCTGCATTTGCACAGATATTCTTTCCACTCATCTCTCAGCATGGGTGGAATGGACATCAATTCAGGAAAGTCCCTGCCAGTACCTCGGTCTTCACAGGCTATAACTACCTCAGCTCCCACCACCATCTGTTACAGCCTTTGATTCCACACTTAACTGGAAATGTGAAACACACACCCTCTAAGCATCTGCCTAGAAGTGTAATGTTAAACTTTCTGCTACCTTCTGTACTTACCAAACTCAGAGAGAGGAAAAAAAGTTTTAAAGGTTGCACAAAAATCTATCATTTTCTTCCTTCTATACAGATACCCTAAAGTCTGCCCTTGATTATGCTACGCCAGCATGAATTTGTGAGCTAAGGATCTTTCTACACGTTCTTGTTAGTTTTTTTCTGGTGCAAGCAAAAACAGAACAAAGTAAAAATGCCTTTATTGCTGACACAGAGAAGACCACAGAAGAGGAAGGGAGACCTGGAGCTTCTGAGGGCTTGGGTGGGAGAACAATGGCTATATAGGGCCAGGTTAAGGGTGGGGTTTATAGGGGGGCCTGCATGAAGCGGCAGGTAGTGATTGGGCAGGGGGTGGGAAGGAGGAGACAGGACATTACAAAAAGGAAGTAGAAAGTTGTAATTTGACCAGGGAGGAGGAAGACGGGGCTTGCCACATGGCCTCCAGTGGCCCAAGCCATATTGGCATGCTGCCATGATGACTTAGCAGAATTTTTACTTAAGCAGAAACCCATCAGTTCTCCCTTCCTGCTATGGTTATATGTAGATGTCTTCCCAAAGTTTCATTCACTCATGGGTGGGGCTTTTGAGTGGTGGCTGCATCTAAGGCTGTGAAGCTAGGATTAAGGGGATGTGCTAACTAAATTAGTTTGGCATCTCTCTGGGTGTAGATAATAGAAGCCCCACCCCTGGC
>NW_004955459.1:11823857-11842411 GCF_000276665.1 Chinchilla lanigera | reverse complement strand
TAATACAGTTTTCTTTGTTTCTCCAATTGAAAAACGTTCACTGACATGGGGGTGGAGTAACAGTAGAAGTCTACATTGGGAACACAATAAGAGACACCTCAAATGGATCCCCAGATATCTACGATGAGAACATGTAAGATGTCATTATTTTATACAGTGATCTCATTAGGCAGAATCCCTAAAGTATATTTCTCTTGTCATAGTATCAGTATGAATGGTGTATCTGCTTAGGATGTGTTTATTTTTAATGTCATGAAGTCTGATAGTATAACCAATCAAATGTTCCTTTTCTTTCAGTTTCTAGAATACTTATGGAAGAAGTTGAGTGATATAAAAGTAATAGACTATATGTGTGGTTTGCATATTTATTTGGACTCATGCTTGGCTCCATGTTATATCTTCTATCAGTAGTTTTTCTTCTTCTCACCTACTTCTATTTATGGTATTTTGAAAAATTGAACGCATCATTAGAGGTAATTTAAAGCACTTCTAGACAGAAGAAAGACCTAAATTTATTAATGTATTTAAGCAAACTAACACGAAAGATAATCTTAGCCAAATTTTAAGAGGCATTTTGAATGTGGTCCTCCTTCCCAAAAACTTAGTAATGCAACCAAATATTCGTATGGTTTTTCCCCCTAAATAACAATGAACAAATCCTTCAACACATGACTCAAAGATCTATGGTCAGGGCTGTATTTAACAACTATATGAAGGAACAATTAATGACAGGAATGGACTATTGGCTCACAAGTGGATGATGCAAATCAAAAGTAAGCACTGTTTACAGAATACTTTTGCCAAAGTCCTAGCACAGTAAGGAGCAAGGTTGAAAGATTCCAAATGTTAGATTAGAGGATTGTCGGTGGTATAGAATGTCAGAACAGAGCAAGAGTAACTGTATGTGACACTCATAGCAATACTACACAACCCCAGGTCACCATTTTGCTTGATTTGATCATATAACTGTCACCTATATAGATTATAAAGCTTTTCTTTTATCCATTTTTTAAAAGGCCAAAAGTTTAAATTCTCTAGACTGAATGTTGGGGATATAAGTGAAATCTACAACAGATGCAGTCATTTCTTATGTGTTACTAAAATAATATGCCTAATATTAAAGGTTTTGATAATCTTTTTAAATTCTCATGAATGGCATCAGAAATAAAATCTAAGCCCTGAAAAATTCAGATGCCACCTTGTAACCTGAACTTACTGCAAATCAAAACATGTATCTCCTTTATTCATAAAATGATACCTCTCCTTATAAATAAAATCCCAAAGCCTAGCCTTTTTAATTGAGTTATCTAACTTCCAAAAGCAAATAAGATCATTTCCTTACATCTCTCCACTTACAGCAGTTATCTCACTGAATGTTAACCTGACTCTGATCGGGGAGGAGTATCCCCTGGCCCTGGGTGAATATTGCAGTGATCCATATGCATGTGTCCTCCTTGTCTAACGCCTATCTGTGAATAACATTTTTTTATTAATTTCCTCAAGCAAATTTCTACTATCAGACTTGTGCCTGTTGTGCATCACAAATGACCCAAGCTGTAGTGATTGCTGGTAAGTAAAGAGGGAACATCTCCTTCCGTGTAACTCAATGATTTAATAATTACTAATGAGACATTATGCCTTTGTACATTTCTGGCAGATGATTAAGTGCACTATAAATGTTTAACATTGCTCTCTGAGGTCTGGAAATGCAATGCCAAACACCTACTCATGCTTTGCACAATCAGAAAAGACAAATTAGATCACAGCAATTGGCAGCATTATTGATTTTTTATAATATTTACAAACGGCAGGTAAAATGCAATATGAGAAAAAGCATGTGTGATCTTTGCAAGTCCATTTACTTGCAAGTTTTTCCTCTAGGCTTATTTGGTACCAGAAAATTCCTGAACCAACTCCACTCCCAAGTCGTCGATCCTTCCAGCAGGCTCAGCATAGCAGAAGGAGTCTTGCTGACAGATTTAGACTCATGGACCATTTGGATCAACCCTTGAATAGAAGAGCTTTGGCCCAGAAATCTGTTTGCATGTCAGAATCATCTAGATATTTTTTAGAACCAAAGATTACAGTGTCTCCCCCTAGTCCAATTAAACCAGTATCTCTTGAGCTAGTCACAGTCATGGATCTCTTATTTTTAATTCCAAAATGCTTTTAGAATACAGCCATGGTTGAGAACTTCTGATTTAGATCATCTGCTATACCACATTTAAAAATAGTCCCCAAGTTATTTGACATGCCTCTCATCAGGAGATAAGGCCCAGGACTCCCATCTTAGAGTCTGAGCTCGGTGACAACTTGACCAATAGATTAAGGCAAATGTGATGCTAGTCAGTGACTAGGTCCAGACCTTAACAACTGGCAGCCTCCACTTTCTTGCTGTCTCTTGAGACTCAGCTCTTAATCTGTGAGGAAGCCCAAGCAGCTACAGAGATGCCCGTGTGGAGAGGACCTGAGGCCCTGTCCACAGTCTGGCTGAGCTCCCATAACTGTAGGTCATGTGAATGCAGCCCTTTGAAGGTGAATCCTCCAGCCTGAAATAAAGCTGACCCACCTGGCATCACATAGAACAGAAACATGCTGTCCTGGCTGAGATCTGTCCAACAGACTTCAGATTCATGAACAAAATAAATAATCAGCTATTTTAAGCCATTAAATTACATGGTGGCCTGTTAGGCAGTAAGTAGCTGGGACATCACCCAAATGAGATTTACTCTTTTAAAAGCTAAATTACAAACATTTACTGTCTCGGTGCTTCAAAAGTGTAAGCTTCCACCTTCTCTTTGGCCAAAATAATGAAATTTCTTTGCCTTTTTAATGTGATAGTTCTTGCCTGTCTGTCAATACTTTGTAATTTTTCTAGTAATAGCAGGCTTTGTTTACAAAATGAATTAGCTCCTTGGTCACATAAAATTATAAATGTGGAATATTGAATACAAATTTGCATTTGGATGAGAAAGTAATCATAGAGTCCTTGAAGAGCCAAATTCTGGAATATCATGAAAATCTTGAATGGAATTGATAAAACCAGATTTAGTCGGTAAGGAATACAATGATGGGTGTAGAAATGACAGTTTGAGAGTAGGAGGGGAAGAGTTGGCTACATAGTGGGGAACTAGTGAGCCCTAGAATGGGTGTTGGTGTAGTTCACGGCTATAATGATTTCTGGTGAGGCCTCGCTTCCTGTCTTGCAGATGGTCACCTTATCTTCTCACTAAACTCTCACATGACTTTTTTGATGGGGGAGGTATCCAATGTCTCTTTCTCTTCTTATAAAGGCAACAGACCTATTGGATGAGCTTCTCACCCTTTGGACCTCCCTTAGCCTTAATTACAGACAGCCCATTATTTCTGTTCTATGTTATGGACTCAACCAACCACAGATCAAAAAAGTTCAAAAAACTGCATCGGTACTGCACATATACAGTTTTTTTTTCCCTTGTCATTATTCCCTAGCCCATACAAGATAACAAGCATTTAGACAGCATTTACACTATGCCATTTTAAGTAAAGGATATGAGCATCCACTGATTTGGGTATCCATAGGGATTCTAGAATGAAACTCCAGAGGCACCAAAGGAAAACTACTTCCTAAAAGGCCCTATTTCCAAAGATCTGGAAGGAACAAAATAAATTCCATAACAGAAGGGGAAAGAAAACCTTGGAACAAGTAGAGAAATCCTAGATGGGATTATACCTTTCCTATGGGCCCTAGAATGGATGGTCGTTTTGCTATTATTTTACTAGAGACAATAATAATGATAACCACTTATGGATCAAATACCAAGTACTTGACTGTCATAGTACTGCATTTTTTTCTCAAAACAGTTGCATAAAATGGGCTATATTATTCCCATTGTTTGCAGCTGAGGAAGTGGAACACAGGAGGGTTCAGTAGCATAGCTGTGATCCCATTGCTAGTAACTATCAAAACAGGGATCAGGATACAGGTCTGTGGACTTCAAAGATCTTGTTTGCCATGTTACACTAAACTACTTATTTCTATCATACTCCTTCTTTCCTCACAAAATTATCTGAGCAGCTATCATGACTCAGGCTCTGGGCAAGAACCTGGAGATTCAAACTCAAGCCAACCCTTGTCAAAGAAAAAGAAAATGACCTGACATTTTATTGTTTTGAAGCTCATCAAAGACATTAAGGAAGACTTTACTCAAAAGACCACTGCAATGAACGTTGCAGTGCAGGTAAAGACATTTTTCTTATCTCCAAAACAACAAGAACAAGTGAGGATTTGTAATCAGGAAGCAGGGTAGGGGTCAGTGCATGGACAAGTACATCAGAGCTGATGGGATTCTTGCAGCAGGCAGACCAGGATGACAAATTATCAAGGATATAGGATGAGGAATTTCATCAGATATTAAGGGCAGAAGACTGGCTAAACTGATCCAGGAGATTCTTCCTAAAACTGAACTAAATAGGCCAAAGACAGTCTAAGGGCAAGAAGAAGATAAAAAAGCTTAACTCAAGTTTGTTGAAGAGAAAATTCTTACAAGGTTATATTTCAACAAAGAGAGATGCCAGTCAGCAGCTGCAGTATAGCAGGCTAGGTTTCGGGCT
The DNA here is from genome assembly GCF_000276665.1 of Chinchilla lanigera. NCBI lineage: Eukaryota > Metazoa > Chordata > Mammalia > Rodentia > Chinchillidae > Chinchilla > Chinchilla lanigera. Next base: position 11,837,818 of record NW_004955459.1, on the reverse strand, counting down.
GTCCTGCCCTCCAAATAACTAGACTTCTACCAGTTCACAAAAATAGGACTTTGTGTGTATCTACTCTGGATGAACACTGAAAGGAAAAGTGTGGGAGCTACTCTGGATGCCATTGTTTAAGCAAAGCCAGCGATGCTGAGGTACCAAAGCAGTACTTCAGAAAAAACTGGAAGCAGAGGGAAATGATCCCCGTGCATTTCAGGTTCTACTTCTATTTGGCACTCAATAATATGGAAAAAGGGAACACATGGTGACCCACCCCAAATTGAGCAGGTTCTCCCTCAAGGCCTCCTGCATGTGTTTCCTCAAACCCTCAAGCAAATCAAACAGACATTTTCTTCACAAGACAGCCTTTGTTTTTCTTTTCATCTATTTCTTTGGTGCCACTAATCAAATTCTTGATTGTACTCAGCCAACCCTAAAATACCGCATGCTGCTGGATCATCCTGGTGTCTTGCTTCAACTTTTGTTTTTAAAAGCTGCATTCCTTTGAAGTGCAAAAAGCAATGTAGGTCTAAATTGAATGGGAAACTTCAAGAACTAGGGCAGAATTGATAACCATGGTTTACTTCAGTTCCTGATGCAGACCTGGGGATTGGCTGAATTGACTGTGAATGACTCAGTGGATGCTAAAATTGCTCCCAGAGAATAGCAGCAGAGACACGTGGATGTTTTCCAAGATGGTTTAAGCATTGCCCAGTAACTAAAAGAAACCTCAAAGACTTTAAGACAGACTGTTCTGCCCAAAGGAGTAAAAGGCAATTCCATAATTATATGATAGAAATACAACGCCCGTGCGGGGCATGGTGGTGCATGCCTGTAATCTCAGCATTCAGGAGGCTGAGGCAGGAGAATCACTGCCAGTTCAAGGCCAGCCTGGGCTACAAAGTGAATTCAAGTCCATCCCAAACTGCATAGCAAAACCCTGTTTCAAAAAAAAAAAAAAAAAAATAGAGAGAGATAGAGACACAGACGGAGACAGAGAGACAGAGAGAGAACCCTTTCTTATCAAGAGGCAACTGCTGTCATTTTCCAGGAAGAAGCCCAGAAGCTTCCTGCTATCCATGCCCCACATTCTCATTCTCTGATTCCTCCCCAGCCAGCTGTGACACTCAGAATACTCCAATGCTGTCTACACCAGAGCCCTCACCACCACCTCCAGCCTAGCAGTTCTACAACAGACAGCAAGGACACAAATGCTGTTCTGTTTTGCATTTAATATTTGAGACTGCTTCTTGTCCTATATTTCCAAAACATGGCACTGTAGGAAACACTTCAGTGTACTACACAAAAACAAGGAAATTGTAATAATTTGTAACAAAGTGTTCAGAAAAGAATATAAAATACAGGTATCACTACATAATCTTTAGCTCAGGGTGTTATTTTTCTATTACATAGGATAGACCTACTTTTTCTTTAATTCCTCTTAGACAGAGCAGCTTGTTTTGAAAACACTGAAGTTCTACTTAAGCATCATAAAATTTATGTCCTGGCAAATTTGTATTGTCAAACTCCAAGTTATTTTCAGAAGACATTTTACATCCAGAGAAGCCCTATGGTTTGTGTTCTGCCTGATAAAGGATTTAACTGTCTGGGGATGTCAGGCAAAGTTCCAGCAGGGAAAAAGCATGAAATCATCTAAAAGGAGAAGAATCAGGATGAGGAGACAGTGAGTTGGGAGGGGAGGGTCACTTGCCCAAATCAACAGAACATTCTGAATTTCACACCGGCAAACAGGGTACAAATATATGAAACTCTTCCTTCTACAGACAAGTCCATCATGAAAAGAGTTTTCTTCCCAAGAAGAGGACTCAGAGGCTTTTGGGGGAGGGGCAGGGACATCTAGATATAAACCATAATAGGGAGTTATGAACCTGTTTTTTATTTTGTATGTGACATAAATAAACTATATTTAGCTGTATCTAAATTCTATCTAGCTCTGCTGTATTAAAATATATAGAACAGGAATCACAAACTCAATTACCTTGTACTTCACAATGACCTAGAAAAGTGGTAACAAAGGCAACATGCAAAGCGAAACTCACCGATTATAACAGATGTGAGTGAAGGATAGACACTAACTGTGCAATGCTAAGAGCCAAATTTGACCTACAGGGAGCCAGCTTAAGAACTCTGTGATCCAGAAGTTCTAGGATGGTAGACAGAAATTCTCAAGGCATGAGGCTACTTTTATGGATCAACTTAGCAGTACCCCAGGGCATTCAAACAGTGTGTTATATATGGTCTATCTCTGATTTGCCCATAAAGTTTTATTTCTGTATTTCAGAAAGCATATCTGAGAAGATATGTCTCAAATTTTAGCTAAAACCTACTTCATCCAACTGCTCAATACCCAGGTATAAACCACCAGCTATGATCTCTCAGAGATGCTCAAATCCTGACGTGCAATACATCCCAAGCTGGAAACCCAGTCTCACCCCTGCAGGTGTCATATAAAGATAGCTCTCCACAGACCAGATGCCCCAACACAGCTGCTAACTAGCATCACCTGCAGACCTGGCCCATTCCAGACCAGTTTAACCTGGTTCTCTAAGGCTGGGACACTGGCATATCCTGAAAGTGCTGCAGGGCACTCTGGAAGCACAGGTTCTGCTGTTTAAGGCCATTTTCCTGGATTGCAGGATTCAAACTTGAGAGCAATGCAAGTGGCCAGGATTGATAATATTTTTCACCTGGGCATGTGAGAGTTATCACTTATACCCCACAAATACGGCTTTCTATGCCACTTTCAAAGCTCCAGAGAGCACAGAATAATCACAGTAGCATGTTGTCATTTATTGACAATAGCCTAAGCGTTCTGCATACCTTATTTAATCCTCTCAACACCTTGTGATGCAGGTATTACCACCACTGTTTAGGTAACAGAACTTAGGTCAGAGAGATTAAATGGTTTACCAAGGTCAAACAGCTAGAACTAGAATAGGGCAGAATGAGGATTTGCAGCCAGACCTTTAGCTCTGCCTCATACCAGGGAGAGGCTTTTGGTTTTATTCCTTTTGTGCTCTAGGCTCTGTCCTGCACAGATGGTCCTGAAAATGAATACCAGCCTTGAGCACAGGGCCACACCCTAGAGGCACCTGGGCCTTCTGTCTGGATGATACTTGTTTATTGTTGTTGCTGTTGCTATCTTTCAGGGCTGGGGACTGAATCCAGGTTCTAGCACATACATCGCAAGCACTCTACCACTGAGCCACATGCCTGTGTAGGTGACTTTATTCTGGCCTTGCTGGCTATACCTTACACTGTCGTTCAATTTATCCCGGCCTAAGGAAGGACAGAGTCAGAGCAGGAGCCCGCTGAAAGTAAAAGAGGATTGAAGAGCTTAAGCTTCCTCATTGACTTTAATTAAGCTCACCAGAGAAGTAGATCACAGAAGATTCTGTGGGACTTTTTTCAGTTTTATTTATATTTCTCTTAATTCCAAGGTAACAAAAATGTTTTTCCTCAGACTTTTCACCAGCATAGGGCTTTTTCTATCTATTAAGAAACAGTGCCATCTACTGGTACATTTCCATCCTGGCTCTTTTACAGGAGAAAATAATCACCTGCTGTTGTTTTTGCCTTAATTATGAATGCTTTCCAATACACCGCCTTCCTCTCCACATATCTGTTCTGTACTTACAACCATATATATTATTTTCCTTTATAGCCACAAATAACAAAGGGGTTTGGAATTACACTAGAGCTTTCATGCATATTTCTTAAAGAATGGAGCCTATAAAGCAGGACTTCATGAGGTGGAGCAGTCAGGGTAGATGCTTAGATGTGGAGCTAGGAGGCCAAGGTGCCCTGTACCGCAATGACAACCTCCATTCTCCACAGCCCATGTGGGAGCTACACCAACTACCCAGAAGGGTTTAACCCTACATTCCAAAGTTGAAATAGCTAGGAGTCAGCCTAAAAGTAAATATATTTGACTGCTACACAGGAGATAATAAAAACATTAACAGCAACCAAAGAATGACTGAAGAGATGAGAGGTTATACTAGGTACTGGAAAATTTTTCACAACTGGAGTTAAATCTCCTCAAAAAGGCAAAAAATGGTTTTATAAAGAATGAAAACATTCATAATCTTAATATATGCAAAACACAGTTATACAGTATATCAGTGTTGTTAAAATTTCCAAGTGGAGGAGGAAGGATTCAGGACAAATATCTGGAAAAGGCTCCTTAGAGGAAGCATAAGGGAAAAAACATGGAGATGCATTGGACTAAAGGATTCAATACTGTAAATTCAATTCTTCCAGCCAATGGATAGATTTAGTGCACTTCTAATCAAAGTCCTAGCAAGGCACCTGTCTGTATATGTGCATATAACTATCTGCAGTGTTTGTGTGTGCTGACAAAAGGTCATAAATGCACAGTATACATAAAGGGAAAAATGGATGGTTTCTCAAACATATGAAGATTTCTGATGATGCTACAGTAATCAGTACAGTGTGGCACAGGCCCAAAGGTAGGCAAAAGACTTTAGAATCAACTAGAGAGCCCAGAAACACATTCATGCACATTTGGACACTCGGTTTACAGAACAATAAAAAGGAGACAGCTTTTCATCAAATGGACTTTCTATATGAAATGAAAATGCTCTTTATTTCAAAATTTCTGATAGATTACAGGTATAAATGGAAAAGAAAAAAACAGCAACAAAGATTCTAGATCAGTGATTCTTCTAGGGTGAGCCCAAACCAACAGTGTCAGCATCGCCAGTCCACATGGTAGAGATGCAGATTCCTCAGCCTTATCCCAGACCTACTGAGTCAGCGATTCTGATAATGGGACCAACAACCTGTGTTTTGATGAGCCATCAGGCAATTATGGTTCACACTCTACTTTGAGGGCCACAGTTTCAGAAGCTAATTTAAGAAAATATTTTAATGATCAAGTTAAGACAAGTCCTCTGAGGCAAAACACAACTACTGCATAAAAGGAAAAATCAGACCAGTAGAAATGTAGAACTTGAAATTGTTAAATAGTACTGTGAAAGGAACTAAAAGATGAACCACACAGCAGCAGAAGAAATTTGTAATGCCTGACAAAAGCAAATATCCAGAATAACGATCTCTTACATATCAACAAGAAAAAGTCAAAATAAAAATGGTCAAGGAACCTGAACAAACCTACCTTCAAAGATAATGCCCAGGTCAAGGATATAGTTCAGCAGCACAAGTGCCTGCCCGGCAAGTACAAGGTCCTGAGTTCAATTCCTGCTACAAAAAAAAAAAAAAAAAGATAATGCCCAAGTGGTCACCAAACGTACTGAGGTAATCGATGTCTTTAGAAATCAGAGAAATAAATATTAAAAGTCACAATACTGGATAGTTATAGACCTACCATAATATCTAGAATTAGAAAGACTGGGAACATTTGAGTGTCTGCGATTGTAGAAAAGACATTGGCAAAATTTTCCTGTAAAGTGTCAAATTTTCTTGGGCCTTGAAGTGAAGAAACAAACCCATGGTGTCACACTATAGGTACTCACACAACAAAGGAAACATTGCGCCAGAGTGGACCATCCCAAGTGGTGAGCCATTGCAGTTGGCCAGAAGCAACCTGGAGCGAGTGCATCTGCATATGAGGGTGTGAAGCCCGATGCATGGAAGAGAGAGGGCAGCCACCAAGCTCAGTTTCCTTCTCACCTCACAGACATGTGCCTTTCTGTCCTGGGCAGCCAGGCTGCCTCAGTTGAGCAGTTATTTAAAGCAGAGCCTGACTTAGATGCCGCTTCTCCGCACCCCAGCAGCTGCCTGTAGCAGAATCCCCAGTGCAGTGAGTATGCAACAGGAAAGCATAGCTGCCAGCAAGAGAAAAGCAAGGGCAGAGGATATGATCAGGCTCCTTTCCCAGGACCACAGTGGTAGGGGAGCCATTACTGTCCCTCTACATTAGGGGAGGGGCCACAGTTCATTGATCCCTGATGTAGAAAAAAGAATTATTTATACAGTGCAAGTAAGGGTACAAGTTATGCACTGCTTTGGAAACTGTTGGGATTTATTAAAATATAGGTACAAAGCATACTCAGTAATTCCACTTCTAAAAATGTGCCCATCAGAACTCCTTGAACATCTGCACAAAGAAACAAGTACAGGAATGCTCATGAAAGCATTATTCATAAGAGCCAAAACATGAAAGCTGCCATCAAATGCCAAATATCATCAGAATGGGAGAATAAACATTAATATATTCACATAATGAAATTCTTTACAGCATTGAGAACGGAAAATTACCACTTCATGCAACAGGGATGAATGTGATAACACGGAGCAAAAAGGTACAAACTATATGACCCCTGTAATGAATGTATGCTTGGTTCATAAAACTATAAAGATAAACAAGGAGTATATCACCACAAAAGTCAGGATTAGACTCAAAGGGTAGCCCTGGTAATTAGGAGAGACCAGCATGCTTCTGAAATCCTAGCAATATCATATTCCTGGTCCTGGGTGGTCATAACACTGTGTTTTGTGTTGTACTCAATCAGGGCCACACCTATGGCCTATACCTAGTGCACCACCCATTTTTACAAATAAAGTTTTACTGAAATTCTGCCACAGATTCATTTTCATATTGTCTCTGTGTACCTTTACTTTAGCAATAGCAGAGTTGAATAGCGTGACAGAGACCATATGGCCACGAAACCTAATATAGTTGCCATCTGGCCTTTCACATAAAGACTTTTGCAACACTAATAATTCATTGAGCTGTATATTTCTATTTTATCTACTTTTTCTGTATAGATGTTGTGTTTTAAAGTTTTAACTATATGCATATAAACAATTAGAATTCACATTTAGCTCCACCTCATATTTGGTAATCGTCATTCAGTGCACAAAGTAACAAAAAATCAAATCCGTTACCTTCAAGACAACAAATAACCTTCTCTTTAAGTGGATTGAATATACAGAAAAAATAAACTTTATTTACCTCTAAGATTGATTTTATTTTTCAAAATCCACACCTGCGGGAGAGTAAATCATCGTCTTTCACTCCAAATACCTTGATGATATATTTCTTAAAGACGTTTTAAAGATTCCAAGTTGGTACTTTAAGGCCCTTGTGACAAGTGCCTTACCAAATGTTGTCACGTCTCTATCTGAGTTGTTCTTCAAGGACTGAACCATATCGTTAACACAATAAAACTCAGCAGAGGCATCATATTCAGCCAGGCCTTATTTATTCAGAGATTAGAGGGGCAATTCTCCAGAAAATTTTTGAGCCCTCTCTTCCTATTTAGTAATTCACCCATTCAATAGATATTTACTCAGAATCTACCATGCCAAACCTTTTATTTTTACTATTATAATGTAAATATTTACGAAATATTTTATAACTTTCCCTGCCTTTTATACAGAGTTGTGGATATAATTTTAACTATTCTTTATGACTAAATCTCATTTTGGAACCAAAGACTGAAATGTTGGTTTTTAAATGTGCATTTTACCAAAGAAGCTTTTTTATGGAATTCGAACATACAAAATGGATACCAAAAAAGAGGTGGAGAGATGGGAGCACGCAGCTGAGTCCCACCCACTTGATCTCCCCTAGACAGTAGAGAGCCACTAGAGTCCAGGAAGCACTGTTGGAAATCACTGGTGCCATAGAGCCGTGCTTGCAAGGACTGCAAGAGAGAGAAGGCTGTTCCTACACTCAGTGGTCCTAAATTACAGTCCAAGAGTGCCCTAATTATTCACATTCACATGTATTTTATAGTGGCCTTCTCCATGTCAACAATTCTTCCTTGCTGCTGTCTATGTGGCTCCCCATAGCTGTGCTCTCTTTACCCACGCATCCCCAGCACCTGAGGTTTCTGTAAACTGAGAGATTAAAGTTACCAGCTGTGTGTGGTGCTGCGACCTCACACATGCTGGGCAAGAACTTCCACTGAGCTCAACTCCCAGGTCCCAAGAGGTTCTTTCTTGAATAAAGGACATGGGCTTTACCCTCTGTACCTGAGTGGCCTATTTTGATGACCTGACATCTATTTTTCTAATTTGTAGATTAACAGATTGATTTTAGGAATTAAGCGACCTTTAGATAAGTAAGCAAATTCTCTAGTATAAACACAGGAATGAGTTGACATTATAGAAGGCGATTCTGTTTTCTCAAGTGAGGAGATGCTTCTAGACTCTTTCAGTCCACTACGAACCATGTCTACTAGTAAGTGCAAATATTCCTTGTACATTTAGATTTACTTATATAAAATACTTCATAGTGGTGGTAAGGAAAATATCCCCCACCACTCCTACTCAGGTGCAAACATGCACACACACACACACACACACACACACACTCACACACACATTTGAAATCTGTGCTTTTTGCTCAACCCACAATCTTGGAATTATGAAAAAGTTCTCTCCAAAAAAGAAACTGTTAAATTTAGTTTAAGGTAATATACTCATCCCCGGCATTTCTAACGCCTGTTAATGGCAACCACCTTAGTAAATTTACGTCATTTGCTGATGTGATGACAGCATTACGTAAAGGCGTACATCCAGTGCATCTATAAGAGGGAAATATAAAACACTCATAGACACAGGGCAAGCAAACTGCAAAGATACAAAATTCAGTTACATCCAATGACCAGATAAAGAACAAAGTCAGCTCAGTAACTTACTCTTGACCAGATATTCTCCCAGGAGCACTGAGTCCTCCAAACAAAACTTTCAAGTTTATTTCACATCACAAAAATATTTTGTCTTTTGAGGAATCTCCACACTGATTTCCACAGAGGTTGCACCAGTCTACACTCCCATCAACAGTAGAGAAGGACTTTTTTCCCCTCCACAGCTCCTCAAGTATTTGCTGTTGGTTGATTTCTTGATAATAACCACTCTTTCTGGGGTGAGATGGAATCTCAGTGTTGTTTTAATTTGCATCTCTCAAATGACCAGTGATGTTGAACATTTTTTCATATATTTATTTGCCCTTTGTACTCTTCACTGAAATAAATTGGACACACATGTTTAAATGTCACATTGTTTCTCTGGTGTGAGAAACAGAAAATATAAATAAGGAACAAAATGTGTAGTAGATATTGAGAAATGAAAAGAAAATGTTCAAATGGGAAGGGGAACAGGGAGAGAGGAGGGGGAAAAGAAGGAAGGGGAAAGAACAATAAAGACAGTAGAAGGAAAAAAAGAAACAAAGCTTTTTGTAAATAAAGAGGGGAAGAGGAGTTGAAAGAGGGGGAGAGGTTGGGAGGGGAAAAGGGAAAAATCAAGATGTGTTTAGGTACAGGTACAAATTCCCTATGATGAATGTGATCATTATGTATATCTAAAGGACGCCAACAAAATTAACAATGAAAAACAGAAAATTATAATTTTTAGGTTTTTTCAATAAATTTTTATGGCCAGGAAAAAAAAGGAAAACTATTTTGTCTGTAAGGAAACTGTGGGATTTGAGAAATCACTTTCTTCTGCACTAAGGTAGAGAACTGTGCTTTTAATGAAAACTAACGTAGTTTCTGGTTTCTTATATGTATAAAACCTAAAAGATGAACAATACATTAAAAGGCATGTCTACCACCAGATTTGTGACATTTGAATCTTTCCTGTCAGTTTCAGCCATAATATTAAATGTGTAAATAGCAAATTTACACAAAAGCTTAGCCCATCAAGAAGAAGCCGAGACACAAAAGATTACTCGACATCACAGTAAAAAATTATCCTGATTGATCTTGAATACAGGGACAAAGAAATTTTTGAACTAATTCTACATTTGTCCAATCTTTACTAGAGTACATTCTATTTGCATTTGGTACAAAATTAAACAATCCTTCCTAATATGTGGTAAAAATCATACTTTACATAAATAATGTTAAATCTGCACAAGTCCATTCAAATACAGGCAAAACAGATAATGTTTATGTTTCCAAAATAGAGCCTTATTACTTGAATCATTTTAAATTGTGCAGATCCCTCTCCACCAAGAGATCATTTAAATAAAAATATTTTACCTGAAAGTGAGAAACATTTCTCAAAAAATATTTAAATGAATTGTCCAGATTAATACAAATATTGTTATGGCCCGACTGTCTGTCTCATCCCAAAATGTGTACGTTGCAATCTAATCTCCAAAGTGATGATATTGTCAGTCAGGACTTTGGGGAAGTGATTAAGTCATGAGGGTAGAACCCACATGAGTAGGATTAGTGTCCTCATAAAAGATGCCCAAGGGCCTTGTTTACCCCTTTCACCATGTGAGGACACAGCACATCCATCCGTGAACCCACATGTGGGTCCTCAGCAGTCACCAAATCTGCCCATACCTTGCAGACTTCAGACTTCACAGCCTCCAGAAGAGTCAGAAACATTTTTATATGTTTTGCATCATTGCCAGTTGAACCCTTATCTCAAGCATGATAAGCAAGCGCTCTACCGTGGAGCTATATTCCCAGCCCTAGCCTAAAATTGCTTGCAAGCTGCCTAATTTTTAGCCCAAATTGACTAAGGCAAATACATTATGGCTGCAAATCATATCGCATTTAAGCAATTAACAGTTGCCTTGTAAGTAATGCAATTAAGTATTTATTTGAAAACAGTTCAGGGTTCTAGGAACAGATGATCTACAGAAAAATCCAGGTTTAGGCTGACAGAGTGAGAAAACATGCACGCACTTAGCAGAGCCCAGCTATTCCAGCTCAGTAACAGGTACAGAACCAAAGCTAACTTGTCTCTTTTTTCCTTTAAAAAGAAATGAACCTTATTTTCTTCCCATAACAGATATCAGAGAAAACCTTAGCCCATCAAAAGGAAGCCAAAGCACAAAAGATTATTCAACATTACAATAAAAAATTGATGAAACTCGGAGTACATTGCTACATTCTGACTAAAAAATGTCCATGGGAGGAAAACAAACTCTAAACAGGGACAAGGACACCTCTCCTATTTTTGCTGAAGATATTTTATCAGCTGTACTAACTGAAGGAGGCCATGGTCCTTGGATAAGAGAGAAATGCTGTCAGGGCCCCCTGGTGGAGATTTATAAGATCAAAATGACTGTGAATAAAATAAACTAAGCCAGCCTCTGCCCAAGATCAGGCTTTACAAATCGCTATCTCCTCTATGGGACTCTTCACATTTTCAATATATGTACCGTAGTTTGTCTCTCCCAACAGTTGATTCCGTGTCTATGCAGTCTCCTACCAAAGGAGAAATGTGTTTTTTCTTGTCTGTCTGCTACAACTTTGAAAACAAAAATCAAAAAATGAGCATTTAGTATCTTTGCTCAAATCACCCTGTTTCCCTCTTTAGATAATGTTATCAGGGCGGGGGATGTAGCTCAGTGGTACATCGCTTGCCTAGCGTTCAAAAAATCCTGGGTTCCATCTCCAGCCCAGCCAAAATTATAAGAATTTTAACCAAACAAATATACCTTGTTCAATACTATGGTTAGTGCTTCACAATACAAATAGATTTGCAGGAATCTGTTTGCTTTTCTGAGCGCTGAAAGTACATGACTATTGATATAGATTTCTTAATGTCAGTATGTTTCTAAAAGTAGTGGAGTTCATATAATACAAAGTATATAACTGATTTTCACTAGGAACTGAGAGCCACCTAAGGGGCTACTCAATGGCCTATTAAAGTTGGAATTCTCTGCCCAGCCAGGTGAGATTGATCTCACAAACAACCTAAAAGGTAAATGGCCCAATTAGTAGAAACTTTATTCACCAAAGAACCTGCTCAAAAGTATTCAACCCTTGGCTGAGCATTACAATCAACTAGGGAGTGTTTTAAAACTGAGAAAGCCAGGTTACTTCCAGAGATTCTGATATAATTGACCTGGAATGAGGCCAGGACATGAGTTCTTTGTAACAGCTCCCAAGGACATTCCTAAGGACAGCCAAGATTGAGAACCACTATACGGAGGAGCCCTTATGTCCAGAGGCTTCCAACAAGGCAGCCCGGGCTGCTTCCCTGTCTGCTTGTGGCTGAGTTCAGACTATATATTCTCCATTCACCTTCCCCTACTTCTGCTATTGATCCCCCTTTTGTGATTGCATACAAGATCATAAAGTGGCCAATAATAAATTCTACCCTACCCTAAACTGGCATATCTTATAATGCCATGGCTACTGCTACTTACAAATGTTAACATTTCATTGCTCATAGAAATTATAAAAGCTGAGCTGCACAGGAAATTTTGAAGATATAAAGTTGGTGAGTCATAGTTGTTTTATATCACCTAATCACAAAATACAGAATTTGACCAAGAGATTTAGTAGGGGTTTGCTGCAGACTACTGCCTTCTTGAAACATTTTTACCCTTGGCCTCTGTGATACTGCATTCTCTTCTTTCCCTGACATCTTCCCTGGCTGCTTCTTGCCATTTGTACATCGCTCATTTTCACACTTTAAGGAGCATCAGAGCCACACAGAGGTCTTGCTAAAGCACAGATACCCAGCCCCATCACAGGATTTCTCATTTACTAGGTCTAGGGTAGTGTTGGCAAACCTGTGGCACGCATGCTATGGTGGGCCGTTTCATTGAACGTGCTTAAAGGTTCACCATCACTGGTCTAGGATGAGTCCCAAGTATTTGCATTTCTAACAAGTTCCCAAGTGATGCTGCTGCCACTGCTCTTGGGGCCACATTTTAGGATTCACTGTCCATCCTTCATGTTGAAGTTTCTCAAGGCTTGATCCTGGATTCTTTGCTTTCTATCAACCACAGCCAACGGTGCTCCTTAAATCACATGTCCCCATGTTTCTGTCTCTGGTCATGTTTCTTGTGAACTTCATTTAAGACTCATCTGTCTATTCAAACACCTTGACTTCGTGCTCTCAAAAGCATCGCCATTTCAACTTTCCAAGGCCAGATTTGCAATCATGACCCTTCTCAAATCTGGTCTCTTTCTTATGCCGGGTTCCATAGCAGAGGCAATGGTCTCTCCACCCACCTGTACAAACCAAAATCTATGGTTCATCATTGGGACCATCTTCCTCCAACCCAAGACCAACAAGTGATTCTTTTCATTCTGAACTCTATCTGCCTCCCAAATATTTCTCAAATAGTTCCACTTTTCACATAAGTGCCACCTCCATTCCTGCTCCAGGGTATAGTCATCTCTCACCAGAACTATAGTGCCCCCATATTGACTCTGCTCCCCACTACACACACCTTTTTCTCTATACCACAAGCAGTTATTTCTCAAAATTAAAATCTGATTTTACCACTTATCACCTTCAAATGGCTTTCCACTGACTTAGAATTAAAATTAAAATCTGACTTATCTTGGCTTCCATTCATCTTTCAGCCCCATCTCATGCCTGGCCATCTAAAGCTCAATCACAGAAACTTTCTTTTAGCTCATTGAACTTTCCTAGTTCCATCTTCCTTGAAGAAATCCTCACCATATTGTCTGATGTGGCACAACACCCCTGCTTCTCTGCTCACTCTCTGTCATTCCTAGGTATGCCCAGCTCACTGTTCAGCCTTCAAGTGAGATGTTAGTTGTTCTGAAAGCTTTTTGGTTATACACTGTGTTTCTCCACCTGAGAAGACCTAAATCTTTTCTTTTTATAACAAATGTTTTGTAAGGTCACTTTTACTCTCATAAAATTAATTTATAGATCCTATTACCTCTCTATACACATAATTTCAGAAGTAATCAATGTAGTGTCCGAACCATAAAGTAAAGCAGAAATAATAAGAGAACAATAAACAATAAAAATATTATTTCAATATGTAAATGTATGGTCACCTGAAAAGATTAAATAAGGTAATCTGGTATTTGCATGTGATTTTATATCAAAAATCTCTGTCAGTGAAAGAGCCATAAATGCAAACCTGTATAGAGTTGTTGTACTGATGATACAAGTGCCATCAGCAGCTTTTTCGTCAATGACATGAGTTTCCAAAATGATAATCAACTCTCATTAAAGTTGCAAATAACATAAATTACAATCTTCCATCAACTTATAGTATGCAT
>NW_004955459.1:11789800-11823619 GCF_000276665.1 Chinchilla lanigera | reverse complement strand
CTTATTTTTATACAAATATTAAAATCATGCAAAATACTTTATATTTACATGCAAAATGGACTTCAGTTCCAAACTCAAGATAATCAGGTATAATGATGAGAAGATATTTGAAAGTCATATGTGAAGTGAGATAATTCTCCATGCACCGGACAGCCCTGTGATCTGCAGTTATGTCTAACATGCTGTTCCTCTCCCATGAAATGCCTCTACTAGTGTGGGGGCACATGAAAATGCCCTTGTTAATTTCCAAGTTCCACTTATGTGGCAGCACTGCCACCATGAGAGACAGTAATAGCTGCCTTCACTTTTAGAGATTAACCTCTCCACACGCTCCCACAGAGCCCTGCTTTTTACTTTGTAAGGATACAGTCACTGGAAAACATTCCAACTGTTCCACAAATTGAAGATATTCAGAGGAAAAAACTGCATCTGTCATAAACTTTTAGTGACCTTTTTTCTTGTCATTATACCCTAACAATATAGTACAAAAGTATTTATATAACATTTCCATTGCATTAGGTATATTGTAGTAGGTATGATAAGTAATCTACAGGTGATTCAAAATATACAGGAAGATGTGTATAAGTTGTATGGAAATACTATTTAATGTTATATAAGGAATGTGAGCATCCATGATTTCAGCTTGATCTGGGATAAGTCACATATAAGAAAGAAGACAAATACTCTTTGGTATCAGATTTTGAAATCTTCCTCATTATAAGACCTATACAGTTAAATCTATCTCCCTTATATACTTCTTATGATTTAGAAGGTGATTTCAAGCTTTATAAATGTACCCCAGGTTACTGAATACTTTGGTACCAGGTAACAGGCCTAAGAAGCAAACAGACAAGACTGAAGCAGCAGGATGGAGCCTTCTGGGAAGGGTGCTCTGAGAAAAAAATGTAATTCATACTTATGATATGTCCATGATACTAGGACTTTTTTAAAATTAAGAATAGGTGGATAGGGCTGGGGATATAGCTCAGTGACATAAGCGCCCGCCTGGCAAGCACAAGGTCATGAGTTCAATCCCCAGTACCGCAAAAAAAAAAAAAAAAAGAATAGGTGGATAATCAGTAATTTAAATTTAAAAAGACAATTAGGATTTTTGAGAAAGATAAAAGGCTCTATAATGGATAATACTTACATAAGTATAGAAAGGTAAGCACAAATTAATAATTTTAAAACTAACATAATTCTATCAAGAAGAATTAAGGAGACAGCCTATTTCAGTTATTGGACAGTCTCCTATCATTAGAGAGAGAATACGTCTAAATTTTAAAAATTAAGATACAGTAATATATAAACTATTTGCAAATATTTTACTAGAAGAAAAAGTTTAGAAATTTAAAGCAAGTTGCCACTGGGGTGATGATAGGCATGAGAGATGTCTTTTTCATTTTAAATGTCATGATGTTTTCTTTTTATTCACACAATTATCTTAATAAATCTTAGTACCTAAGTTTCTGAAAAGGACTATGAGTTCTAAAGAATACATTTATCCCACTCTGAGTCCTGTTACAAAATAGTATGATTTATTATATTTTTCAGTCAAAAATCCACAATCTCAAGACTGCAAATGAAGTGCTAAACTTGAGCAATTATAAGTGGATTTTTCAGACAACGCCTCAGGAACAGACTGCGGAATAGAAGCTTTAACCCAGAGCCATAATAACTTAACAGCAAACTGCACATTTTTAGGTGACTTCTCAGCAATAAGTTACTTTATTAACTGAAAAAGGTGACCTAAATCTGTAGGTTTGGCACATATTTCTTTCTGTGGTGTGTGTGAATCAATCCCTTATCATGACTTCTTAAGACATTTTTTATAGATGAATAGGTGTGGAGAGAATTGAGAAGCACTCTATTGAAGAAAAAGAGATTATATCCTTTTTTTCCCCAGTAATCTTCTTTTTAAAACAAAAAGTATTTTATTATAGAAAATTATGATTTTAAGGATTAAAAACCTGTCAATCTATAAGCTATGAACCAGAGACAACATCTCAAGTTTTGATTTTTTATTGGTTTTGATTTTTCTCCAGTACCGGAAATCGAACTCACGACCTTGCGCTTGCCAGGCAGGTGCTGTGCCACTGAGCTAAATCCCCAGCCCCTCAAGTTTTGATTAATGTGTTCATTAATAATTTGACTCTATTTTCTAGCCTTAACAGCAAGTAGAAGGGTCTATAGTGCTAATTCCATGCTAAACATGGAATTTGTTTCTCTGCTTCAGAACTCTGAGAAGCTTTCTAAGTAGATGGAGAAGTGATCTAGTAAAACAAAACTTCGCTGCTTTGCAGTTTAAATCCTGTGTCTCTAAGAGACTTCACTCTGCCCCTTCCCTGTGCAAGAATCCAGGCCTAGAGGTCTGAGATGTACTGGGTGATACATTTCAGTACCAAGCAGGGCATGGATGTTGCCAAGGATTGAAGCAAGACTAAAAGCACGCTCATTCTTTCATTCCTTTGCTTTTGATCCTTAGGTGCAGAGCACCACACTGCATCCTGGGAAGACAACTGTGATCAGATACGTTTCCTATGGCACCAACACCTCACAGTCCCTGAAGCACATCTCTGCTCTCTGGCTACTTCCAACCTTCATAAAGTTTTCTTTACAAACCTGAATTTACCAGCCAAAGGAATACCTTAATGATACTAGCCAACATTTATTGAGCTTTTTTTTCATTTAACAAGATTGTTCTACATACTTGACATGTATTTACTCATTTCATTCTTTCGGTGACCCTATGAAATAAGTAACTAACATCATCCTCATTTTATATGCAGGGAAAGGAAGTACAAAATTTAAGTAACTGACTGCAAGTTTGTACAACCTGGTTCCAGCCTTGCATATTGAGGAGGCCAGTCAATTTTCTCTTTTTCACGAATAAGGCAAGCCAAAAGAAAAGGCTTAGGAGAATAAAAAGATGTTCTTCTTTCATAACCACAGAAGTCAGTTTCCCAAGACAAGGGCCACAAATAACAGTACTATAACTCCCTCACCTTCTTTGAGCTACTGCAGCCATGTTTATAGTTCAGAATTTCCTTTGTCTGCCCATCTCTTTGATCTAAGATATCTTTCACTCGTGAAATCACATATAGGCATTTGAAAAAATAAGTGTATGATAATGAAGCAAGGACCAGAAGACCTGCTGATATTAGGTTGAACAGGGAAGCCCTAAGGGATGAGACAAGGAAACACAACAACAAACACTTTTCTAATATCTTTTGCTCTATTGCAATGACTTATCTAAGTAACTTAGACAAACATGAACCATTATAGGGGCTAAAAATGTAGTTCAGAATGATGCTGTTGACAACCTCTACTGCATGGGAAAATGAGGAATCTGCATGATACGAAGACATACTGAGGTGTCGGGGGGGGGAGGATGCAACTAGACTATGTAGGTTGAATTTTAAAAAAAGAAAGACCACCAATGCCTATGATTACTTCTTAGAATTTAGTTTCCTGTGGGTGAAAATTGCTGGGGTCTCTGCTCTTCCAGATCCTGAATCAAAGAGTTAGATAAGGAATAGTAGATAGACAATAGGGAAACTAACCTACCCACCACCAGTACATATCTGTTTACATATAAAGAAAGCTATCCAAACCAACAAAGACAGGAGAACAAACTCACATGGAAAATCAAGGAAAGAAATGACTTGTTATAGTTTCTTTCTCTCCTTTTTTCATTGTAATGCCCAAGGAATAAGCATAGAGAAAGTGAAAGGAGGAAGAAGACAAATAGACTATGCCCCATTCCTTCCCTTAATTTTTTGGGGGGCAAGGTAGCCTGCTCTAGAGGGAGGAGGGAGCTTTCAATTGAAGATGAGACTGGCATGTTCAATAGGCCGGGTGCTTTAACGACTAAAGAAGTCTCAGTATTCTCATCATAGAGATACAACGGCCACAGTTTAAAGGAGGAGACGTCTAATTTGCTAACTTCAGTCCATGATCATCTGGCTCCAAGGAAGAAAATCAGGGCAGAAGGGCATGGATCAAAGCTTATTAGTCCATGATGTTATGGAGACAGAGCTTGGGTGGAGCACCAGAGAACATAGGGCTAAGGACCAGACATTGACCCCAAAGCCACACCTCTGGGACCTGCCCAGACACACCTACAATGTGCTTCACAGTTCCCAGGGGAAGATCCCAAAGTCAATCAACTTAAAACTCCACCCAAACCACTCCAAAAGATGGCACGAAGTATAGAGTCAAACTGAAATACTGTTAAGGAATCCCACAGAACTGTGGCTTTAGGAATCTAAGAAGACATGGTAAGTGTTAAAAGATAAACTCCCAAGGAGTGTGAGTGAGATAAGTTGATTTAATATGTGAGGTGAAAACTCAATTATTAATTAATATAGAGATAATCTCAGCATCATCTTTATAAAAGTCCAAAAGATGAGTCAACTCTTTTAAAATCATAGGTTATACAACTTTGAGACTAAATCAATGACTAATTATGAATGTCTCAATACTGTTAACAAATACTTATGAAAAGTAATAATTTAGGTACCTATGTGACACATGAAGTAGTGTCTGTGTGACACATAGTCCCTGTGTAACACATGACACAGTGCTACATCACGGCAGAGGTCTGGAGCCTAGGAGTCTGCCATGGTGCAGCCCCATTTCTCAGGTTTTTGCCCTACACCCACTTAAAGAATAGAGAGGTGGTGCTGACTGAAAGCTTATGGTCCCTCAAGTGGAAAGAAGCCAGGTCAATGGGGCTCCAAAGGAGGAAATCAGAAAACTAAAGTAATAATAGCAGAAGTTTAGTAATAATATGGCAGAAGTGGGAACTGCCAAACAGTGAAATGTACAACCGGGAAAAGCTCGGGCGATGAGCTTCTCAGCCTGATGCCTTTGCCTGGGCTGTAATTATAGCGGAAAGTTGGTTTTCTAAAAATACCTGTTTCACTGATTGATACAATCAGGGTCTTAGCCTTTGTTTCTGGAGTGAGTCAAGGTTCATAGGGTCCATGGGCACATGGCAAAAGTACGCAAAGGTCTCAGGAAGGGCAGCCTCCTCCAGTACAACTCATGAGTAAATATGTGGTTATATCTCTTATGCTAGGCACCCAGGTTATTTCCTACACTGTGTACTTCTCTGTGCACTCCTCTGCATTTACTTCTGCAAATAATCTTTCTATGTCATTTGTGTCCTTACTGTAGGAAAAAAATAAATAAGTAAATAAATATTTACATGAAGCAAGACTAAAAGCACGCTCATTCTTTCATTCCTTTGCTTTTGATCCTTAGGTGCAGAGCACCACACTGCATCCTGGGAAGACAACTGTGATCAGATACGTTTCCTATGGCACCAACAGCTCACAGTCCCTGAAGCACATCTCTGCTCTCTGGCTACTTCCAACCTTCATAAAGTTTTCTTTACAAACCTGAATTTACCAGCCAAAGGAATACTTTAATGATACTAGCCAACATTTATTGAGCTTTTTTTTCATTTAACAAGATTGTTCTACATACTTGACATGTATTTACTCATTTCATTCTTTCGGTGACCCTATGAAATAAGTAACTAACATCATCCTCATTTTATATGCAGGGAAAGGAAGTACAAAATTTAAGTAACTGACTGCAAGTTTGTACAACCTGGTTCCAGCCTTGCATATTGAGGAGGCCAGTCAATTTTCTCTTTTTCACGAATAAGGCAAGCCAAAAGAAAAGGCTTAGGAGAATAAAAAGATGTTCTTCTTTCATAACCACAGAAGTCAGTTTCCCAAGACAAGGGCCACAAATAACAGTACTATAACTCCCTCACCTTCTTTGAGCTACTGCAGCAATGTTTATAGTTCAGACTTTCTTTGTCTACCCCTGTCTCCTTGATCTAAGATATCTTTCACTTGTGAAATCATATATAGGCATTTGAAAAAATAAGTGTATGATAACAAAGCAAAGATCTATCTCTTTGTATCAATGGGATGCTAATGTCCCCTGTTATGATTGTATTATTGCTTATTTGATTTTTCATGTCTGTTAAAATGTTCTTATATAGTTGGGTGCTCCTGT
This sequence comes from Chinchilla lanigera, assembly GCF_000276665.1. NCBI lineage: Eukaryota > Metazoa > Chordata > Mammalia > Rodentia > Chinchillidae > Chinchilla > Chinchilla lanigera. The sequence continues at coordinate 11,817,583 of NW_004955459.1, read as the reverse complement.
ATTTGGTGCACAGATATTTATGGCTGTTATTTCTTCCTCTTGCAGTTTTCCCCTAACAAGTATGTAGTGACCTCCTCTGTCTCTTTTGATCTTTCTTGAAGTTCACATTGCCTACAAACAGAATAGCTAGCCCTGCTTTTTTCTGGGTTCCTGTTGCATGCAGTATTGTTTTCCATCCTTTGACTTTCAGTCTCTGAATTTCCTTTTGAGTTAAATGTGCTTCTTGTAAACAGCATATTGTTGGATTTTGTTTCTTGATCCACTCTGCCAGTCTGCTTCTTTTGATATGTGAATTGAGAGCATTTACATACGTGGTTATAACTGATATGTGCTGGTCTTTCTTTGTTATATTATTTTCCTGCTGTTGGCTCCTCCTTTTTCCCTCTGTTTGTTTTCTCTGCTTGGTGGTTTCTTTCTATTGTTGTTCTTGAAATTGTGGTCATTTATATCTCTTTCTAGGATATCGTTTAGTACTCTTTGTAGGGTTAGTTTGGTGCTCATGAATTTCTTCAGTTTTTCTTTATCATGGAAATATTTTATTTCTCCATTAATTTTGAAGGATAGTTTTTCAGGTTACATTAATCTGAGTTGGAAGTTGTTTTCTTTTAGTACCTGAAATACTTCACTCTAAGCTCTTCTTGACTTGATGGTTTGTGCTGAGAAATCTGCTGTGATTCTCTCTTTTTGAGAGAGGGTCTCGACTCACAATGACCCTCCTGCCTCAGCTTCCTGATTGCTGGGATTGTAGACATGCATCATCACGCCTGGATTCTGCTATGATTCTGATTGGCTTTCCTTAATAGGTGATCTGGGATTTTTTTCCAACAGCTTTTAATATTCATTCTTTTGCTGAATTTCTGGAATCTTGATTGTTATTTGTCTAGGTATAGATTTATTTTGGTTATGGCCAACTGGAGTTCTTTATGCCTCACTTACTGTATGTCAGATTCTGTTTTGATTGGCAAATCTGCTATTACTTCTGCAAATAGTCTTTCTACGTCATTTGTGCTGACTCCTGTTGTTTCACTGACCCGTATTAATCTTACATTGTGTTTCTTTGGTTTATCTTGCATCTGTTGAATTGTTTCAACATTTCAACATTTCAACATTATTTCCTGGTTCCTTGTTATTTTTCAGAGAGCCTTCCTTTCATGATCATTAGCTGCAATGCTGTCATCAAGGTTTGAAAGTCTATCTTCAGGTTTGTTTGTATGGTTTTGCCAGGTTTTGATGGAATTTTTAATTTCCTGAATATCTACTTGAATTTGTTTCACGCATTCTAATTCTTTCCTATATTGTTTATTAAAAGTTTCCATCATTTTTCTATGCTCCTCTATTTTCTTATCTATGTCTTCTTTAGATGTGCGGAGCAATTCTTTCATTATTGTTGTCCTTTCCTTTTTTACCTGAGAGTTCATTTCTGATCTTATGTCTTCTATGGCCTAATGGAGTTGTTTCTTTACTTCCATTGCTATCATTTCAGAAATTTTAGGTGTATGACTTCCAAGCTCTTGTTGATGCTTCCTGGACTTGTTCTGGGTGGGTGGAGGTCTGAGATTGCATTTTGCTCCTTTGTTTTGTCATTTTCAAAGATCCAGAGGTTCCCTGGAGCTCAGCCCCACTTCCACAATGCAGTGGGGGAGTGCAGTGCAGTCTCTAATGCTCCTGAACCTTTCCAGGGCTCAGCTTGGCTCCCACACTGGTGGGCGAGGAGTGGGGGCAGCTTACCAAGGTTTCTGAAACTGTTTGAGGCTCAACCTGGCTCTCACAAGGGTGGGGGGCTGGTATGTGGCTCCCAAATCTGTCCAGGGCTCAGCTGGGCTCTTACTTTAAGAGGCTTAAACTAAATAACTCAAGATTCCATCCAACTCTGACACTCTATGAATCCTTCTAACACTATCTCTGCCTTTCCTAAATGAGATTACATCCCCAGACCTTCCCGTTTGGGAATAGAAATCACATATCTTGTCAGATAGGATGAGTTAGTCTCTGCTCATCTTTACATGAACCCAAGCAAAGAAACCTTTGAAAAATTGTAATAAGTTGTTCTCTACCATAGTTGGAGAGTCAAACTAGCTACTCACAAATTTCATATGTTCATTATCATGTTAAACTAAGGTATAGGAAGAGATTACTTTTGTCTTTTGGTAACTGTTACAGTTGGGATCCGGACTTGCCTCTAAAGTCTTATCTGTTGAAGGCTTGATCACCACCTGTGGCCCTATTGGGAGGTGGTGGAAACTTTAGAAGGTGGGCATAGTAGGAGGAAATAGGGCAGTAAGAGCATGTCCTTTTGCAGGATATTTTGGGACCCCCCCTCAACCTTTTCTCTTTAGCTGCTCATCCTCTGTGAGATGAACAGCTTTCTTCTGCCACCTCCTCCCCACCATGACATCCTGCCTCACCAAAAATGATGGAGCCAATCAACTGTGGACTGAAATTCCTGAAACCATGAGTTACCATAAACATTTCCTCCTTTTAAACTGTCTTGGACACAGTGTGACCAAAAACTATGGCTAATGTTTAATTTTTTTTAATTTTTACAGTAAAAGTCACATTGCCACTATTTTCCATTTAAAATAATCCTCCTTGCTTCAAATACATTATCCCAGCATTTTTTCCACTTTCTGAAGCAGTTCTGGAAGTCTCTTTTCATGAGTATCTTCAATTGCACTATATCATGGTTACCTCAGTGTTCTCAACTGATGGTAAACATTTACCTGTCATGGTTATTCTGACTTTGGGGAAGAGTCAGAAATCACCTGGTATCAGGGGCTGGGGATTTAGCTCAGCGGCAAAAGAGCCTGCCTGGCAAGCGCAAGGTCGTGAGTTTGGTTCCTGGTACCGGAGAAAAACCAAAAAACCAAAACCAAAAAAACAAAAAAAAAAGAAATCACCTGGTATCAGGTCTGATGAGTAAGGTAGATGAGGACATACCATAATATTTTCAAAAGTCTTCCTTCCTGTTAGACAGTACTCAGCAGCAGCATTAACTATATGTTTATCAAACTTCATAAAGACACAAAGAGGACTTCTAGAACTGCACCAGAAAGTGGTTAAAAAAATGGGATAATTGTGTCTAAGTATTTTGAGGGGGATTAATGGCAATATATATTTTATTATAATTTTTTTTAATTTAAAAATTCAGAGTGTATTTGATCATCACATATTTTTGTTACAGTGATAGAAATCTAACATAATAGCCATATATTTTTCTGCTTTCTAAAAATGGATATACAGCATCTATTTACAGCATAGGACTTCAAAATAACTCATCTCAATAATGACATTTCTGGTCCCAAAGCTAAAACTTATTGTTTCTTTTGACGTAGGAAGGCAACTATGGCATAAACATATTGCTCTATATTAATCATATAAATATAGTTAGTATTTCAACTCATATTTTCCTATACAAAATACAGAAATAGTCCCAATAAATGTTTTATGAATACAGTTTAACTTAATCAAATGTAAATACATGAATGTGGGATCTGTTTCCTTTTTCATTTTTTTCCCCCAGTAGCAATTCTAATCCTCAACTCAAGGGCTTTCTCATAGTTACTGCTTTTAACTGGCTTCCCAATTCTTTGATAACTCTTTGTTAATTCTACCATGTGGGGATGAATAATGACAGCTGTCACTTAATAAAAGCTAAGCATGACGGTAAATGTGCTTAATGTATACCATCTCATTAAATCCTCATTAAAAACTCTATGGGATAATTATCATTACTACAGCCCTAAAGTAGATTTTAAAAAGTGAAACTTAAAGAAAAGATAAATATTTTCCTAAAGTCACATAGAAAGTAAATGGCAGAACTAGTGTTCAAACCTATATCTGTCATACTCCAAATTCTAAGTCCTTAAATACTGTATTTTATTTTTTTCTTGAAACTTAGGCTTTAATTAGGAAACTATAACAGTTTCTGAATTAAATTATTATACTTAATTATATGTGTTATATACAGAGAATATAATTATATAAAGAATATAAATTATATCTAGAAATTGATATGCCTGATTTATGTATTTATGTGTATATATTAATTATATATTTGTGTTATGCATTTTTAAATATTTGTATATACACAGAGCTGCTCCAGATCAAATTTATTACTCCCAAACAACTTATCTCTCTCACTCCATTCTCAATGAATACGTCAATTCTACAGGTGACAGCTTTACTTCCTTTAGAGAGTAAATCTTATCAATTTTATCTTTCAGCTATACCCTTTCTTTACTCTGTTTTCTCTATTACTAATTTATTCAAAATTGAGACTCGATATTCAGCTGCCTGCCATATGCTAGGCAGAATTCCAAAATCTGAAGACAATGTCTCTGCTTTAGCAACTCATAGTCTACTACAAAACAAAGACAGAAAGACACTCACAAAGGTACACTGCCATTCTTTGTTTAGAAAGCAACAATGGAAATTGTACACACCATGGAGAAAGCCATAAGGAGGGCATGAACGGTGGTGCCTGGGGATAGAGGAGATCTTCTAGGGGGAAATACATTAAAGCTTAGCCTGGGTGAATGATTAGAAGTAAGGAGGCTTACAACTGGGCAGGTCTGCAAGCAACTGAGGCCCCATGGGCACGTGCAAGCCCATCACTTTATTCCTGGTTACCAAAGTGGCCACCAGCTGGTCTCAGTTCTCCCTTTTATCAAGTCCAGCTTTGAATGCTGCTCACAAGTTCTCCAAAAACAAAATTTCAGTCCCTCCCACTTTACTCATAAACACAAATTCTCACCACATCACCTAATTTCTGCCTTTTATTGAAGGACCTTTTGATGTTTCCACATCTCCTTATTTTCACCAGGATTTACAAAGCTAAAGGCTGCTAATGGGTCTACTTCCATGTTGAGAGAAAGCACAACTCGACCTTCTATCTTGGTTTACACCGTTCCCCAACCAAATTCTGTTCATGCTTCAGCTGCCAATGTGAAGGAATAAACATCTTCCTTATTAACAGTAAACAGAACACGTTTAAAGCTCCTGTACACTGTAGAGTGTTTAATATTATAGGAAACAGCACTGGAAAGTTCTTAGAAAACCACTTGAAGAGTCCTAGTGCAGTGCTCAGAGAATTGGAGCACTTTGCATTTGATGGGAAAATACTGCACAAATCACTTTCTATTTCACAAACACTAGTCTGAGGTTTAAGGATCTCAGGTGTGAATGAAAGTCTGTGTTAAATTTAAGAACTTTAATAGGCAGATAAACAGCATCTTCCTTCCCTTTTCCTGGTGCTAGCACAGTGCCCATGTGCACAGGTATTGAACGAAACCTTCTATCCTTGGTCCCCTTTCCATGTTGATCATGCTTCTTTGGCTTCTTTATATCCATCATAGTTTACTATAATTTTAATTTTCTGTTTTCTTTGTGGAAGCTCTGTGATTCTCCAATAGTTAATTCCCAACATTTAGCACATTCTTAGTACAAATATGCCAAAAACTAATTGGTGAATGAGTAATTGGTGGATGACTATATTCTGCAGAGAGATGTCTTTGTGTTAAGTCCAAGCAAAAAGTTTTAAAGACTTAAATATGGGTGGGAACATTAAACTAGTTCAACCCCTATGGAAATTGGTATAGAGTCCTGAAAACATTAAAAATAGAAATTCCATTCAACCCACGTATTTCCCTTGTCGTTATCTTCCTGAGTTAAAGGCATCATGTCACAGTCATATATACAAACTCATGTTTATGGCAGCACAACTCATAATAGATAAATCCTATATGTCCATCAATAGATGAATGGATAAAGGAAATGTGGTATTTATACACAGTGCAGTACTACTCTGCCATAAAGAAGGATAAATTTGCCAGGCATGATGGTGCACACCTGTAATCCCAGCACTCAGAAGGCTGAGGCAGGAGGCTCATTTCAAGTTTGAGACCAGCCTGGGCTACAAAGTGAGCTCAAGGTCAGCCTGAACTGCACAGTCAGAGCCTGTCTCAAAAAGACCAAAAAAAAAAAAGAAAGAAAAAAAGAAAAGAAAAGAAAAATCCCGACGAAGGACAAATTTGACTCATTTGTAAGAAAACAGATGCACCTTGAGACCATGACATTAAGTGAACTTAATCAGGCACACAAGTTTAAATATTACACGATTTCTCATGAGAACTCCAAAGTAAAAATACAATACTTTAAGAGCAAAATAAAAGATAATAGGAAATAGGAGCATATCTCCTTTTCAAATGGGAAGGGGTCCAAGAGATGGAGATGGAGGAGAGAACGGAAAGGGGAAGTAAAAAAAGATCTGCTATGTACGTACAGGTACCAACTCCCCACTATGAATATAATCATTGTGTACTGCAAACATACCCAAAAAAACTTCAACAGATATTGGGATAGGCTCCTGCAGTGGGAAACAGGATTTTCAGAGGCACATGATTATTCCACTTAGTTGATTCCGTTTCCGTCCAGAGGAAATTCAAACTGTCAAATTCCCCAAACCCAAATGTACAGCAAGCTCCAGCACAAGGCAAACCCCATAAACCGCCTGACCTCCGCTGCTCTAGGGGGCGCTGCACAGACGTGGTCCCCAAGACCACATTTCCTATCATTTCCGCCCCGCCGGGCTCACTCGTTCCTATGACGCATTTCCTGTTGCGCGAGCCGCGCACGTGTGTCCCTAAAGGAAGTAACGTCAACCGGGAGAGTTGAGCCCGGCACCTCGGTGAAGGCGTTTCTCCGCCAGAATGTCGCACTTGCAGATGAAACTCCTGCGCAAGAAGATCGAGAAGCGGAACCTCAAATTGCGGCAGCGGAACCTAAAGCTGCTGGGTGAGCTGCGCTGACCGCGGTGGCTGAGGCGGGGCTGCGGATGGCGGCGCAGGTTGCGAGTCGCGGCCCGGCGCGTGCGGGCGGCTTCCGCGGAGCGCGAGCGACCTGGGGCCGAGCTGGAGTTCCGGGCATCGGCCAGACCGGCCCTCGCTGCTGCTCCTCCCTGTGGCCCCAGGTCTGCGTGGGCCGGAGGCGCATGCGTCCCTAACCACGGAGTTAGATCGAGAGGCCTGCCTTCCATGCTCACGGCTGGGCTTCCGTCTAACTTGCCTTTTGCACCTTAGTCCACTTTGACTCGCTCACCGACTTCGGGCCCGCTCCGTCCCCCTTCCCTCCCCATCCCAAACACTAGTGGAACTTTGATCTCGGCGCATCTTCCGGTCTTACCGTGTGTTTTGTTCGTGTGTTTCTTCCCCCCAAAGGCTTAAGTGCCACAGCTCTCGGTGTCGTGTGCACACGTGAACTTGAGCCTCTCCAGCCGCCTGTTCTTGTCACTCCCTGCTGTAGGTTCTTAATTCCTTGAGAGTTTCTCCATACTTGTGTTCTGCAGAGTGACTTAATTCGAAAGGGTTTTTACCTAAGTGGCACCTTTCTTACCTCATCTGGCAGTCCTAATTTCCTGGCAGTGGACCGGAGATCTTGATGTGTCAGCTGTCGAGGTTCCGTGCACGTCCCCGAGGAAATGTCCAAGGCATATTTCCTTGCCCCAAGTGATTTTCAGCAACCATTAACTGATTGAAAGAAATCCTGGCGTAGGAAATAGGCTTGTGGGTTTTAGCGCTGTGTTTTGGAGTCCCCTTGTATTTCTAGTTCGTGTAGAATACTTAACGTTGCTCACCATCTCTTGGTATAGGCATAGGTAACAATCTGAACAAAAGGTGGTTTTATTGTATTTTCTTACTTTATGTAGACAAACACTTCAGTAAGATATTCTTGTGTATTTGTATATGAAAAATATTGGACAAATAATTTAGTTCATGAAGTTTTCAATTCACTATATACTAGAAGAGTTAAGGTTGAATGTTGTGAGCTTATAGAAGTGGCAGTTGTATAAATAAGATGTAAATGTCTTTAATTCATTATGTTTATCAAGTACTTAAGAATATTTTTGTTATTGCCCTTGTCTGGTCCCATAAGTTTGTGACCTCACTGAAGTTTTCTGCTCCCAAACTCCTTGGCGATAGACAAAGCTCTTTTTTGTTTTGTTTTGTTTTTCCGGTACCTGGAATTGAACTCACTACCTTGCGCTTGCCAGGCAAGTGGCTGTGCCGCTGAGCTAAATCCCCAGCTCCTCCTTGGCGATAGATAAGATATTTTGAAATTAAGAAATCAGTACAGCTTTCCCTTTTCCATTCAGTATTTTTCCTCAAAGAAAGCTTACTTTTAGTTAGTAGAACACCAAAAATTTCAATTAATTTGAACAATGAACGTGAAAGTGAAGGAAAATGTAATTTGAGTCATGCAGTTTCTTGTGTGGGATTGTAATGTCTCGAATAAGCCTGCCCCTTCTCATAGTATACGTTCTGATTTTAAACAGGAGCCTCAAATGCGAGCCTGTCAGAAACTCACAATGGCATTGTACCTGAAGAAACAACAAGAGTCAAAAAAAAAGTTAAAAAATCCCTAAAACAGCCTACAAATGTGGGCTTGTCAGAAGCTGAAAATGGAAATGTGTCTGAAGAAGCAGGGAAAGTTGTGAAAGTTAAAAAATCCGTGAAACTTTCTGTGGCTGCCAGCTTGTCAGAAGCTCAAAATGGAGATGAGCCTAAAGAGACAGGGAGCGTTAGAAAAGTTAAAAAATCTCCAAAACATTCTGTGAATGTGGGCTTGTCAGATGCTCAAAATAGAGATGAGCCTGAAGAGACAGTGGAAAATGTCAAAGTTCAAAAGTTCCCCCACAAATCTACTGTGTTAGCCAATGGACAAGCAGCAACACAGTCTCCTGACTCCGTATCAAAAAAGAAAAAGAAGAAAAAAAGAAAAATAGTGAATGATGCTGGACCTGATACAAAAAAAGCAAAAACTGAAGAAAGCATGGAAACTCCTGGACAAACAAAAGATGGTGTGGGGAAGTCAGATGGTGAGGAAGGTGACAGCGAATTGCCCAGCCTGCCCCTGGGACTGACAGGAGCTTTTGAGGATACCTCTTTTGCTTCTCTAGCTGATCTTGTCAATGAAAACACTCTGAAGGCAATAAAAGAAATGGGTTTCACAAACATGACTGAAATTCAACATAAAAGTATTAGACCTCTTCTGGAAGGCAGGTATGATTAATAATGATGCTTGGGTGTTAATAACTGTTTCTATTGTTGTGAGATTATAAAGAAAGTATCAGTATGTTTTATTAATTTTGTAGTGTATGTTAGGTCATGTACCCAGCCTGGATTGGAAGCTTCAGGTTATCTGATACATGAAGCAAAGTGTGCACTTCTCTGTAGCATGGCTCTTATTTCTGAGTTGGGTATATAACCCAAGGAGATGATACTGGTGTTAGGGGAAGCATGGACTGTTCTTCTCGTTCTAGCTTAGTGCCTAAAGCGTGTGCATAGTGCAAATTGAGCGTTCATTAAGTAATTATTGAATGAGTATGTCTTTTTCCTTTCCTTTTTTTTTAAGGGATCTCTTAGCAGCTGCAAAAACAGGCAGTGGCAAAACCCTTGCATTTCTCATCCCTGTGATTGAACTCATTGTTAAGTTAAAGTTCATGCCCAGGAATGGTAAGCTGGTCTTTTTCTGTCATTGTATCACTTGAAATTTATTGTGGCTTTCAGGGACTTGTGGTTTGACTAACCATCTTACCTTTTCTGGCTTTAGGAACAGGGGCCCTTATTCTGTCCCCTACGAGAGAACTGGCCATGCAGACGTTTGGTGTTCTTAAGGAGCTGATGACTCACCACGTTCACACGTATGGCTTGATCATGGGTGGCAGTAACAGATCTGCAGAAGCCCAGAAACTTGTTAATGGGATCAACATCATTGTGGCCACACCAGGCCGCCTGCTGGATCATATGCAAGTAGGACGCTGTTACGTAGTGCTTCTCGGGGTCTTGTAGGAAACATAAACCTGAAAACTGACAGTCTTTCTTCCCATTTGTTTTGTTAGAATACCCCAGGGTTTATGTATAAAAACCTACAGTGTCTGGTTATTGACGAGGCAGATCGTATCTTGGATGTTGGTTTCGAAGAAGAATTAAAGCAAATTATTAAACTTCTGCCAGGTAAGTAGGTAGCATCTGTTTGTGGCTTGCAAAGTAGAACAAGTGATAGATGTTCCTGTAGGAAAACTGTTACAATAATAGCAAATGAAGCGGGTCTGCCAGTTGATCTTAGAGCTAAACTGTAAGACAGGCATTAGACTTACTATTAATTTTATTTAGCTGTGTCACAGATTATAATGCAGGTTGAGCAGTCTTAATATATGTCTCACTCCCTCCTCTGACATCTTACCTCTTCCTACCTTATCTAACATGTCCCAAGTGGCCAGTTTCATTGCCTTCTGTGTTATATTTGATTTCTACATTACCTCACCTATAATCTTGTCACATTTTAAACTGTTTATCTTTAGTAAAGCCACTGTGCCATTCATTGTGTGATTTGTGTCTTAAAGCTGTATTGAAGTATAATTGCATAGTAAGTTGTTCATATTTAAAATCTACAATTTTTGATGCTCTTCGGCCTAATTACCCCTTGGAAACCATTACTGCAATCATGAATGTGTCCTTCACCCCCAAAAGTTTCCTGATACCCTGTTCCCTTCTTCCCTGCTTCCCTCCTCACAAGTCACTTCTCCCAGGAGACTGTTGATCTGTGTACTGTCCCTGTACCCTATCTTGTGTGCATCCTAGCTATCAAAGTTTTAGACATAAAGTTCACCCTTTGTAATATTTGTGTAGTCCATAGTAGCTGTGTTTGTATTGTGAAGTAATTATAAAGATTCCCTAAAAGATGCGGATTATTTTTACATGTGTCTGTTTCAGTACGCAGACAGACCATGCTCTTTTCTGCCACACAAACTCGAAAAGTTGAAGACCTGGCAAGGATTTCTTTGAAAAAGGAGCCATTGTATGTTGGCGTGGATGATGACAAAACTAATGCCACAGTGGATGGTCTTGAGCAGGTACTTTTTAAAATAAATAACCTGAAACTTGAGGCTTTTATTTGATGTTTCCTTGTAATTGTTCAGAAATCACCCAAAAAGCAAATAGGCTAATGAATTTTGAATTCAGGTAGAAGTTGGGTATTGGGTCTCTGAGTCTCCTGGTATAAAATACCATAAACACTGAATAACGTGGTCAGCTCTCTGCTCTGTTGATACTGCTTATCATACGGGAAGAATTATTAATCACTCTCAGTAATCATTTCTACTTTAAGTTAAGTAGAAAAGGTTTTCTTAGCCTCCATAACATTCAAGGGGAGTTGAGTAATAGAAAGACACTTCGATGTGCATCGCTGTGAACAGTAGAAGACGTTACATGCAAATTGGGTTGAAAGATTGAGTCTCTTCGTGAATATTTTTCTTGTCACTTGGTGTAGCTTAGAAATGTTCAGTTGGCTTAGCGTTTAAATGCTGCAGGAAGGGCGGTGATACAGCTCGGTGTTAGAGCAATGCCTTGCATGTGCCAGGCCTTCAGTTCCATCTCCAGCACAACAAATAACATCCATCCATGGTTTGGAAAACCTCATGGTACAGGGCTGTTTTTGCCAGTGTTCTCTATCGGTATTGGTTTGTGAACCTGAAAGTGTCACTTGACTAATTGTATCTGTTTACCCAAACCATTTCTAGGGATACGTTGTTTGTCCTTCGGAAAAGAGATTCCTTCTCCTCTTTACATTTCTTAAGAAGAACCGAAAGAAGAAGCTCATGGTCTTCTTTTCATCCTGTATGTCCGTGAAATACCACTACGAATTGCTGAACTACATTGATTTGCCTGTCTTGGCCATTCATGTAAGTCATTGTATGAAGTTTATTTAAAAGTAAGTAAAGCCTGTAAAGTTCTGTAGACTGTGGAACTGGAGTTGCTGCTCTGTCTCCTAAGTGTAGTTTTGAGTCATTGGCTCACTTTGGGTGATCAGTCCTGTAGAGAATGAGCTCTGCTGCATGTGGACTATAAAGGAGTAGGACACCCATCTTCTCCAGAGGCTTGCAGTCCAGTGGGCCTATAGGGCATAGGCCAGGAACTGAGGTTTGTTTTTGTTTTTTTTTTCTTTTGTGGTACCAGGAACCGAACTTGGAACCTTGCACTTACCAGACAGGCGCTTGTGCCTCTGAGCTATATCCCTGGCCCAAGCTTGAAATAAGTAGTGTAACAAATCCACAGTTTGGGGGGACGCATATCCACGCATCCCAGAAAGAATTTTCTTAATGGATTTTTTTGTTCTTTAGGGGAAGCAGAAACAAAATAAGCGTACAACGACATTCTTCCAGTTCTGCAATGCAGATTCAGGGATATTGTTGTGTACAGATGTGGCAGCGAGAGGGCTGGATATTCCTGAAGTCGACTGGATCGTTCAGTATGACCCTCCAGATGACCCTAAGGTAACTGGCATCCTGAGGTGTCATCAGAATGGCTCCTTGTTAAAGAATGCACTTACTGTCCCGGTTCCCTGAGAAACACATTCATGTCCATAAGGATTAGCCCTTCTGTGAAGCCGCTCTGCAGAACTGCTCTGGAGTTCATTGCCTAGGACACTGCAAGCCCAGAAGGGGATGTGCATTGAGCTTGAGAAGCATCAGTGGGTCTCGGGAAGAATGTTACAGCCTTGGAGTGATGTAGTCAGAGCAGCAGATGTCTGAAGGAAGTAACTGTTGCTTAAGAAGTAGATAAAAATATTGAACATTTATAGTAGAATAAGCTTCATTAAGAACTATTTTCAGCAAACAGTGGGATCTAATAAATTGACATTTTTTAGAGCCATTTTGAAGATGAAGTATACTTAGGACTCATTTATTAGGTCACAGTGCTAATGTCATCATGGTGTGCAGCCTTGGTCATTGACCTGTCAGCATTTAGGGGTAGTGTTGGCAAAAGGTCTTCCAGCCTAACCCTGTAGGACCCGGTAAAGGTGAGTGCCCCAGCCCTGTGGCACCCCCCTCCATACAGCCGTGCTGCCTGCGTCTTGCCCTCTTTGGCAGATGCACAGTACAGCCTTATTGCCCAGGCTGCTGTGAAAGTTGGTCCCTTCACCCAGGTTTTCTTTCTCCACCAAAGGAATATATTCACCGTGTGGGCAGAACAGCCAGAGGCCTAAATGGAAGAGGGCATGCCTTGCTCATTTTGCGCCCAGAAGAATTGGGTTTCCTTCGTTACTTGAAGCAGTCCAAGGTAAAGAACTTTGCATGGGGAATATTAGGTTGGGGCAAGAGTCCTCTTGGTGTAGGGGCTGTGAGCAGGCACCGTTTTTAGACGTAGTGGGAGAGTCTTGAGTCAAGGCATTGCTAAAGGTCATATCACAGGCAAAGAAGATTTTCCATGGTTCGGGCCCAGCCCTCTAGCTCTGTGTTGCTCAGCAATGCCTCTGTGTCCTAGAGTCCCCTCCCCCATTCCTGGTAGCCCTGTTTCAACCTCCACTGCCCGGGCTCCCTCACCCACACGTCTGTGCTCTGCCATCTCCTCCTGGTGACTGTTCTTGCCTTATATAAAGCCATGGGATCCCCTTCACTTCTGCCTCTGCCCCCTCCTTCTGCTCCTTTTGTCCCTTTGTCAGTCAGCTTCTGCCCTTAACGCTCCCTCGTAGTTAGTGCTTTACCACCTCATCTCCCTGTAAAGTGTGAATTGAGGGTGAAACCCAGTCTCCTGCCAGTGCCTCCAGGATAGCTACTGCCTGCTGCCTTTCCCCAGTCTGCCTTTTTGGGAAAGTTGGTTTATATTTTTTCCAGTTAGCTCCCACTCAGTGCTCCACCCACTTGATCTGGCTTTGGCCTGATTCCACCTACCAGCACAGAATCGCAAAGCCTTAGTGGCTCCTTGCTGCCAGGCCATGCGGATGAGTGTCAGGCCTTCTCTTCCATGACATTGGGTTCCACCTCAGCCTTCCAGACATAGGCTTACTAAGCAGGTTTCCTCTGCCCTAGAACTCACTGCAGTTCCCTGAAGTTTCCCTACAACCTTGGCACACTTTCTCTAGTTTCCTACTTCTGAATCCTCTGGTTTCAGCCAGCTGCTCTCACCTCTGTGAAGCTGTTTCTGCTTTCCTGCCCCCTGTATCCTGCCAGCACACATGCTTTTTGAGTTGTTTCGTCATTTTCCTGTGCTCTCCACAAAGCTGCAAGCACGCTGTCTTGGCAGGGTCCAGGACTTGGGCACTACTTTTTTCCCACTAGCTAGCACAGGCCTTGTGCTTTTCTGTTTATTTAGTAAGTGACGACTGATGACAAATTATTCTTACAGGAGTTTGTCATCATCATGGCCTCTAGTGTCACAGCCTCCTTCCTCAGGACACAGGATGGTACTGAGGCCTTTTGTGACATGGAGGAAAAGGGCTAATGGTCCTTCTATCTAGAAACTGTAGGCTGGTTCATCAGTCCAAATAACCAGCATCATAGAGGGCACCAGAGAGAAATGCGTCACTAACTCAGGGTCCCGTTTGGTTACTCGTCTTACTAATTAGGAAGAGATGAGGCTCGTTGGCATGACTCATGGGAACTTAGCAGAGCAGAGCCGGAACTCTGCATTGACGTAGGGAGACTGGAGAAAGATTTCACTGCCTATCCTGAGAGAATTCCTCAGGCCTGGGCATCCTGTCTGTTTTTAAGAACTGCTGAGCTATATCAAAAGTACGGGGACCTCGTTCCTCTCAACTTCCCTCACTGGTTATGGGACATTTTTCACTTTATTCATTCATCTGAGAATCGGAATGTTAATCACCCTAGTTTATTAATCTTTATTTTGTTGTTTTCTAGGTTCCACTAAGTGAATTTGACTTCTCCTGGTCTAAAATTTCTGACATTCAGTCTCAGGTACACTCCCCCGACACCCCTTTAGTGTTAGCATGTGTTTGTGTTTCAGTGAGTGGCGCTGTCGTCTGAGTGCCGTTTTGTAAGGAGGGACCTACACTGTGTGATCCTTAAGGTTTCTTTGCGTGCTCTCTTCCTTCTGTTAGCCCAGGGCTCTGAGAACTTGAGCATTATTCTAACCACGGCATCATTCTGCAAATAATCCAAGCCTAGTACAAATGGTTCTAACAACAGTTTTTGCAAGATAAAGTTTTGTGATGTTTGAACTCTGCTTTTTTATTTTATTAAAACATGTTTAGCCAAGTGTAGCATCGTACAGTCCTAGCACTCTGGGAGACCAAAGCAGAAGAATTGAAAGCACTCTAGGAGACTGAAGCTGGGCATTTTAGCAACTTAGCAAGACTCTGTTTTAACATTAAAAAAAAAATAAAAAAGAGCTGGGGATATAGCTCAGTGTAAAGACCTTGGGTTCAAAGGTACAATGTTTCTTTCTATTTCAGCTTGAAAAGTTGATTGAAAAGAACTACTTCCTTCATAAATCAGCCCAGGAAGCATACAAGTCATACATACGAGCATATGATTCCCATTCTCTGAAGCAGATCTTTGATGTCAATAACCTAAATTTGCCTCAGGTTGCTCTGTCATTTGGTTTCAAGGTGCCTCCTTTTGTTGATCTCAGTATCCTTTTTATGGTTACTAAGTCACCCTGCAATCAAGGAACAAAAGCCCGACAGGGGGACATTTTGGGCTTAACAGCAGGTAGGTGTGTGCTCTGGTTGCCAACCAGAGGCTCTGGTTCATCCTGCGTGGACATGGGGGCGGGCAGGGGTTAATTATCAGGATGGGGTTACGGGAACGAAGCAACTAATGCCTTAAACCTTAAGAAAGATGAAGGACTGTGACTATCAGAAAGAGTCAGAGGTAAGTTGTTTGTTCCTAGCAGAAGCACAGAGATGAGTGAGAGCTCAGGTGGTTGCTAAGGCTGCACTGTACCAGATACTTGAAGGAAGGGCTAAAAAGAAAGGACAGGACCTTTCCAAGTTTAAAACCCCGTAGAGCAAATAGAATTTTATACAGACACTGCTTGTTTAACGACTGAGTTCCAGTTCCACAAGGAATTGCGTACAGTATATACATTGCAGTATTCAGAACAAAAGAATAGTCAAAGGAAACTCTGATAGTGTTGCTTTTCTTTGTATAACTCTTACATGCAGTACTACAAGAGAACATAGAACTACAGTACTGTCCTGTACAGGACAGTCAGCAAAAATTACAGTACTGTATAAACAAGCTGTTATAAAAAATATCATCAAGGATCTATAAAAAAGGCGTACAGACACGTACAAGAAAAGAGACGGGTTGTGAGTCTAAGCATTCCTTAGACGAGGAGTAACTGTAGAAGTAAATGAAACATTTGGCAAAAGAAAATAAAACGTGTTACTAAAGATAAAAGGCAAAGGGAGTACTTGCAGTTGATTCTATTGCAATTTGTAGTGTGTTTATTACCATGTTTCAGTGGAAGAAACAGACCCCTGAGACAGGCCCATTCTTAATGCTGCAGCAGTACCTCGCAAGGGGGCAGAACCAAATTCAGGGCTGCCATCGCCTGTAGACACTGGGTAAATGTCTGCTGTAGTGGGTACTTGCTGCCTGGGACAGGAAGCTCCTTCACTGGACTGTGTTCCTGAGTCCGCTCCAGCAGAAATGGAAGTTTATTGTGACACTGAGGGTACTTTATCATGTTTGTCTTGAATTTTGTTGGGTGGAGAAAAAGATGAATAGAGTTGTTACACTCAGCTCTGAAATCTTAACCTGCTCATTTTAGTCCATAGTACGTGGCCACGCCTGGTACAGTGCAGTTGTGTCACAAGCTTATCTCCTCACATTTCCATTCTGCAGGAAGGGGCGTGGTCGAGGGCACTGCTGCTGTGCTTGGTGGTTTTTCTCTGTGTAGATGTTAGATTGCAGCGCATCGCCTTGGTTGGTTGATTTCCTTAACCTGCACCTGTAGACGTGAACAGCAGTGAAGGCAAGCACAGGAAGAGAGGAGGCGGCGGCGGGTTCGGCTACCAGAAAAGCAAGAAAGTCGAGAAGTCCAAAATCTTTAAACACATTAGCAGGAAATCATCAGGCACCAGGCAGTTCTCTCACTGAAGACAAATTCTTTTGATCTAGAGTAACCCTCCTGAAATGAATTCTTTTTCGTTTACAAAGAAATTTTTGTAGCCCATCAAGTCTTTTTATCATTGCTGTGAGCATACAATTTTTTTATTTTAAATATTCCTTGCAAAAATTTTTGTTACTGTTTTACTACCAATATAATTTTTTTTTGTACCTTTCCTTCTGGCTACATGAAGATGTTTGTGGCAGTGTTGCTATGCTACCTTACTATGCAGAGGGACCTAGTATACCAGACAGGTGGTGGTAATGTGGAAGAAAATAGGTTTACCCTTTGGTTTTGTGTCTTGGACCTCAAGGATTTGGAGCAATTCCTTAAAATGCTGCAGTTCGAAAGGGCAGAACACTTCGAGAGACACACAAGCAGCTGTAGGTAAGAGGTGCTGTTTTGATGCTCCTGGCTTTAAAACAACAAGCTTTCCTTAGGAAGGAAGGAGGGAGGAAGGAAAGGAGATATTTAAGTTCATCATGACGTGATTTGGATTTTTGTGAAACCTTCCAACTCTGCAGCATACTCAAAAGACAAGGGCAGATATCAGTAGATTTAAAAGCAAGTCTGAAACAGTGCTTGAGGAAAAAAATTACCTCTTCTAGGTCTGTGAAACAAAAAATACATGTGTAGTGAAAACTGAAATGAAAACAACAAAACACAGGAATGTGTTTTTGTGTAGGACCACTTGATTTCTAGTCAGTTTTGTGTGGTGTATAACTCCAAAGTAGCTAAATGTAGTAGGAGTTCCAATTGCTGTCATACTATTTAATATTCAGAAAGTCCTGTTAAATGTAATTGTGCGGAGGACATCAAGTGTAGAGAAAGGAATTGGATGAGCGGCACGACAGTGGAAAAAGAGAAGAACAGTGTCCACCACTGCATGACCACTGCATTGTCCCGGCTGCGCGTCTGCGTTTCAGACCTTGACTCCTAAACATCTGGCTTGGCTTCTTGGATTCCCAACTCCTGGCATAAAATAACTGTCTCTTCAGTACTGTTTGTTTCAGAAACAGTTATGTTTCAAAAAATACACAAAAGCAAAGGAAGAATAATCACTGGACAGAAGTAATACTGTTGATATTTTGAGATGTGACCTTCCAGATTTTTATATGTATATTTATACTTTTTAATTTTTTTATCAAAAGTGAAGTCATCTGCCTACTACTAATAACCAGATTGTTCCATATTATTTCCCTATGTCATTAAATCATTGCTCCATCATTTTATATTGCATTTCTGACTGGGCTCTGTTAATCATTGGTCGGTCTGCCAAGTTTGGCTTCTGCAATACCTGCTTGACCCCTTCTGACTCTGTCCCAGCCTGTCTAGTGTCCCTCTTTGTCTTGCTCTTGTCAGTCCCCAGTAGGAGTCAGCCTGCAAGGGTTTTGTGAGGAACATGAACTTGGCTGTAGACATTCTGCGGTACTGTATGCTGGGTAGTGTGGACTGTTGTGGCAGGATGCTCCAGGCTAGGGACATCCAGACGGCCTTCGGCTGCCAGGCCAGGGTGCAGAGGCGAGGGAGTCTGTAGCAGAATCTTACAGGTCAGACCAGCAGCATCCTCAAGGCTCACGTGCACACGAAGGGTTCCTTAGGTTCCCGTGCCAAGAGCACAGCTGGTAGCAGATGTGAGCGGTTGGCAGGTGAGATTAAGAGGCTCCATCCATGAAGGTTAGAAGGCAACAGGGCCTGGAGCCACGCAGCTCACTGTGTGCAAATAGAGGTCCTCAGTCAGCGATGGACAACTAATCACTGCTGTATATGAATTGTTTTAGTCTTACCCAGTTTAGTATAAGTAAAGCTGGACTCCAGATATCCCCAAAGGGCTTTCTTCATTCATAATTTCAGTAAGTGCTGAAGTGTATGCCCAGGAACCACCATTCCTGGGTCAGATTCTAGCTGTGCTACTTACCAACTTCTCTAGGCCTGTTTCATCAGTAAAACAAAAGCAGTACTGCATTCTTCATAACATGGAATCCAACGAGCTAACGTGGAGCTTAGAGAATAGTGCTTTGTATGTTGCTCTGTATGTTAGCTGTCTTTATGCATCCAGTGTGAAAACCTTGCCCCCAAAAGCAGCTGGCACGGGGACTGATCCCACAGCTTGAGCCTCTCAATGAAGACAGGATTTCTGACAGTCTGGGTCCCCCAAAGTAGCTGTCAGGTGGATTGGTGCCACTTTTAAGGCTACTATAGTTGGAGGCAACAACAGTGTGTGTCCTTAGATAAATACCTCTAATTCATCATGAATTACAAGCTTGTTGATGTCGGGAACTATAGAGGGTACAGGCAGGGTATGATTGCAGTGTAGAAGTCTTTGGTTACAATGCTGTTTCAAACAATGTGAAAATGCAGATGTGCAGTCCTGGTTTTTTGTTTTGTTTTGGGGGCTTTTCCTTCATTTTTGGTGGGAATGGGGTTTGAATGCAGCGCCTTTGCACTGGGCTGATACATCCCCAGCCCTCTTTATTTTGAGGCATGGTTTCTATAGGTTGCTCAGTTCCTTAGGCAGAGCTCAAACCTGAGATCCTCTTGCCTCAGCCTCCCAGAGTGCTGAGATTGTAGATGTATCATTCTTGACCTTGCATTTTGAGCTTCAGTGAACAGATTTTCTTGCCCTGTCCTTAGATGGTCTACGCCTTTGGTGGAGCAAGGAATCACTAGGTGCTTCTCATGCACAGTTAGGTTGGGAAACAACCAGCCTGGAATCCATTCTTACACAGCCTGTTAGTAAGCCTTTCTTTCTCTAATCTTCCTAAGTGAGGATGACCAGCACAGGAAGTAATGTCTAATCACCCACAAGTGGAGTGGCACTCGGGAGTACGCGTGCTTGGACTTCGAGAGGGAAGCAGCTGTGCTTTTGTTCGAATGTCTCACATAGGAAGAAGCGTGCCCTAGGCAACCTTTACCCATGGCACTCATCCCTCAGCCAAAGCCCCAGGTCCCTCAGCGGTGAATCCCTGTTGTCAGCACAGGAGATGAAACCAATTTGCTTCGGCCACATGTCCTTGAAAAGAAAGCTGTTCTCCCCTGTGGGACTCAGCATCTGCATCTGTAATTCTGTAGAGGCAAAAAGGCAAAGGACAGCTGCTGCCCTGGGACCAGCTGGGCTTAAAGACACCTCACAGAGGCAGAAGAGTGCTAAGGGTGTTCATTTGCCTCACCATAGAAGAAAGGGCAGAATAGGCAGGAGGGGGCACGTACATGTCATGCTCGGTCATGCACTTGGGAAGACGTGGAGAAATACGTCTGACCTCGGGCTCTGAGCTAAGCACTAACTCCTCCAAGCTTCCCAGCCACCCCAGGAAGAACAACATCCTCTTAGTGCTTCAAGGAAGAAGCAGAAGTCAGAGGAAAGTCCATGGTAGCTAGTAAGCAAATGGCCCAGCCTGGATCCAAATGCTGTTCTGCTTGGTTCAAAGCCAAGGGTACTTTCCCAGTCTCTGAACAGCCCCGTGGTAGGCTGAAGTGGCATTCTTGTCCTCCCTGTTTCTCCATAAGTAATGCTAGTGGTGTCCTAAGACACAAGAGGAGAAGCCACCAAGTACCCGAGAACCTGAACCCTGACAACACCAGTGGTACTGGGGCAAGGGCACAAAAGTGTGGCCTCCAGTCCTGGCTGATGCGGCAATAGAAATGGCTCTGGTAGGTGAGAGCATAGGGGCAGTGCCCTTGACTTCATTCTGCTAATGTGTATTTGCACATTGACTTGGAGGAAGAACGTAAGGTACAAAAGTGGTTCCCATTCCATCTACAAACTCACAGTGAGGGATCTCAGGCAGATTCAGGAGAAATGTACCACAAAGAGAAAACCGTCTCCAAGGGCTGAGCTCTAAAAGACCCTTGGGGAGGTGTTACGGTTTGTGTCTAGACGTCCCCCAAAGCCTCCTGCAGTCATGGGCCAGGCTTCTAGAGTTTGTGATTGATTCATGGTCCAATGCTGGGATTACAGGTGTGAGTGTTACACCCGCCCTGGGGCAGGGAGCCTGCTTACAATATAAGGGAGGGTAAAGGCTTGCTGTCTCCTCCGTTTTTGCTCCTGTTGCTTTTGCTATTCCACCCACCGTGAACTGCTCTCCTCTGTAAAGCCACCCTGCCTTGGAGCCAGCTGATCATGGACTGAAACCTCCACAAACTGACCTAATAAACCTTTCCTTGCTTAATTCTGGGCGTCCGATATTTTGTCTTAGCAGTGAAAGGTAACTAAGACGGAGCTGTGGCAGAGTTAAGTCCTAAAGGTGCTATAACTGGTGACAGTGAAGAAAGGGAGAAAGCAAGGTGATCAGGCCATGTTTTGTACAAGCAGAGGCAATGAGGAGAGACAGCCTGGGGAGCTTTCGAGCCTTGGCTGTGGAGTCTACCCTTGTTTGAGTCTGGCTCTGTCACTTAGCAGAGAACTTCCCTGTGCCACGTAGCTGCCATTTGTAAAATCAGTGTTCACTGGGCTGCTGTAGTGTTATATGAATCAGCCCACTATATGCATCGGGAATGCTAGCTGCTAGCACAGTCTGTCATGCCCTTTAGGAAGGGCAGTGAGAGAGAACAGGAGCCTCAGAGAAAATCAGAAATGACACTAGAGAGGTACACTATGTAGTCTGAGTTTGAATTCAGTTTTTAGTAGAAAGAAAAGCAGTGTAATATCCAGTTGTGCATTTTGATTCATCCTGACTAGTGTTCAGCGTGGAATAGACAACGGTGCAAGACCATGTCTCAAAATTTAAAAAGGAAAGACGGGATGGAGCTCAGTGTGAAGGCCCTGGGTTTAATCCCTAGTATGGGGGAAGGATCTGTATTTGCAAGAATGATGGAGACCACTACAAAGTGGCTCTGAGCAGGATTTAATATTAACCAATTGGCTTTCCATGTTTACTTGTGAGTTGTCTGAAGCTTAGGCACCTTATCTGAAGGTGGGCAGGGGACTCGGTACGTAAACCTCTGTGAGTCACTGGTCACCCTGAGGCCTGTATTGGCCGGTGAAGCTGTGACACCTCAAAGGACAAGATAAGGTCACAGCTGAAGACGTCTGAATCCAAGCCCAATTAACTACAAGGAGACTGCAGCTGCAGGCATTTCATTCTTACTGTGAAGGCCTTCCTGGGGATAACATAGTTCTCCTAAATTAACATCATGTATTAGTTGGAGAAGTCTTTAAAGGGTTTCCTAAGACCTGCTCAGATTCCCGCATTTTCTTGACTGTCCCTCTCATTTGTTTGTAAACCAAATAAGCATGAACTGCCCAGAGAAGTCTTGGTCAAAACTCAGAGACTATCAAGCTGTAAGAGAGTGAGACCCTCCTGGAGCCCTGAAATCATTTCAATTATCTCATTTATTTAAGCCTTTGCCAACCACTCACTTGGGAGATTGCAGGCCTGATCAGCCCACAAAAACTAAGGGTTATTTAACCCGATAATAGAAGTCATTTATAGGATCCATTTGTCCTTTTGGGAATAGTATGACTTTTTCCTCAGAGAATTATCTCTGCCTGTGGAAGTATAGGTGTGAGAAAAAACTAGACCTAGGAGACTTTGTCCAACATAATTTACCAAGTACCAAAATTACTGGGATGGGGGGCACTAAAATTCATTAATTTAAGAGCTGTATTGTCAAATAATTCTTGTTTCAGTCCATAGTCAGTTGGCTCCAAGGCAGGTTGGCACATGGCAGAGGGCAACAGTTCATGGCTGCAGAAAACAGTGAAAGCAGCAAGAACAAAAGGGAGGATCGGCAGCAAGTGCTTCATTTCCCTCCTTGCACTGTATGCAAACTATCTGCCCAAGGGCAGGTGTAGCAGTCACACCCATAATCCCAGCATTTGACCGTGAGTCAGTCACAAAATCTAGAAGCCCACCCCATGACTGCATGAGGCTTTGGGGAGGACATCCAGACACAAACCTTAACACCAAAAATAATGCTTGTTAGCTACTTGCACAGGGGCCAATGTGAGAATGGCAGCAGAAAAGAGGTTTGTCACACTACAGTGAATGAGGGCAGAGAGTCTACCATGTCAGGAGGTGTGGGACAGGTCTAGCTCTTAATGAAGATTGTTTTTACAAAGGGATAGTATTTTGGGTAGCTTTATTGACATAATTCACATACCACAAAATTCACCCACTTAAAAGTGTATAATTCATTAACTTTTTTCACATGCAAAGTTGCAACCAGCACCATAATTTTAGAACATTTTCACAGCCTCAAAACAAATCCCTGTACTCGTTTGCAGTCACTTTTCATTCCTTACCTGCCCTTAGCTACTAACAACCACCAAGAGTATTCTGTCTGTATAACTTTTAGACTTTTCCTATAAATAGAATCATATGTGACCTCTTTCTATTAGCATAATGTTTTCAAAGTTCGCTCGTATATATCAGTACTTTTTTATAGCTGAATATGCCATTGTATAGATATACTACATTTTATTTATCCACTAATGAACATGTGGGTTGCATCTACCTTTTGGTTATTACGAATAATACACTGTATAATATAGTATGTTATATTATGGGTTTTTGTGGGTTTTTTTTCTGGTACCGGGAATTGAACTTACCACCTCGTGCTTGCCAAGCAGGCACTATGCCACTGAGCTAAATCCCCAGCCCCAATATGTTATATTATGTTGCCTGAGGGTTCCAGCTTTTCCACATTCTTGTCAACATTGTCATTGTTCATATATACATATACACATATACATATATATGTATGTATTCTATGAACACTTGTGTACACACTATTGTTTGAGAACTTGTTTTCAGTTGTTTTGGATATATAACTAGGAGTAAAAGCTCTGGGTCATCATCCATTCACCTCCTAGGTATCTTTCCAGAAGAATCAAAAGCATCATACCACAATGACATACACACACCCATGTTTATAACAGCACAGCTTTTAATAGCTAAATCTTGGAAACAACTCAGGTGCCCATCAACTAGTGAATGGATAAAGAAGATGTGGTTTTTTTATATAATGGAGTACTACTCTGCAATAATGAAAGATACAGCTCAAGACATTTCTAGGAAAATGGATGTACCTTGAGTCCATACTCTTATAAGTGAGATAAATCAGACACACATGTATGAATACCACATTGTTTCTCTGGTGTGAGAAACTGAAAGTGTAATTAAGGGCCAAAATGTATTTTGAAATAGGAGGAAAATGTTCAAATGGGGAGGGGAACAAGAGAGAGGGGAAGAAGGAAAAAGTAAAACAAAAAAAAGGAACACATGGAAACAAAGCTTTGTAAATGGGGACTGGAGGGGTGTTGAAGGGAGGGTAGAGGAATGGGGGAAAAACAGGTTGTATTATGTACAGGTACAAATTCTGTATGATAAATGTGATCATTATATATATAATGTACCAATAAAATCTAAATTTTAAAAAATGACCTCCCAATAATAACAGCAGAGCTGCAGCCAAGTTAAAAAAAATTCTGGGTCACATGATAATTCTGTTTTGTATATTGAATTACCAAACATTTTTTCACACCAGCTACACCATTTTACATTATATTATGTTACCTGAGGGTTCTAACTTTTCCATATTCATATAAAATTATAGCTATGATAGGTGCAATATGGTGTGTTAGTTACTTTTCTCATTGCTGAGACAAAATACCCAACACCCATAGCTAAAGGAGGAAAGGTTTATATAGCTCAGTTTGTAGAGGTTTCAGTCTATAATCAGCTGGCTCCAAGACGGGTGGCTTCACAGAGGAGAGCAGTTCATGGTGGGCAGAAGACAGTAAAAGCACAAGAGGAAAGAAAGACAAGCCTCTTCCTGTCCCTTATGTTGTATGCAGGCTACCCATGCTAGGGCAGGTGTGGCACTCACACCCATAATCCCAGTGTTGGACCATGAGTCAATCACAAATTCTAAATTCAGCTGCCCTCAAAAAGCCTGCTCCACATGAAGCTTTGGGGGTTTATCCAGACACAAACTATAACATATGGTATCTCATTGTGGTTTTGATGTCCACTTCCTAACCACAAGTATCATTTAGAAGCTTTTCACATGCTTGTTAGCTATTTGCACATCTTCTTTGAAAAAAGTCTACTCAAATCTTTAGCCCTTTTAAAAATTAGTTTTGCTATTATTGACTAGAAAGAGTGCTTTTTCTATTTCAAATACTAGACTCACTAAATATATGATTTTAAGTAGTTTCTCCCACTGTGTGGGTTGTCTTTTCACTCACTAGTGTCCTTTCGTATATGAAAGTTTTCAATTTTGATCAAGTCTAATTGGTTTATTTTTATATTTGCTTGTATCTTTGGTGTTATGTTTAAGAAACATTGCCAAAGCCACAGACATAAAGATTTTCCTTTATGTTGACTTCTAAGAGTTTTATACTTATAACTCTTCTGTTTCAGTCTTTAATCAATTTTTATTTCATTTTTGTACATGATGTGAGGTAAAGATTCAACTTTAATCTTTTACACATGGCTAGCTAGTTATTCCAGATTCTCCATTGGAGAAGACATTCCTTTCCCCAGTGTCACCACTGTCAAAAATCAATTGACTATAAGCAAGTGGGATTTATTTCTGGACACTCATTTCTAGCCCATTGGTCTGTATGTCTATTCTGATGCCAGTACCACACCATTTTAATTACTATAACTTTACAGTGAGGTTTGAGCCTCCAACTTCATTCTTTGTTTAATTGTTTAAGCTGTTCCAGGTCTCAAGATTTCATATGAATCCCAGGGTTGAGTTTCCAGCTCTGATTAAAAAGATATTGTGATTCTGATAGGAGTTACGTTGAATCTGTAGACCATTTTGAGGGATACTGCTATCTTAAAAGTATTATCTTCTAGGGCATGAACATGAGCTCTCAGTTCATTTAGTTAGGTATATTTATTTCTTCCAGCTATCTTTTTTCAGCTTTCACTTACAAGTCTTGCACCTATTTGCTTACACTTATTCCTACATATTTTATTCATTTTGATGCTATTATAAATTGAATTAGTTTTAATTTCCCCTTCAGATTATTCATTGCTTTTGCACAGAAATATGACTTATTTTTTCCTGCTAATCTTTCTTTATGAAGTATCCTTGAACGCATTAATTAGCTCTAATTAAATTTGTAGATTCTTTAGGGTTTTCTATATATAAGATCATGCCACCTACAAAGGTTCTTATTTTGTTTTTTTGTTCTTGTCTAATTGCATAACTTGTACTCTTTTAAACAGAGGTGGTGAAAGTGGACATCTTTGTTTTATTCCTAATCTTAGGTGAAAAGTTTTCATTCCTTGACCACTGAATATGAGGTTAACCATGGTTTTGACATGCAATTTGTATTTTGCTGCAAAAGGTCCCTTCTAAACTAGTTGATTCAGTGTTCTGTTTTAAAGGGTCAGTGCCTTTGTCAAATGTTTATTCTACATGCAAGCATATACTTTTTTAAAATTTGGAAACAGGACCTACAGGGCAGCTTGTCCTTTCTCCTTTACATATTCAAATAACACAAGAAAGAGAACCACTTTTAGTTTCCACCCTGATTGACTTTTGCTACTACCTCCTGAAGTCACTCAATGGAAATTATAGCTAATATTTCACTGAGTTTCCAGAATTTGTCATCAGTCAGTCATGTCTGGGTGAGGACCAGGGATGGTTATGGGCAATTCCAGAACGTGTACCATCTCATCCTCAAAAAAGAACACCAGGATACTAAAAGTGTCACATCTTGCCACCAGAATATAAGGCTGAACATTTCTTCCTAGTAGATGAGCTCTACTGTCAAATGGCTCAGAAAACAAATCTCCAGTGGACTAACCATACACAAAAACTTCTAAAAGGAAAACAGAGAAAGCCATGACATCCTCCATGACAAGATTATCTGGGAAGTGATAAAGCAATTTGGATGCAAAGCTTTATAAAACAAAATGTGAACAGCACAAATCCAGTTAAGTTGTGTTGGTTATTTTTTTCTTCATCCTTTATGTGTAATTTTAAATCAACCTATTTCCCAAAAGACTTTCAGTGAAAAAAAGATGATAATAAAAATAGAGGTTGTTTTTAAAATTATAGAAAAGGGAAAAGATATATGCAAAAATAATTTCTGCAATAAAAATTAAATATGGGTCATAATAAAAGACTACTTTATACTTAACTACAATGGCTATAATTTTTAAAAAGCAGAAAATAACAAGTGTTGGCCAAGATGTAAAGAAATTTTGTGTGTGTGTGTGTGTGAATGTAAAATAGTGTAGCCATTGTGGAAAACAAGTTAGTGGTTCCTCAATAAATTAAGCATAGAACGACAAAGTGACACAGCAATTCAACTCCAAAGAAAATGAAAACAAGGTCTCAAATAGACTCATACCTCCATGTTCACTGCAGCATTATTCAAAATAGCTGAGTTGTAAACAACCCCAGTGCCCATCAGTAGATGAATGGGTAAACAAAATGTGGTGTACACATTTTGGTTAAAGATTATTTAGACATAAAAAGGAATGAAATCCTGGTACATGCTACAAGTGGAAGAACCTTGAAAACATTGTACTAAGTGAAAATAGCCAGACTTAGCAGAGGAGACATCATACAATCCCATGTACATTACATATCTAGGAAAGGAAAAACTCATAGAAAAGTAGAGTAGATTAGAGGTTCCCAGGGGCTGAGCAAGAGACAAAGGGAAGTTATTACCTAATGATTGTAGAGTTTCTGCTTGGAATGAGGAAGAAGGTTGGAAATAATGGCGAAAGTTGAGCACATTATGAATAAAATTACTGCCACCAAATTGTGTACTTAAAAATGTTTAAAATGCCAAATTTTATGTTTATATGTATACATTTTCCACATTAAAAATGAAAGATTAAATGTGATTCTAAGCATCTTGATGCTTAGAGGGGATATGAGACTTGCATACTAACAAGTT
>NW_004955459.1:11769800-11787300 GCF_000276665.1 Chinchilla lanigera | reverse complement strand
TTTCTTTAGTCTTATACAATTCACCAACTGAAAGAGTACTTCTGAAAGTAGTGCACTGAAAGAGTATTTCTTTGTGGTTCTTTATATGTATTCCATAAAAGTATACATAAAACTTAGCAAGTATCATTTTGTCTTACTATTTTTTTAACCCATACTTCTCTCAATGATGAATTTTCTATTTCCAAATGGTATGTCTCTAATTAGAAAAAGCCTTGGAATTCTTTCATTTACATTGTTTTTGAAAGTACTTTTCTCATTTGCTGCTCTGAGGTTGGAAATTTCATCTGCTGGTCTTTCTGGGGCTGGTGTTTTTATTATAAGATCTGGAACTAAATTCTCTGGCCCTTGTTACCTCGAACTCACAGCAGCTGCACTCTGGGTGCAGGATTTAAATTAGCCTGAGGGCAGATGTGGGTAAATCCCAGACCTGATTCTAGCCCCTCTTCCCCACTTTGTCTCCTCGAAGAGGCTTGACATGCAGAAAGAGCCAGCTGAGACACATACTCCTAGCACCCCCTTGCCCTCCATTCTGCTCATGTCGCCCCTATGTTGAGGTTCCCCAACAGGTGGCACATTGAGCCTGTGAGAAAAACAGTGAAAACCAAGCATGAAACCAGGCAGAGCCTCAGCTGCCACTAATCCACCCTGGGAGGTGACCTGTTTGTGGAGGGTTTTGGCAGCAGGTGGGAGGTCTTTTTTTGTTTGTTTGTTTTCCAGTACCGGGAATCGAACTCATGACTTTGCACTTGCCCGGCAGGTGCTGTGCCACTGCGCTAAATCCCCAGCCCTGGGAGGTCTTTATTATCATCATTCCTTGTGGAAACCTCTCAATTCTTGGCCATAGGACTTTGTTAGAGATTTGGAATAAGAAAAGAGGGGTGTGTAGGAGCTGAATTTGAATGCATGGAAATTTTTTTAAAAACTACCTTTGGTCATATAAAAGGAAGCAGCTGGGGACGTAGAGGGGAAGGAGCTCATCTGCTCATTAGAACTCAGAGAGTACGAGGAGGAACAATTACTCTAAGGAACTGTCTCTCCACATGCTCCTGCAAAGATATTAGCTTCAAAACCCACGCAATAGGAAAAATAAACACCAATTATGCCTAGATGTTTCCTTGAACATGTTTTATCTTCTCATCTCCATCCGATCACTAACATTCCTCTGATAGTGGGTTGGAGGTAAGCCCATTGCTTATCTGGAGAAATTATTTCCACCCACTTTTATTCCAAAGCAAAACTATAGCAGTGAGGAGGCTGGCACCAACACCAAACCCAGAACAGTTTCCTGAGAGGAAAAGTCTACATAGTTGGATACCCATAATAGTCTATACCACAGAACAATAAATAGTTCATAACATGGAAGAAGAATATGTTTTAATTGTTAGATTTCAGTGGAAAATTGAAGAAATGTGGTGAAAGTAATTGTACAAAGGCAGATAATACCATGATATATATCAACAGGGAGAGAATCTATATCTAATTTTTCTCCAACTATAAATGTAATAGGGCACCTGGCTGAAACTACATAACCTGATATTTTTCTTGGTTGCTTCCAAATTTTGACACTTACACAATCATGAGTGAAGTTGCTATAAGCAACCATGTGCGTGTTTTGTGTGGACATAAATTTTCTTTTCTTCTGTTTCCTCAGGAGTTTTGAAAACCCTGATGGAGATAAGTGGGTGGAAAAAGAGATGACTATTTTCAAGTTGCAGGCAGCCTTGTGGTTTCTCTGGAAGTGGATGGCTGACTTGCACCCTTGATAACAGGCAATCTGAGCCTTTTGGGTAACGTATCTCTCTTTTCTGGAATGCCAAGGAAAAAGGTTGGTCATCTTGCCCATAAAGAGCATTCCACTGAGTGTAGCACACTTCTCTGCTATGTTTGCTTTGGGAGGGATTTCTTCCCTAAAGGAAACATAACTACTGTCATACTCTTGAAAATTTTTCATTTGTTTCCAAGGTGTGTGTGTGTGTGTGTGTGTGTGTGTGTGTGTGTGTGTGTGTATACAAGCATTCTTATTCAGGAATTGAACCACCTGTGGGTGGGAGTGGAATGGAGCAAGGATGGAGCAGGAAGTAATGTGTCCTCATTTTAGATTCTCTGTTTAAAGCTTCATACCAGATGTCATGGCAGAATGACTAATTGACTTTGGGAAATGGGTCTCTTTGGGAGTGTGGATATTGTCCAGGGCAGGGGAAGGACTAAGGCATGGCCTCAGGAGAATCTTTTGTTTCTGATGGGAGTGCAAGACACCCCAGACATGGTTATGGTGTGAGAGAGATTGAGGCTCAAACCCCAGGGATGAGAGCAACCTCTAAGGGCCCACGTGTGTAGAAAAATGGCTAAGCTCTCAATGTAGTGACATGAAACAGCCATATCAGCCACCAGTGGTTTTCTCTGTGTGATTCCTTGTAAAGGAGACTGATTCTTACATAGGGACCTAATCCAAGGAACAATTTCAATGCTGTTGATCCTTATCTGAGAGGCTAAGTGAGAACTGATAGAACTAAGATTTCCTGTCACCTGAAAGGACAGGCAAGAGGGGACACGTTGGATGGAGACACTGAATTACCTAAATCCCTGATTCTCAACAGGAGAAATTCTGCCCCACAGGGACAAGTTGGCATGTCTGGAGATACTTTTAGCTGTCACAACATGAAGGTAGCTACTGGCATCTGGTGGGTAGAGGGCAATGAGGATGCTAAGCATCTATAATACACAGCACAGCTCACAAAACAAAGAATTACCTAGTCCAAAATGTGAAAAGTGCTAAGGTTGAGTAAGCCTGGTGAGGGGGGACTTGGGAGTGCTCTGGCCATATCCTTAGGTAGCCTGCCTTCTAGTGAAGAGGCAGAAACAGGTCCCTTCCAAGTGCTGACTTCAAGGTACAGCTAGGCCTGGTGCTGTGGCAGGTGGAGGGATTAGGGCCAGTTTCTTAAAGGATGTAACTCTGGGTCTGAGACTTCATGAAATAGGGAGAAGACTTGAGGTCTGGGTCTGGGTCAGATCTTGGGAGACAGCGAGGTTCTCAAAGGAGGTAACACGTGATCTGAGACTTCATGAACTAGGAAAAGGATTTGATAAAATAATATTAAAAACCATCTGGAAGAATACAGAAGACCAATAATATCAAACAATGAATGCTTTTTAATAACAGCACGCAAAAGATGATCATGGGAGATACATGGAAATACTAAAGAGAAATGAAAGGAGAGGCTGAATAAAAATGATAGAATGTTGAATTTAAGTTTTTTTTAAAATAAAAAATTGACAAGCCAGAAATGAATGCATTATCATTCAATCTTGGACACTTCTTAGTCATTCTCTGCCGGTGGTTTTGTTTTACTTTGTTCCTAATTGCCTCCATGCTTTTGTTCACCCTCTTCCTCCTGCCAGGCACACCTGCTTGCCCCTCGCCCTCACTGGAGTGCATACAACATAGTGGTGATAAGCTACACTGTCACCTATTACATATAATACTGGCTCCAGAGGAGCACAGAATTATATTGACATTCTAGTCACAAATTTAACAGTGGGAATAGGGAGCAGGAAAGCAATTTGTGATTGCTGAGCACCTTGGAAACACTATAGGAAACAAGATCAATTTGTTCTGTTATATAAAAGAAAAACGTATTCAACAAAATAGAATAAATTCAAAGAAGACACCAAAGTGAAAAAAAGAAGTAATAAAAATGTGATAAATATTGTCTTGGTTGCTTTTCTCATTGCTGAGACAAAATATCTGACACAAGTTAAAGGAGAAAAAGTTTATTTCAGCTTACAATTCACAGAGGTTTCAGTCTATAATTGGCTGGCTGCAAGGCAGGAAAGCATGGCAGAGGGGCATGGCAGAGGAAAACTAGACCATAGAGGGCAGACAAGAAGCGGCACAAATGCAACATTAAACCTCCGTTTTCCTTTTTTCATTTTAAAGAGAAAATAAACAATAAAACAATGATACAAAATTTCAAAACAGGATAGTAGGGGAGTAACTATGGTTAGTACATTGCTTGTTGTTGTCTTCAAAGTAATTGCTCACATTACAAGATATAAGCATGAAAAATTGATCAAACAATATAAGTACAAACTTTTCAATGTAGTAATAGAAATTAGTAGGATAGCTGTATTACTTATCTTGCATATGTATATTTTTTCCCTTTCCCTTTCTTTTTATTTTAAAGAGAAAAAAAACAATAAAAAAATACAGAATTTCAAAATAAGATAGTAATAAATTAGTAATGGTTAACAAAAGCTTGGTTCTTTTTTCTGACATAGGTACAGCCTGTGCAGGAGTCCAGCATGGGTCTTTTCTGTTACCCTTGCAGTACTTGGGGGACTGGGGGAGCTAGTGCAAACAAACATGAGGCCCTGGCAATAGCCTTGCCTAGAGTAGTAAAGCCCATTGCCTCTGACCCAGGAGTCTCATGTCCTCTGCCAGAGTCTATGACACAGGAAGAACAGTTTAGCTTGCATGTAGGATAAAATGCATTTTGTTATCTTCAAATTAGTTGCTCAGATTACAAGATAGAGGTATGTAAAACTGTTCAAATAATATAAGCATAGACCATTCCTTTTCCCTGTTACCCCATCCAGCTTACAAGCATTTTGGATGAAACCACACATACCGAGGGTGAGCCTTCCCATTATCCACACCCAGAACTATAATAAAGCAAGTAGTGGACTAATCCAGTCCACACACCCTTAATCCCAGGATCACACACCTCAGATCTAGCCACATCCAAAAAGTCCTACCTATGAGTACATGAGACTTTGGGGAGACGTCTAAATACAAGCCATAACAAGTATGAATATTGTTGCAAATATGCTTTTTAAGCACATTAATGTTGATAAATGCCCATAAAACCAGTATCTAGATTCTTTTAAAAGTGTCTGAAAAACTTCTACAAAAGAATACATAGATAATGAATCACCATGTGGGAAAAATGAAGCACTTTTAGTCATTAAAGAATTTCAAATCAAAACAATATAAAATATATCACTATACACCCATTAAATATTTTTAATGATTAAAAGATTGATTTACCAGGCTGTCTCTGTCTCTTGTTTCTTCAAAGCCAGAGCTAAAATGAACAGTGAACCCCATTATATCTCTCAGAGGTATAACTTGGAAATATGCAAAAGAATAATCACACCACCGTTACATTTTAACTCCATTTATAAATGTGGGAGAATATTTATCAAGGAAATAATACCAGAAGGAAAAAAATTCTCCTAATTATAAGTTTAAAAATCAATGCATTGAATGCCTGTCAAGTGCTGTGCAGGTTCTGAGATTTTATCCTACTTGCAAGCTAAACTGTTCTTCCTGTGTCATAGACTCTGGCAGAGGACACGAGATCCCTGGGTCAGAGGCAATGGGATTTATTACTCTAGGCAAAGCTATTGTCAGGGCCTCATGTTTGTTTGCAGTAGCTCCCCCAGTCCCCCAAGTACTGGAAGGGTAACAGAAAGGACCCATGCTGGACTCCTGCACAGGCTGTACCTATGTCAGAGAAAAGAACTGAGCTTTGAATTCAGCACTTTAATAGTGGGTGGAAGTAAGGCTGCCCTTTATCCAGGAGAAGAAATGGGCTCATCCTTTAAGGGTGCTTGCTACAAACACAGCTCTGAGAAATGATCTGCACAGTGAATAGTCAGGGTCTTGAATTCTTGGCAAAACCAACTTGAATGTGGTGGGATGCTTGGGCCCATGGATCATCTCTCCCAACAATCCCTCATTCATTCACTAAAAAAAATCATTCAAATGTATTGAGCTGCCTACCGTGCACCTGGCTTAGTGTTAGATGCTAAAGATACTGCAGGGAAAAAACTCTCTGCACAAGAAGTGCTTACATGTTAGTGGAAAGGCAGATAATGGAAAGGAAATGAAATAGATAACATGGTGGTACTTCTGTGAGATGCCGTGGAGAGAAAGTAGTCATAGAGCCAAGGGGAGAGGCCTGCCTGTCTGAGATGGTGACTGTGGAGCAGAGACCCCAAAGAACTCAGAGAATGACCCCCACCTGTTTGGGAGGAGAAAATCCAGGCAGAAGGGATGGCACTACAGCCCTGGGAGGGGAACATGTATGTCATGCTCAAGGCAGCAGGCCAGTGAGGCCAGAGTGCAGTCAGCAGAGAGATAAGGTCAAGATTTACAATTGAGATGCAATAGAGTTTTCTAAAGGACCGATATGTGGATTTTCTATGTGCAATATTTACATAAACTAGTTAAGTGAAGGCAGTCATACTGAACCCCCATCTAATATGTGGAAGGCAGATCAGTGTTAGGGACAAATGGGGAGTTGAGGACCAGAGAGCTGAGTCCTCACAAGTGATCTCAAGGTAAGTGTGCGGTCAGCTCAGCTGGGACTGCTGCAGCAAATGCCATAGATTAGAGGGCTTAAACCTTAGTCACGTATTTCTCACAGTTCTGGAGGCTGGAAATCCCCTGTCCAGGTGTTGGCTTGATCTCCTGGGGAAGACCCTGTTCCTGGCTGATGGGAAGAAGCCTTCCTGCGGCACCTTCTCATGGTGGGGTGGGAGAAAGTGAGATCTCTGGTCACCCTTTATTAGGATACCAGGCCTGTCAGATCAAGGTTCCACCCTTAGGGTCCCATTTGACCCTCTGATAGATCCTCCTAAGCACAGATGCACTGGGAGTTAGGGATTCAATATATGAATCTTGACAGAGAAGCAATTTTATTCAATCCGTAGAGCAAGTTGACCAATGTGTCTCTGTTCTTTTTCTGTTTTGTTTTGTTTTGTCTGAGACAAGATTTTGCAATGTATTTGAGGCTGGCCTGTAGCCCAGTCTGACTTCAAACTTGTGGTGATTCTCCTGCTTCAGCTTCCCAAGTGCAGGGGTTACAGGTATGTGCCACCACACCTGGCTCACCATTTTTCACCTGCATTTGGGAATGGTGCCTAAAAAGGTGGCTAGTAAGTTTAATAAGTATGTAAAAGAAAGTGTTTTGTTATAAATGTCAGAGATTAGAACTATGTTAAAAACGATCTACATCACAGATCAGAAGAGAACTGCATTTAAGATCTAGTCTAGGAGTTAAAAAAACAGGCATGGTTATCATTGTCATTTATTGGAGACTTTGTGTTATTGGCTCTATCTAACTTTAGTCTTATAACAATCTTTTGATAAGTGTACTTATTCCATCTTTAAGATGAAAAGACTATCTCAGAAAGCCTGAGTGGCTCAGCATCTCCCAATGATAAATGGTGTGATATAAAAAGTAGAGCTATGGAGACAGCATGAAAAGTAAGAAGAGAAATCGGCAACATAAAAATGGATCATGGGCATGAGAATGTACGTGAAAGAAAGCAAAGAATGACAATCAAAGAGCATCATGCATCTGACAGGCACATGAGTGCACATTTTTAATATTCTTTGTTCTTGTTACACGTTTGTTCAGTAAAATGGGAAGAATATCATTGTGAAAGTATTTCCAAGGTTAGTCTCCATGTTCTTCTAAAGGATTCTCTTTGTTAGGTTGATTTTCTCAAAATCTTCCCAAATCCAGCTTTTTCCTGAGCACTTTGTAACCCTGCTCCTCTGGCACTGATACCCTGCATGTTTATCTGCTACCCTCAAAAAGCTAGCCACCCACACTCCCGACAAGTTTGGAGGTCCAACTCTCTGAGTAATGTGTCATAAGTATGTAAGTATGTAAAAGGAAGTGTTTGTTACTATGAATATAAAATGGTCATTTTGTTACACATCAGTAAAATTTCAACAGCCGCCTCCTCCAAGAAGCCTTCCCTGACTAATATATCCCCATCTCTGTCTCTGGAAAGTGTCCCATTTATGATATTTTACCAACCATTTGAGGCTGAAGCCTACTATAAATCCAAGAACCTTTACTTCCGCTCCTTTGCACATTGCTCTTTAGGTCCTTGCGAGTGTGCTGTCCTGCGTGCGTGTAAGCCAGAACTGTCACATACGGTACAAAGCAGAGAGCGCCTCCTTGTGAGCGAACGAGGAAGGGAGAATAAAGAGCAGTGGCCTAGGAGTTTGGCCTAGCTGCAGAAGGAGACTGCCTCCCCTCCCGCATGCAGTAGGCTCCCGGAAGAACAAGGAAGAAACCCTTTCATCTGCTTGAGCCTAGATGACTCTCCGGAGCTGATCTTCCTGGGAGCTCACTCTTGGCGTGCAGCCCCCATCTTCAGAACCTGCCGGCGCTGTTCCTAGAGGTTAGCAACGAGTCAGTTATATTGCATACAGGAGAGAGGCAGTGGGGCTTTCCTTTTGTCTCCATTCTGCTCCCACGAACAGAAGTAATGAATCTTTACACTGATTATATTATGACTGAACTACTGTTTTAACATATGATGCTGAAAACGGGAGGAGGATGTGCAGAGGGTCGTGGGAATTTCACCCGTTTTCTTCCTTTGTCCAAGAGTGGCTAAAAATAACTCCCAGGGCTAGCAGCAGAGTACTTGCTCAGCATAAGCAAAGCCCTGGGTTTCACACCCGGCACCTCCAAAACAACAAAAATCTCCAGCTTGAACTGGAAGGCACAGTGAGGGGTATTAGAAACTCAAAAGGAGTGAGACGTTAGAGCACATGGGGGCGGGGATTTAAGTAGGCAAAGAAGATGGCAAACGTCATTCTTTCAGGTCTCCGCCAAACTGCTCCGAAGCCGCGCTCCTTTTGCACAGAGCCAGGGAGCGAACTTGAAGCACCACTCAGCGATAGCTGGGCAAGGGCTGCGAAGGAAACCGAGCGACAGAGCTGGGTTAGGGAGCTCTCCGCATCCTCCAATACCTGGCGCTCCTGTTTTCACTCTGGGTCGGGATTCGGGAAACCAGAACCCCTTCAGCCGGGACACGAGTGTCGATCTCTGTCCGACCCACTACACAGTTGCATGCAGGTGGCGCCTAGGCAATTCCTCCAACCCTTCCCGGAGACGCAGCACTGGTATTCTGTCCCCGCCGCCGGGGCGTGGAGACCTGCGGGGACAGAGCTGCAGGCCCGGCTCCTATTGGTGGGTTTTGCAAACGGCCCTGCCCACTCCAGCCCACCAGGTGCTGCCCAGCTCTCGCAGTCTCTGTTGCCCGCGGACTCAGCTGCGCTCCGGGATTCCCAACCTCGGTCAACGGGTGCCCCAGGGGCGGCGGCGAAGAGCGGGGGAGTCGCGCGCCCAGCGGAGCTGGACAGAAGGGACCCTGTTTTTTTTTCCTCCATTGGAAAAGAGGGTCCACGAGAACTCCAGGTAGAAACGGCAAAGGACGGCTGCAGCCCCAAAAGGGAGTGGGATAGGGAGACCTAGACCCTGCTTGGTCCTTCCCTGGGACGCAGGCTTCCCTCTGTGCCCCAACCTGCCCGGTCCACGCCGGCGTCGTGGACCACGCCTCAGCCTTCTGCTCAGCAGCCCCGAGCCAAGGCTCCATGGAAGCCGCCAGCCTGTGGGCGGCCACCCCGGGCGCCGCCGTTCTCGGGGCCCCGCAGACCTGCAGCGATAGCCCAGTCCCGGGCGGCGGTGTCGGGTCCACCCCAGGGGGCGCGGTCCTGCCTGGTCGGGAGCCCCCCTACTCTGTCTTCACGGTGCTGGTGGTGACTCTGCTGGTGCTGCTCATCGCGGCCACTTTCCTGTGGAATCTGCTGGTTCTGGTCACTATTCTGCGCGTCCGCGCCTTCCATCGCGTGCCGCATAACTTGGTGGCCTCGACGGCCGTTTCCGACGTCCTAGTGGCCGCAGTGGTGATGCCACTGAGCCTGACGAGGGAGCTGTCGGCAGGGCGACGTTGGCAGCTGGGCCGGAGCCTGTGCCACGTGTGGATCTGCTTCGACGTGCTGTGCTGCACCGCCAGCATCTGGAACGTGGCTGCCATCGCCCTGGACCGCTACTGGACCATCACGCGCCACCTGCAGTACACGCTGCGCACTCGCCGCCGCGCCTCTGCGCTCATGATCGCGCTCACCTGGGCGCTGTCCGCGCTCATCGCGCTCGCGCCGCTGCTCTTCGGCTGGGGCGAGGTGTACGACGCCAGGTTGCAGCGCTGCCAGGTGAGCCAGGAACCCTCCTACGCTGTCTTCTCCACCTGTGGCGCCTTTTACCTCCCTCTTGGCGTGGTACTATTTGTCTACTGGAAGATCTACAAAGCGGCCAAGTTTCGCTTCGGCCGCCGGCGCCGGGCTGTGCTACCGTTACCCGCCAACGCAGAGGTGAGGAAAGGCCTGTGGCCTTGGGGATAAGGGGTCCCAGGAAAAGGGGGCGTTCGAAATAGACAGTGGGTAGAAGCTTGCACATTTCAGGCGCGCTTGCAAATGTTGGCAGCCAACGCATTTGGAGCGCGCCAGGAGTTTGTCCTCTGCTCTTTGGAAGAGCAAGGGATAGACTTCTCACCTGCGCTCCCGGTGCGTCCCTGAAGTGCTCGCAGGTGCCACCTGCGTGGCGCACGCCGGAGAAAGGGAAAGAGTTAACTCCTTGCACACCGGGGCTGCAGCCCAAGCTGACATCGCAGCTCTAGGACGCTGCGTGGCTTGCAGGTTCAGGGGGCTTGCAGGTGTCGCCTCCTCCCTAGTGATGAGGTCGCATCTGAGTAGCTGCACTCCTTGTTCCTTTTCCTCCGAAGTGGTTGTGCGCATGTCTGTCTTGGAGCCTCCAACTTCTTGGTCTCCGCCGGACTGTGCTGGATGGTGGGGGCTGGAGTTTGTCCCGCTGCAGGTAAAGAGACTCCCACGGCCACTCGCCCTTTATTTCATTGCTTCCGCTGGACTCTAGTCCATGCTGTAGTCCAGAGATCATTTTCACCAACTCTGCTAGCCAGCTCCCCCCGGAGGGGCGAAGTGAGGGTAACACAAGATGACCCGAGTATCATCTTCCTTTGATTATTCCAACCCCAGCGCTATCCTCCAGCAATTTTGCAGGGTACGTTCCGCTCCCATTTTATGATGGTTAAACCATTGCTTAATTTCTGTATGCCTCTTTTCCTCATCTTTAAGCAAGTTAGTACTTCAAATGGCTCTTGGTGAGGATTTGTGGGGGAAGGACTGTGATTGCTAATGAACTGATTACCCATGGTCGGCTTATGATCCCCAGCCGTGCTGAGTGCACGTGGTGCAGGGTGTGGAAGGCTCGCCCGAGGATGGCTGTCATCAGCTGAGAGGTAGAAATGGAAAGGGATAATGAATTACTCCTGTTGGTCTGAGTTACGTTCTGGGTTCTAATAAAAGGCGATTGAGATGGGTGATCGAGGCTGCTGCAGTCCCAGAGGCTGTGGGCCCTCTGATCCCAGACTTTTGCCTCTTATGTTTTTCTTCTCGTTTACCTTTTCTTATTCATCCATGGGCACCTCGTTCTCGGGACCTGTCACCACAGTTAATACCAACAAGGATTACCTGAAATGAAGGATATAAAGCACTTAGCGCACTGCCTGGCACACAGGGGGTGGCAGAACTCGATGTTTGTTGCTTGGCAATCAGTAAGGGCAGAGAAACTCCATTGGAAGTGTAATGAGCTGAAGGAAACTGCATTGGCAGGTCTTCTCTCACTGTACTCATTTTTCAGAGTGGATATTTCTTTTGGATGGACTCCCTCATCACCCTGGAAGTCTACACTTTTCTTTTTTGAGAGTCTCAGATATTTTAAGTAACAAGTTCCTAGACATAGACAATATTTGACTTTATTTACTGGTCCTTTCCCATTACAATATATAGATTTGGTGGGGAGCAGAACTTGTTAGTTTTAATTTTAGGAAATCAACCTAGATTCTTAGGTTTTCAAGTATGTGTGCTTTAAACAGTAGGCTCTTTGTCATTTAATGGCAGAGGAATTTTGTAACATAAAATAGGAATGTCAAAACAATAGTTGGAAAGTGTTGGAAGGAAGAACTTTATTCAGAATTGACGATGTTCTTTGAAAGGTCCCTCAGAAAAACTTGGAATAATTATAGCTTTTCGGTCTGACTGCTGAGGAACAGTTGACTTTTAATAGCTACATCAATCCAGTGTGTACCCAGAGAAATCACGGTGAAATAGATGCTGAGAAGGCTTGCCAAGCTTGATTGTAGTGTTCATTTTTAAAGACATCATTCAGCCAGGTGATGTAGGAAGAGGTGACTGAACAGGAGCCAACCAGTCTGGGGTGACTATCAGTGGGAAGAAAGAGCTCCAGGAGGCAAGGGCAGGGCTGTGACTTAGTCACTTGCTTGGCAGCGGGACTGGGGGCAAGTCCTTTTCCACTTTAGGCTTTACCTTCTAAAATCTACAGTACTGGTCTGCCATGTCTAAGAGCTTTGAGCCATAGCATGTTGAGATGATAGTATCCTAGTACATCTGATTCTTGGGGCTCCAGTATGTGCTTACTGAAAATTCTGAGTAATGTTCCTGAGCCACCATTTGCAAGCCCTCTAGCTACCAGACATCCCCAAAAAAGCCATTTTAAATAATGTGTCAGTAATACTATCTCTGTGACTTTCCCCCACTTTCTTCTTTCTGCACTCCAGGGGAAATGAGTTGAATTTAAGTGTTACAAAGTGTCTGTACTGCTTCAGGTGGGTGATAGAAGCCTGTGCTGATGACACTGTGCACGTTCTTTGTCCAGAATTCTGTGCCTAAGTCCCAACACTGCAATATTATCGGAAAGGAGCCTGCAGCAACTCTTGGACAGTGGTGACTTCTTTTGGACAAAATGTACTTTTTGAAAGTAAAATACTTGGGCTTTTAAAATGTGACATCAAATGTTTTTAGTTGTGTGGGGTTCTTTTTGTCTTTTCAATTGCTTGTTTTATTTCTGTTCACAAATTAACACTAGGGCCTAATTATCCATCTGCATGGTAGATTTATCACCTAGAGTCATAAATCTATTTTAGAGTGTCCTGGAAAGGTTTTGATTTTACTTCTTTTAAAATAGAGGAAAAATCAATATAATAGTAAAGAGTATATAATAATTAACCTAGCCTTAGTTTTATCAGTTTT
This sequence comes from Chinchilla lanigera, assembly GCF_000276665.1. Lineage (NCBI taxonomy): Eukaryota > Metazoa > Chordata > Mammalia > Rodentia > Chinchillidae > Chinchilla > Chinchilla lanigera. The sequence goes on along the minus strand of NW_004955459.1, from coordinate 11,774,366 downwards.
TTATCAATGTGGTTATACCGTCAGCTTGTAAGATCTTTAATGGAGGAAAGGGCCATCAGCAAAGGAGTCAGGAAGCACACTTGGTTGAAAAGCTTTATATATTCTCAATATCACATATCAGAAGTCAATAATCACATATCAGAAGAGAGCATGCACTGTGGCTTAAAGCATAGGATTTGTTATCAAGGAGACCAGGGTTTAAATTCTTTTTGTGCTACTAAGCACTTTAGTCCAATGACTTAAACTAAGTCTGATTTCCCCATATGTAGAATGAAAATATCATCTGTCTCATACTACGCTTATAAAGAGTAAATAAGAGTGTAGGTGGAGCATTTCAAATAATAAACCTTAAATAAATTATCCCAAAGCTTACTGTCTTAAAACAACAAACATATGTTAGCTCACACTTTCTGGGACTGCTTTAGTTGAGTAGTTCTGGCCTGGGGTCTTGTATGGTGCAGTCATGTTGTCACATGGGACTGTAGTGATCAGAAGGAAAGAGACTTGGGAGATGTTCCTTCCATGATGGCTTACATGATTCTTGGTAAGTGACCTTAGTTTCATGCTCAAAGAGGTCTTCACAGGGCTGCTTGAGTGTCCTCATAATGTGCCAGCCAAATTCCCTAAGAATGAACAAGCCAGCAGGACAAAGCAAGGAGGAAACTGCAATGCCTAATATGATCCAGTCTTAGAAGTCATCCATGATCACTCCCACTACATTCTGTTCCTTAGAAGTGAGCCAGTGAACCCAGCACATATGTGCAAAGAAGGGAATTTCAGCACCACCCTTGGGAGAAGTGTCAGTCAACTTGTGGACATTTGAACATGATGACTGCTGAGTCCTAGAATGGCTCTTGATGTTCCCTGGGGGAAGGATGGTGAGAGGATGGAAAAAATAAAGAGACAAAAACTGCGGTCAGGTGGAGCCCTATCTCTCCAGATTGGAGGAAAGGAAACTGCTCAACCACCGTAGGGGCACTTATACATATGACAAATTTAGTGCCATGTGACATGGCCTTGCCTAGCAACAATGGCTTGGATTATCTTGGGCTTGGTGTTTCTCTGGACAGCTCAATCATGTGGCTTGCCTCAAGTGCTCTTTGTTCTCAGACCAGCCTTTCCTCATCCCTCACATGTATGATCAATTTCCAGCCTCAGCTGCTTCCTACATCTCCCCCTTTACTGTTTTGTAGTGGCAAGTGATTGGTGTTCAATTGAAGTTGGAGGAGCTGTGTTTGGAGGACATTTTTAGACAATTATCTTTCTTGTGGTTATACTTTTCTGCTGGATGTCCAAGACCAAATTAAAGTGAGACCTATATTAATTAATTAATTAATATTTTGCGATCTGTCAAGTTCAGTTAAGTCTTCTCAGGATTTACTTTGGAACCATGTATAGCACCTCTTAGTACTTCTGTCAATGTCAGCCATCTGAATGAGTCACAGCCATTGCTTGACCAAGTTCCTTTCTGTAAAAGCTTGGAAGATTTTTCTCTCCTGGTGACTCTTCTTAGGCACACTATACATACTTGAATCACTTTCCTCTGTGGTCCCACAATCTCCTTGATCAGAAGATCAGGACTCAACTGAGTTATAGGATGTTTCAGCAGAAGTTCTCTTATGTCCTGGGTCTTCACTGACCTTGGAGGGCTAGAGCCAAAATATTGGCTATTCTCTTAGCCCATATTAATTTTTGATCTCTGAACCTTACTTGTTGAGCATCCAAAAGAGAAAATGAATGACATTACATTGTAAGGGAGGCAGTAAGCTTAATATTAGTATCTTACCAGAATATCAAACACCTCAGAATATAAAATAGAACTGTTATTTTCTACCAACCATGGATGTCCTAGTATTTAAATCCCTACAGAATACAAAGATAAGTTGCATATTTTACAACTTATTTTACATAATTTCTAAAAAATTAGAAATAAAAATCCATACATAACATTGCACCACAACAATCATGATGACATTTTATAATATAAATTTTTATTTTGGCATAGCTTAACCCTTTTCATCAATCTTCTCTAATAAAAAACTTTTTCCTAACTTGTTGACCTTTAATAGAATGTACATCACATAAAGTTTGTGTAAAAGGCAGAGGTCTGAATCTGAAAGAAAAGTTTGTCACCATAAGCAATCCTTGTTTTACATTTTGGAAGATCTGTGCACTTGGAATCATAAATACATTTAATATACCATGAGATTAACAATAATGAATTATCACACACATATGCAAACCTTTGTTTCTTAATTTAGTTTTATATTGAGAGCATCTTTTTGAGAAAAGCTTATTATAATTTTTTTCTAGAAAACATAACCTTTTGACCATGACCAAGTTATTGGAGGTGTCTCCCATAAGACTATGGAGATCACTGGGAGCTCTTTGTTAATGAACAAGAACTGGTTAATGTTATTCCAGGCAGCTGCTTTCTTATTCATCAAATGGAGTCCTGTCCAATCACCTCCCCCAACTCTAAGGGATTTCTGTTTAATTATCTTAACAATTTTTAATGACTTATGAAAAAACCAAATTTTGTATCATTTTCACCAGCTGGTAACTTAGGTGGAAGCATACGTTTAAGTCTATAACCCAAATTGTGTCATGAACAAATGATCCAAAAAGAAAAAGAAAAAAAAAAAAAAAAGAAAAATTGTTGAGCTCAGATAAAAAAAGAACAGCTGTTCACAGACATGAGAAACAGACAAGTACATAGCTTAACTGACTCGACAAATAGACAAACATTTTACAAAATCAGAGTGCACTCAAACATATTTTTGGCCAAATTGAATTATAGTAACTCCTTTACAATATTAAATTATAACTATAGATAGATTAGTGAGATTTTGTTGTCAGTTAGCAGAGATCTCTTACAAGAAGAATTTGGAAGAAAAAATCTTTTATCTATAATCAATATATACATTTTAATGTTTCTTTTATCTTAAGAATACTGGTAACTTTTGTGTCCCCTGCTTTCACATAACTTTCAGCTCAGTATCTCCATATACTCTATCACCTACTCAGACCTCTGATCTCCATTTTTGGTTACCATCTCCTGAACATTCTGGGTCAATTTCTTTGATTGTCCCCAGCTTGGGTCTAGTTCCATCCTTATCTATCAGCTATAGCGCTGTCTTTGAGGCATCAATGATGTAGGACTGTGCATCAGCTTCTTAAAATGTGGAATCAGGGCCACAGATATAGCAGAGTGGCACAGCACCCATCTGACAAGTGCAAGGTTCTGAGTTTGACTCCTGGTACAAAAAGAAAAAGAACATGGACAGCATGTCCTGGCACCCAGGTAGGACATTTAGCATTCTCTGGGAAAACACAAATGTACTCTCTACCCTAGGTAAGTAGTGGATTGGGTCCCTTCCATTGTCCAGTATGGAGATCTCTCCAAAGGACCCTTCCTAGCCTTTTTTTTCCCACCTGATTGAATTGTCTTTCTGCTGCTATATTTCCATCTTTTATAGAATTTAAAAAGTTAATAGTATATACTACCAACTGAAGTCTATTATGAGGTGTGAATTTTGTAGGAAAAAGTTACCTTTTTTGTTTTTGTAATTGAATTTTGATCATACAGTGACTATGTTCAACAATTCCTTGACCCTGAGGGTTATAAGGAATTCCTGTGGTAAGGGAAATATGAAAAGTTTTACAAAACATTTGGAAAGCTGTACTTGTATATGCGGGGACATAGCCTTAAGTGCCCATGGGCAGCCAAGGGTAGTAAAAACATAGAAGCAATGAGCAATGACATGTTTAGCCACTTCACCAATGTGGGAAGAAGCAAAAATAAACTCTGAGGAAGTGTCCATTGAAACATGGACCCAATGTAAAGAGCCAAATTCGGAAATGTGAGTGACATCCATCTGCCAGAGATGATTGTTGTGTAACCCTCGGGGGTTGACCCCCATAGAAATTGAAGGAAGATATATTATGCATGAGGAACATTGTTCAACAATGTGTTAAGCCTGTTTCCAGGTCAAGTAGAACTGTTTGCATAAGACAGAAGCATTTTGATGAAAGGTGGCATGGGAGGTAGGAGCCTGTTGAATGGTATCTGAGGGAGTAACAGTGACAGCAGCCAGCAGTTTGTCTATAGTAGCATTTCCCTCAGTGAGAGGCCCTGGAAAGTGGGAATGAGAATGTAAATGACTGACAAAACAAGGAAAGTGGTGTGATCAAATGACAAACTGGAGAGTGTGAAATAAATGAGAAAGATCTTGACCACTATGGGTAGTGACAGTTCCAATGTGGTGCATCACATTGCAGACATAAGCACTTTCTGAGATGATGTTAATTGGAGTGGATGAACATTCTTGCAAGGCCTATACAACAGCTTGTAATTCAGTCTTTTGTGTAGAAGAGAAACCCATATCTTATACAATGGATGAGGAGGCCATTATAAAATCTCCCCTACCCAAAAATGACTCATCCATGAAAATGAAGATACCTCCTGCTATGGGAACTGTACTTTTTTTTTTTATTTTAAAGAATAAAAGAAGGATAACATAATAATAGGGGGGACTTAGCAAATTACAGACAAAATGGTAGGAA
>NW_004955459.1:11765315-11766435 GCF_000276665.1 Chinchilla lanigera | reverse complement strand
CGATACCCAAAGTGAGGACCAGAGCTCCCCCAAAGTGAACTGAAGCCATTCTCAGTTCCAACGACATCCTGAGCTCCTCGGAGGATGAAAACAGCCAAGTTCAACAGGAAAGCCAGCATGACAAGCTCCTCCAAAACAAACAACAGCTCCCCACAGCTTCTACCAGCTCCCAACAACCTCTCTCAGCTTCCAACCACCTCCTTCTTCTTCTCCAGGTCTGCCTCTTATGCTGCTGGCAACAGTTCTCAGGTGGGCCTCCCACACCCAGCACCATGCTTACTCAGTTCAGCTGGGGTTTATAAGTTGACCACCAGTTATCGATCCACTACAATCCACTCTTGGTCAACTTAATAACCATACAATGCCATTGAGCTGCTTTCACCTCCACAGAAGTTCAGGCTGAGCCTGGCCTCTGCTTGTGGGATTGGTGCCTGACTTGATTTACCAGCCTCATCTTCGCTCCCTGACCATGGGTGTCTCCTGTGTTTGTGCCTCACTCAGTTGCAGAGAGCCCTGACAGGGAGCTAGCCCATGGCTGCTGTGAATCTCAGGTTCAGTTTAGAGCTCCATATAATGGTGTTTGGCCAAGGTCTCTCTCCAGGTGCCACTTGGACTGCAGACACTTACCAGCTGTTGTAATTCAGAGCATCCACAACTCCAGTCCACTGGTGTGTTTCTCCATAGAGGCAACAGGGGTCCTCCACCTTCACTGTGTTTCTGTAGGTTTGAGCCTCCTCTCTTATTTTGTGAGCCAGGAGTCAGGGAGAATGTGCAGCTTGCCACCTCTTTTTTCTGGGCTGAGGTCTGGCTCTTCATTTTCCCCTGTGGGCTCCAATCTCCCTTCAGATCCTTCTTGAGTCCTGGACAGCCATCTCCCTTCATGACTTCCTGAAGTTGTTATATTCCAGTGTAGGGATTCTGCGTTTCAGACAGGCTGGCCTGCTGCTGCTTACTGCTCCTCAAAATATAAATTTTTTTCTGTCTTTGTTTTTTAATCCCTTCAACCTATAGCTTTTGATCAGTGAATTTAATCCATTTATATTCAGAGTTATTGTTAAATATGAACTTCCTCCTATCATTCTGTTAATTGTATTTTGCTTATTTTGTGTTTTGTTACTTC
>NW_004955459.1:11742403-11760626 GCF_000276665.1 Chinchilla lanigera | reverse complement strand
TGCAAATAGAATTGCTACCTCTGCTTTTTTTCTGGATTCCTGTGGCATGGAGAACTGTTTTCCATCCTTTGATTTTTAGTCTATGATTTCTTTTGGGGCTAAATGTGTTTCTTGAATGCAGCATATTGTTGGATCTTGCTTCTTGATCCATTCTGCTGGTCTGTTTCTTTTGATTGGTGAGTTGAGATCATTTATGTTGATGATTATAACTACCATGTATTGGCTTTGGCATCAGCAGACGTGGTCCTTGAAACACAGGATATGAAAGGGACTTTTCCCAGGACTCACAGGATTGAGAGATGCTTAAGCCTGTGGCATCAGCAGTCATACTTATGAGCCACAGGATAAGACTGGACCTCTCTCAGGCCTTGGCAGGTGAACATAGGTAAAGCTGGGGTTTGTGGCACTGGTAAATCTGGAAATGGTGTTTTAGAACACAAAAAGGATCTTCCCTAGTTCCTGTATGGTGACTGAAGTTGGTACTGCGTCTTGTAAACCTGCTAACCTCTTTAATATAGCCATGGGACCCAGATGATACCTTCTTCAGTTTCAACTACAAGTAGTACCAGGGCTTTTGGCACCAGCAGCTCTGGTATGAAGCCTGTGGGATATGAAGATTGTCCTGGTCATCAAAGGCATGGGCAAGTAACATTTGAGATTGTGGCACTGGTGTATACATTCCTGGAGGTATAGGATCTGGGAAAACCTTCACTAGATTCTATAAGTTCAGAATAGGTGCTGTGCCTTGAACTTGTGGCTATAACAGCCACTGGTTCAGACATAGTAAGATGATGAGGACGATATCTTCACCCCAATGAAGCATGCACTGGCTCAAGCCTTCTGGCAGGCTGAGCTTTCAGCAGTCATCCCAAGATGTTGTCTAATAGTAGCTGTTTTTGTTTCCTTGTTTTCTTGGGTTGTGGGTGGTCCAAACTTGGTGTCTTCTCTCTAATACAGGAATCACTTACAGAGCAGCCAGCTCTCAAAACTGGATTTAAAGTGGGTAAGTAGTGCAGAAATCTCCTGCAGTGAGGACAACTGGTCTGCTGCTATGATTAAGGTTGCTGGCATTTTCTCATTTATCTTTTGCTTGTAGCATTAGGACCCTTACACCCAATTGAGGGGCTGGGGTTGAAGGTGCTAATTGTTTTGTTTTTTTCTCTGTGTTGCCTTTCCAAGTCTCCCTGTTGTTTAGGGTTCCTGTCATGTCTTTGCTAATTTCCAGAATTATTATTTCTCACTCTTCTCAAAATAATTTTCTTTACTTCCCTAACTCTTCTCTGTGGCAGAGATGCGTAGAGGCAACTTCCATTCAACCATCTTAGTTTTCTCCCCAGATTGACTATTTCTTACTGTGTGACTTTTGGCAGCTTGTGTTTTTGATGGGATTGTTCCATTTCATCTAGGTTAGCAAATTTGTGAGCATGGGATTGTTCCATTTCTTCTAGGTTATCAAATTTGTGAGCAAATTTGTTCACAATATTCTTTTTGCCCTTTTAGAAATCCATGGGATCTGTAGTCATGTCCCTGCCTTCATTTCTGATTCTGATTCTGATTCTTGGTTTTAGTGGCTTATTAATCTTACTCACCTTTTCAAAGTGTCAGCTTTTTGTTTCATTGATTTTTCTGTATTGACTTCCTGTCTTTACTGATTTCCGGTTTTTATTTTTCTTTTTATATTGGATTTAATTTACTGTTCTTTCCATCTAGTTTCCTAAGGTGGAAACTTAATGCTTTTAGGTATTTTTTCCTATTTGAATATATATTTTATTCTATAATTTCCCCTTGATGCACTACTTTTGCTCCATCTTCTGAATTTTGATAAGTTTTGCTTTCATTTTTTTATTTCAAAATATTTTCTTGAGATTTCTTTGTATGGTGTTTATCATTTTTCTACCAGTTATCTGAGGATTTTCCAGCTATCCATTATTAATTTCTTATTTAATTCTATTATGGTCTGTCTTAGTGACTTTTCTCATTGCTGAGACAAAATATTCAACAACCACAAGTTAAGGGAGGAAAGTTTTATTTACCTCAGTTTATAGAGATTTCAATCCATAATTGGCTGGCTTCAGGGCAGGGTGGATCCACAGAAAACAGTTCCTGGTGGGCAGAAGATAGCAAGCAATAAAGGAGGAAGAAGACAAGCCTCTTTTTGTCCTTATATTGTATCCAGGCTACAGGGATTAGAATGGTGTCATACCAAACAGTGTACTGATTCAGTAATCACTCACCCTTAATCTTAGCACCTTTAATGCTAGCATTGGATCATGAATCAATTATGCACTGTAGATTTAGCCACCTCTGAAAAAGCCCCATGTATGACTGCATGAGGCTTTGGGGGGACATCTAGACACAAACCAAAACATGGTCTAAGACTAGACCTTGTATGATTTCTATGCTTTTAAATTTGTCAGTTTGTTTTAAGGCCCCTGTAGTCTATCTTGATGAATGTTGCATGTGAACTAGAGAATATGTAATCTCTAGTTATTGAAATATACAACAGATGTTAATTATATCCACTTGATTATTAGTACTGACAGAACCGCCCCTCAAGCCAGTACACTTCAATTTTTTAGTTGCTCTTGTAATAGTTCCTATTCCAGTTCCAGTTTTTCCTGTCTCTTATAAACTAAACATTTGCCTCTGGGCCTGGCCATCAACCATGCTGCCTCATTTTGATCCCTGCTGCTGTCAAATGTCATGGAAACACAAACAGGCATCCAGCCACACCTCATCCTGATAGACTGTTGATCCCCTTGGACAAGATCTCTCTGCCATCAATAATGCATTCCACTATTTTCGAGGCCCTAACAATAGGGCCTCGATTTGGCTGTTCCAAGACAACCTGTTTCTCTGTCTCTTCCAGCTCTACAATGCCTCTGATTATGAAACCCCACCTTGGGCAACACCCTCTTGCATCAAACAGTATTCCATGCCCCAAGAGACTTGGCTAAAAATTCAACCACATATCCAGAGGTTTCAAAACTGCAAAATGTTTATAGACTGTCAAACTGCTGAAATACACCTCTCCTGCCTGTAAAGACAGTTCAAGATCTCTGAGCCGGCAATGCCAGTGCAACTGCCCTCTGCATAGATTGCCTCAGTCTTCTGCCACCCACAGCCTGCTGGTACATATGCCTGGACCTACAGAATGCCTTCTTTTGCCTTCAGTTAGCTCCTGTCAACCAGCCCCTCTTCACAAAGAACCCAATTTTGGATGCAAAAGTTAATTGACCTAGACTCAACCTTCCAGAGGTTCAAAAACTTTTATCCTCCTTGCGGTTCACTACACTTCTGATTGCTGACACCCAAGCTGCCTGCTGGAAAGGCACAAAAGCTTTGCTACAATATCTTTTTTTTTTTTTTCCTGGTACCGGGAATTGAACTCATGACCTCGTGCTTGCCATGCAGGCACTCTGCTGCTAAGCTAAACCCCCAGCCCCTTACAATATCTTGCACAAACTGGTTACAAGAAAAACAAACTTCCCAACTTTCTTGGAGCTGCTTGCTTCTATTAGACTGGCAGTCCCTGGGAATGCCCAGTGGCCTACCTGTACAAATGCTTGGATCCAGTCACTAAGGGCTGCATCTTCCCTTTGCCTTCATACTCTAACAGCCACTGTCTTGCTGATCAAGAAAGCTGACGAAACTATTTTGGCCAAAACTGTCCTGCAGGGATGATCTGCACAGCAAACTGCTTCCTGCTGCTGTTTGGAAACCTGCCAGCAATGACACAGAGTAATCTGGTTCAGAAGCCTAAGCCCCCTCTGGGAATCCGGTCGACTGAAACATCAACCCCAACCACTGTATACTCTACAAGGTCAAGCTGCTGTAGTGGCGCCCATAACCCTGCAGCCAGCTAAGGCTTCCGCATCTGTGTCAATGGCTCCAACCTCCCATTCCCAACTTATACTAAAAAGACAATAAAAGTTTGTAGGATCCAGCTGTAAAAAATCATCCCTAGTATGGCCCACCCTTGATCACTGGCAGCAGTAACAGGCCTACATTTGTAGTAGCGGTAACTAAAAAGCTAGATTTAATAAAAACTAATTACAGCATACTACAAGGCTCTAGAGAAGTTTTTTAAAAAACCAGCTTGCAACCAGTTAAAAGATCAGCTATATCTGTACACATTCCTGTATACATATAACCCAGGTACATATAAACTACCTCTGCAAGTTTCAGAAATCCATCCTTAAATTTGCTGGAGAATTTACCTGGACAGCTCCTCTGAGGCTTCCTCTGAAGAGACAAAGCACTCAAAGCCCTGGATGCTGACCAGTCCAGACACAGCTAAAGCCTGAGGACATCATACACAGGATTGCTCCATACCTATTCTCCTTGATTTTTGTGTCTTTTAGGCCACTTACCCCAATCCTTGCTCCTTTTTTTTTTTTTTGCCTTAAACTCTAAGGATGGTTGCCGCAAGAGAATAATCAAACACTTACCCAAGATTTGACGAGTGTCCAAGACACACTGGACACTCCCCTAGATCAGATTAACTCTCTCATTACGTTGCCAGAGAAATGTTATAGAATTGACAGGTCCAAATTGTGTCTCTTCCTAAAAACAATTTAGGAAAAAACTCTGTAATAAGACAGTCTTGGAGAACTTGGCTAGGGCCCATCCTAGGATCACTGCTTCTAGGTGGGCCTTGTCTCAAAAGATCACTTGTAGGGCCAGGGATATAGCTTAGCAATACAGCGCCTGCCTGGCAAGCCCAAAATATCCTGAGTTCAATTACCGGTAGCAAAAAAAAAAAAAATCACATGTAATATGCCCAGCAAATATTTGTCAGGGAAACTAAAAGAGGAGGAAATGTAACAGAAAATGGCCTCCCCCAGCCAGTATACTTCAATTTCTTAGTTACTAAGGTAATAATTCTGTTCCAGTTCTGCTTGCTTCTGTTTCTTAGAAATGACTCGTCACTGTGATGCATAGCTGATCACTGTGATGCATAGCTGGTCACTATGATGCACACTGTATAAACCAATCCCCAACTGACAAGTCATTCTGCCTCTGCACTTCCTGCTTGTTTATCCCATATAAGCCCTAAACCACCAGAGATCAGTGCCTGATATTTTGGGAGTGACCCCAATCAGTGCCCATCAACGTAAATAAATCTGCCTCCAAATCCTGGGTGTCACTTCGGTGTTTCTGCTTGCCATTGTGATACAGTTGAGTTCAACCCTATCAATCCTGATTTTTTTTTTTTTTTTGGCCTGCTTGATCTAATCTTTCCTGATAAGGTGCTGAAGCTTCCAAACAGAATACTTCATCTATTTCTTGCAATTCTATCAGTTTTTGCTTCCTGCATTTTGATGACCTATTTGTAAGCACATACACATTGTTTGCTGTCTTTTTGAAATATTGACCCTGTTATCATTATGTAATGCTCTTTGCATATAGCTCTCTTAAAGTATGGTCTGAAATATAGGTAGTCTTACTTTACTATTAGTACAGTGTATCTTTCTCCATTCCTTTTACTTACGTACATCTTTATATTCAAAGTGGATTTCTATGGACATGTGGTTTGGTCTTATTTTTTTTTTTTTTAGTCTACTTTGACAGTAGTTCCTCCCCACCTAATTTTAACATTGGAGGTTAAATCTGGAGACTTCACACTAAGAGATAGCCCCAGACCTTTTTTTTTCAGACTGGCTCTCACTAAGGGGCTAAATTGCTCCAGGCTGGGCTTGAATTTGTGATCCTCCTGCCTTAGCCTCACATAGTGCTGGGATTACAGGTGTGTGAGACCATGCCTGGTTGACAAGTTTTTTGATGCACGGTGTTCACTGGTGTTCAGTGATCACAGACAGTTGTATTAATATCTGTACTTGTTACTGTTGCCCTTGTTCATTCCTTTTTAAAAAATCTTATTTTTTCTCTTTTTGTAGTTTGAGAATTTGATATGATTTATTTTGTCTCTTAGCATATCAATTACCTGTTTATTTTTTTAATTGCTCTTGAGTTTGCAATGTACATACACAACCATTCCAAGTCCAATGTCAACTATACTTCATGAGTATCCTAACTGAACTTTCTCATCTATATCATTGCTATTTGCTTCACTTATCTGTAAGCATGCATAAGGAATACATGCATAACTGAATATATTATTTCAGCTATTATTTTGAGAAAACTTACCTGTTAGCTCAAATATTAACACAAATAAAAATTTTTATTCCACCTTCATTTATTCATTCTTTTATGCTCTTCATGTAAAATCTTCTGACCTGTATCATTTTCCTTGTTCTGATGAACTTAAAAATAAAAACCTGCTTTGCAGGTATACTGGCCAAAATATTTCTGAAGTTTTGTCTGAGAAAGTCTTTCATTTTTAAAGGCTAATACTGCAACATATACAGTTCTAGGTTAGAGAAAACAACAGTAACACTTTAGTGCCTAGTGTTTCGTTTGTAGAAAGCCTATAACAGTGGAACATGATAAAATTTTTTTCACTTCAAATTCTTGTTCCTTGAATTTTGTGAGGTAACACACATGAACTTCATGAAAAGTTTAAAAAACTGCAATCTTCTTCATAAATGGGTTAAATGTTTCACTTGACTCTATGCTTGTAAGGTTTCAGAGAAGTCGGATGTATTTCTTATCTTTGCTCTCCTACAGGTAAGGTGTTCTGTCTCAAAACTTTTTTAAAAATTTTGCTTAATCATTGCTTTTCTGAAATTTAAATAGGCCTAGTTCTATGTTTTTGTTGCTGGTTTGGCATTTATCCTGCACGGTGTTGTTTGACCTGCCTTAAACTCTGGTTTGGTAGTTAACATTAATTAGGAGAAATTCTCAGCTTGAAACACTGCTTCTGTTAGGAACAGAACACTTGTGTTTCTGGTATCTTACTGTATGTGTATTATACTTGTAGCCAAATCCATTTTTGGATATCTTGAATTTTTTCTTTTTTTCCTCTTTTCAGTTTTCCTTTCTTTTTCAGTTTCACAAATCACCATTTGTGGGCTGGGGATATAGCTCAGTGTCACAGTGCCTGCCTGGCAAGTGCAAGGTCCTTAGTTCAATTCCCTGTACCAAAAACAAACACGATCGTCCAGCTGGGTATTGTGGTGTATGCCTATAATCCCAGCACACTGGAGGCTGAGGCAAGAGGATTGCCCTGAGTTTGAGGCTACCCTGGGCTACACAGTGAGTTCAGGAACAGCCTGGGCAACACAGCGAGACCCTGCTTCAAAAAAAAAATCACTACTGTCATAGCTTCAAATTGAAAGATTATTTCCTTAGCTATGTCCAGTCTAATTAGCCCATCAAAACCATTCTTTTTGCATTACTATTTTTAAACTGTAATACTTATTTTTAGAATTTCTTTTTCTGCCTGGATTATCTAAAAGTTCTTGCAATGTTGTCTATTTTTTCTATTAAACTCCTTAACATATTATAACTTTTAGAAATTCCTGGTCTAAGATTCCAACATCATGGCCATATATGACTAATTCCGATGCTTGTTAGCTCTTTGCAAACTACATTTTAAGGCCTGATAGTATGCCTTGTAATTTTTTTTGTGGGGGTGAGCATAATGTACTGGGTAAAAGGAAGTGTGAGAAGTAGGGGGACAGAAATTACATAGTCCTGATTAGTTCTTAATCTTTGTGGGGTCTGTGCTGTTGACCTGTTAACTACACTAATGTTTCTCAGTCTTACCCTTCTGTCAGGTGGGACAAAGGTTAGTGTGTTCAGTATTTCCCTTATCCCTAATAATTAGGCTAACATTTTAGTGCCTAGTGTTTCATTTTTAGAATGCCTATAAATAACAATGGAACATGATAAAAATTGTACTTATGAGGATATTCCTTACTAAGGACAGAAGGACCTGATGTGTTTAAATGTAGTTTCTTCTCTTTCCACTTAGAGAAAGCATTAAGGTCATTTTTTTTTTTCCTTCAATATTTACTATGAGAACCTGGTGAAACTCCTTGAAGTAGTAAGATTACACAAATAATAAACTTGCTAAAATACGCACTGTGACTCTCCTTTCCCCTGCATGACTGGGTCCTCTTGGAGTTTTTAACTCACAGATTTGTCCACACTAAGCCTCTCAACAGTCTGTGAATCAGGGTTTAATTTTCTTACTGCAGCACTGGCTTCTATGGATGTTTCTGCTTGTTTCTTTTCTGGTAAGCTATGATTCTTGGCATTCACTTGTATTTCCTATTTTGGGAGCAGTATTTAGCACTGTGATACTTTTCTGAGACAGCCAACGTGTTTTGGTTTTTTGCTTGTTCAGATGTTTTGTTTTTAATGCCACATTTTCTTTATTCTAAGGTGAAGGAGGCACCTCAAGAGGCAGAGATGGTATTCAAAGCACGCTGCCCAGCAACTGTGACCTTCCAGGCAAGTGGAGACTCCTGGCGGGAGCAGAAGGAGAAAAGGGCAGCCATGATGGTGGGGCTTCTGATTGGAGTATTTGTGCTGTGCTGGATCCCCTTCTTCGTGACTGAGCTCATTAGCCCCCTCTGTGCCTGCAGCCTACCCCCCATCTGGAAAAGCGTATTCCTGTGGCTTGGCTACTCCAATTCTTTCTTTAACCCCCTGATTTACACAGCTTTTAACAAGAACTACAACAATGCCTTCAAAAGCCTCTTTACCAGGCAGAGATGAAAGGGGCTGGAGATATGAGCAGAGTTGTGGGGAGGAAATGAACTTGTATCTACCAACTTCAGTGATCTGGGAGTCTTCCCTTATAGTTAAGTACTACTGATGTTTTGAAAGTCATGCTGTTAGGCCTGGACTATGGAAGCAGCTGTGCCATACACCTGCTGTCTCATGAAGGACAGCAAAGGTATGGGAAACATGTAACTATGCCCTCTTCCCATATACATAGCAGGCATTGCCAATGGACCACTGTACATCTCCCCACTAAGAAACTCCACCTCAGAATTTTTTCAGGACAACACTTGATAGTTACTGCTAATGGTTAGCATTGATACAAGGGTCAAAGCTGACTTTCTTTCCTTTGTGAAGATCTCCCAGGCCACTCAAAAGACACTTTCCTTTGTGAAAGACCTCCCTTTCCCATTCATTGGTCTCAACTTACTTTCCCCAGCAGCTACACATCCCCTAAATCCTTTTGAGTAATACAGAGTAATATCTCCATTCACAAATGTTTGCTTGCAAACAATATGGTTCACAAACAAAAGCGTTCAGCAAAATTTTGCTTTCACTAGCAAACGCCACACCATGTCACAAACATGACCATAGCCATCTTCCCCGCACAAACACAACCATCTTAGCCTGGGAAACCATCTTCCCCAAAGTTGTATAACAAACAAACCAAGGTACCACGGTATATCTCAGTTTGCAGGAAGATAAGGTTTATGTTTTGTTAACAAACCTGTCTATCTCACACCTACTGAATCAGACTCAAATAAGTAGTCTGGTGATCTATGTGTTACATTTTATAATTTTTTAATCAGTGAGAGAAGCTGCTGAATACTTAGGCTGTTCTTTATTCAGAATAAGCTGGCTTTCCTGGAGGATGACTTGGGCAGCAGCACTTTTAAAAGGTTACCACTTGATTCCAACATGTAGCTAGAGTTGAGAAACTCTGGTTAGGTCTTCGCTATTTTTTCACCACTTGGGAGACCAGACTGAGAACTTTTCCCATTTCTTCACCGTACTGACTTGTACGTGTAATAAAAACACTTTTGAGGTATCCTTGTGAAGGTTCTGAGTCACTGTTATGACATACACACCCAAATGGGGAAAATGATGCCTGTTGTTGGACTCAAAAGTACTATAAGCAAAACCTACAGGTTGTGTTAATAATCTGGGCTGAAAGACAGAAAGTAATCTTCAGCTGTGTTCTCAATAATTGTATCCAACAAAATCTCAGTGGCATGTAGCAGTAAGCATTTGTTTCTTGCTGATATGTCTACAGTCTGTGTGAGATTTCACTGACCTGAGCTGGACTCTTCTGGGCTTGGTTTCAAGCTGCAGGTTAGGTTTAAGCCTGCTTCATGTGTCCATCACACTCCTTGGGCTTATAGGGAATGTTTTACTCAAGAGAGAAGCGTAAGCCACACAGTGTAAGCCAAACAGTTTCAAAACTTAAGGCAAAGCTAGGTGTGGTGGAACATGTCTGTAATCCCAGCTACTTGCGAAGCTGAGCAGAAGACTGAAAGTTCAAGGCCAGCCTGGGAAACTTAGTGAGGTTCCTTGGACCTCCCAGAAAAAGGGCTGGAGGTGGGGGGGCTCAATTAACCAACAAGTTAAGCAAAAACCTAGTGAAGGGATAGGGAAAAAACCCTCTGCTGCCATGACTAAGGTATTTGGTATGATGAGTGGCAAACAATAATTCAGTGTTCAACATTTTAAAATAGAACAGGGAAAAAAATAAACTGTAATACAGAAAGGTAAGTCTTGTCAATATTTTTATCTGGCTTAAAACTGTTTTTTGTTTTGTTTTTTTTAAGACAGGGTCTCACTATGCACTTTAGACTGGCTTTGAGCTCACTTTGTAGCCCCCGTTGGTCTCCAACTTGCAATGATCCTCTTGCCTCTGCCTCCCAAGTGCTGGGATTACAGGTGTGCACCACCACACCTGTCCTACAGTGTTCCTAAATGGGCTCCATGTAGTCTAGACAACACAGCCTCCAGAGGAAACTCACTAAAATGAAGCCAAATCACACTGGTTTTTCTTTTCAAACCTTCCATAGCCTTCCCACCGTTCTGTTTACAGTTCCCAAAAACGACATGGGTATAACGCAGGACCATTACACTTGGTATTCCCTCTGCCTGGTATTTTCTTTACTAGGTTTCTATGGCACTTAATCCCTTGACTAGTCAGTGACTAAGGCCCTCTCTAGCTGCTCAATATAAAATTTCAACTACAGTGGCACCTCAGTTCAAAAATTTAATTCTTTCCACAATTCTGGTCACAAACTCAATTGGATGAGAACCAAATCAATTCAATGGTCAGGTTCAGTGTTGACCTTTGTTATGGTTTGTGTCTAGATGTCCCCCCAAAGCCTCATGCAGTCATGGGGCAGGTTTCTAGAGTTTGTGAATGATTCATGGTCCACTGCTGGGATTCTGGGTGTGAGTGCTATACCCACCATGGGGTGGGTAGCCTGCATAAAATGTAAGGGAGGGAAAGAGGCTTCTCTCTGCTGCTGCTCCCTTTTCGTTCTTGCTGTTTTTGCTATCTTCCACCACCATGAACTGTTGCCCTCTGCCACGTGCCATTCTGCTTTGGAGCCAGCCAAGTATAGACTGAAACCTCCACAAATTGTGACCTAAATAAACCTTCCCTTCCTTAATTTTGGGCATCAGATGTTTTATCTCAGTAAAAGAAAGAAAAGTAACCAAGACAACCTTATAGGGAAATCTGACTTGACTGATGAAGGGGAAACTCAAGTATTTCTTGTTTGAATGTGCCAGTTAACAGAATTTTCTCATGGATCAAGAACACAAGGCAAGTGGTCCTCTGGTTGGTTCGGAAGCTCATCATGCCTTCATAGAAACAGGCTCTTTCCATCTTTTTGCTCTTCTAAGCTGTGTCAGAATGTCTCTTCTCATGGTCTCAGGATAAAGCTGCTCATACTTTGTCTTTTTTTTCCATTAACTTGAACAAACAGGAAGGGCAGGCAGCAGCTCTCCTGATGCACAATGTGCTGATCGCCAGCAAGAAGACTCCTTCCTCTACAGCTTAGCAGTTTTCCCCCTACTGGCCATAACTGGGTTAGATGCCCATCTGTAAATCAACTCTTGGCAAGCAGAAATGGGCATTTCTATCACCACCTGACAGAACAGTTTCAAACACCTGTTGTGATTCCTCATCTGGGACTATGCAAAACTGGAGTTCTGCAGGTCAGGAAAGAGGAATAGGAAGGACCATCATAGACAATTTCCACAGCAGATTGGCCTGGCTTTTGGAGGATGTTAATAGCTCTCCTTGGACTCACAGGTATCATCTCCAGTGTTTGTACACCAATAAGGAATAATGGTTATCCTGTTGACTTTTTTCATGAGATGCAGGCAACCCTGCAGCAGCTGTAGTCTGTTCCTATGTCACAGCCACTTCATAGTCCATTCCTCTGTTCCCATTTCTTTCCCTGCCACCCAAACACACATAGTGGATAGAGCTAGCCACTTGGTATTTGACTTGCTCAAGCGTCTTGCCCCAGGAGAGGACAGCCACTTTCGTACTGGTCCACTGCTGCCAAAATGAAAACAAATGAATTTAACTGCTTTAACTCAAGAGCTTTATCTTCCTTAACAAAGCACATTTATGGAGCCAGGATCATCCTCCTTTGTTTTTGAAAACTAAATCAAAATTTACAAACCATTTATTTTCAAATAGACAATATATGTACATGGTACAAAATTCAAAAGGTATAAAAGGTATACAATGAAAAGGTATTTCTACTCTTTGCAGAGGGAACCAAAGTAGCCAGGCTGCTGTGTAACCTCCCAGACATATAAGTATATACCAGCAGACATCTGCCATAAATGTGTGCATGGGTACATACACATACATACACACACACTTTCCTCCATTCCAAACACTACTATACCACGTGCCACACCCTCCCCAGTCATGCATAGTAGTTCACACAGATTAGCTCTGTTCTTCTAATAAACAAAATACCCCCATTAGGGGAACTAGCCATAATTTATTTCACTATTGCTCTATATTTGTGGTAGTTTCCAAGTTTTTGCTATTACAATGCTTTAATAAAAATCCTTGTAAATAGGAAAAATTCTTAGATGTAGCACTGCTGGTTCAAAAAATTGTGTGTATGCACTTGTGAAATATGTTGTCCAAGGAGCTGTATAATTTGTACTTCTGCCAAGGCCGTGTTCAAGTGCTGCTTCCCACAGCATTTCACTTCTTGGTTTCATGAGGCTGAGACATTTTCTGCCGGGCAAACTACCTTTAGAGTCATGGAATATTTGGAACCAAAACATACCATAATCTTACCTGACATTAGTGTACACCATTCCTCTTTTTTCCCTCATACCTTAGGAGAAAAAAACACCTACTAAAGGTAATTCCTTTGAAAGGTTTCAAACTTCTGACCTTTTTTCATCCTAACCTTCAAGGTTAAAGAATAACAAATATAGTGAGACAGTTCCCTGGCTGATGAACAGAACAGTCAACCTATTTCAAACTAAGCATAAAATTATAGGAAAGGTTAAATCTAATTTTTGCTAATACAAGGATGCAAAGCTACAATTTATGCAAGCAACATTTCCTGATCATCCACCCGAGCCAGATGCTGGGCAGAGCATGGCAAAACAGGCAAGGTCCTTGTTTTGTGTTTCTGTCTTTACATTCCAGAAGACAAGCCAGGCAACAGACCTGGCAAAGGACTAACAGACATTTAAGCAGTGGTATGTGCTATAAAGACAGACAGCAGGGGGGCTGGGGATTTAGCTCAGTGGCAAAAGCGCCTGCCTGGCAAGCGCAAGGTCATGAGTTCGGTTCCCGGTACCAGAGAAAAACCAAAAAACCCAAAAAAATAAAAAAAAAAGACAGCAGGAGATGGGCAGAGCAAAATCATGGAGGAAGGCCAACAATAAATGGGTCTGTATGTGTATTAGGGAGTCAGGGAAGGCCAGTGCCCAAGATCTTGGAGGAGAAAGCTGTAGGCAGAAGGAACAGTAGGCCAACAGCCTGAAGACCTGAGCTTGGCCCCCTGGCTGATGCAGGGGAATCTGAAAATTCCCCATGTTTTCAAATATGCTGTGGATCAGCTATTAAATCCTTATTAATAACCTTACACAATATATTTACTGTGAAGAGAGGCAAGATATTCTTTTATGTAGTACTTCAGCCTATTGCCATGTGCTATGAAAAGGTCTGCTCTAAAGTGAGTGTAGAAGAACAAGAGAGGGCATGGGGGATTCTGCAGGCGGATAAAACAAGGCATTTCCCCTGGCAATGCCCCACCACAGGAATAGATGGCACCCACCCTATTGGGATGTTCACTGTACATTCTGTATTATGTTCTTTTACCTTGTGGTCAACACTGGCCATGAATAAGTAATAAAGAACTTCCTTAATGTGTTCTACCTCAAGGCATGTTTCAGTCCAACAATATGTACTTCACAAGAACTGCTGAACTCAGCCAAAGTAATCAATAAAAGTTATTGCTAGAATGCCTATTTCCCTCTTAAAACGATCATTAGTCACTAGAAAGACAGGTAAGACAAGACCATGCTGAGCAGCAGCAATCTAGGTGGCATAGGTTGTTCCAAGTGCTCTTTCAGCCAGGTTGGCTTTAGTCAACACAGATGTGTTCAGGACCTGCCAACGTGACAACACCGAAGTCACAGAGCAGCACCTTGTCAGACAGTAAAGTGCTGTCTGATGGCCTTCCCCATCCCCTACTCAGTGTGTCAGGAGGTTGCAGGGGCTGTGGGACTATTTATGAGGGACTATTTCTTCAGCCTAGGGAGGGAAAGACCTCCAACCTGTAGTTGGTTCTCCTGTCTCCTAATTTGGGCCTACAGGGCCTGGCTAATCTCAAAATATGGGCTATGAACCATAACCTAGTTAAAACTATGCATATGTCAGATTCCAACAAAAGCTTATGTCTGACAAACTTGGAATTTACTCTGTTATAAGAAAGGATACTCCTCACTCTTGTGGGACTCTGTGACTGTTTTCTAACATAAGGTACATGTACCTCCCTCTAATGCTGCTGGCTATCCTGGTATCTACAGGGACTGGACAGAGGCCAAGGACAAATGTCCCAGGTATCTCCACAGACATGTTGCTTTTTGGATTACATCAAAGAAGCCTTGTGTACTCTATGAGATGCACGTGAGAAGGAGATATGCAGGGCACCAGGCAACCAGCCTCACTAGCGGCTCAGTGTTCTGATAACTGCTTTCTCCTGAAGCACACATTCATAAACAATAACTTAAGGATGTTTTCTCTGTTATACTCCTGGAAAAGCCTGTGAGTTCAGCAAAATACAATGATGTGACATCTCTGGGCTCAGAGAGAGATACAGCCCTAGGAGGACCCCTGCCCCTACCATCATGAGTGGCTACTGAAATGACCAAGGTCCTCAGTGCACTGTTTTAGCCTTTCTGGCCTGAATGCACTGTCTGCCTAATCACTCACACCAGTGTCCGTGCTGCAGGCTGTCGGCAGCAACCATGGAATTCTCAAGAATGGCGGCTGCAGTCTAATTCAAAGTATGCTCAAGCAATGAAGACTAATTTATCATCTGTATTAGGTCTTGTAAACCAAAAAAAGGGCCAAAGCATCTGTCAATACTTCTCTATACCAAAATAAAGGGTTCTACTTTTAAAAGCATTATTAGTTGCTTTGATCAGTCATGCCATACTTTCCCCCATTATAGACAGGTAGATTCTAGTAACTCCAGAGTATCACCTGTTCCTGTTTGCCTAAGACCTGTGGACAAACACTCAAGTGATCTCTCAATTGCCCACCAAGTCTAGTTAGC
The DNA here is from genome assembly GCF_000276665.1 of Chinchilla lanigera. Lineage (NCBI taxonomy): Eukaryota > Metazoa > Chordata > Mammalia > Rodentia > Chinchillidae > Chinchilla > Chinchilla lanigera. The sequence goes on along the minus strand of NW_004955459.1, from coordinate 11,745,174 downwards.
CAGGCATGAGGGATCTGTAGGCTTCTTTACATGGTTAACACAGATGTTTCTCTGAAATTGCAATAATTGTAAACACAGTCAAATTGCTGCTGTCTCTTACCTCCAAAATGCCACTTTAAAAAAAAAAAAAATTTCACTTTCATTGAGCCTTTTCAGAATTTCCACATGAACACGGCTCAGGCAGCAGAGATGGATATGCACAAGGCCAGGCAATGCTCAGCACAGGGAGGTGCCATCTCAGATGCTGCTGCTCTCATAGCATCTTGCTGGCTTTGGCACAGAAAACAATGGTGGTGTTAAGGCAGAGTGGGATGTTCGTAAGTCTGAACCTTTTAGCCCTTCTTAATCACATACATTAGGGAACTAAAAATAGTGTTTCTGTGACTGTGCTGAATGTCCCACCTGCCTAATGTGTTCAAACTTATGTGTTATAGTCCAATCCTGCTGACTGGGGAGTGTATGTGTGCCAGGTTTACATAAAATGCAGTAAAACCTCACAGTGGGGTACGGGGACCAAGACTGAACTGCCGATTCCTAAGAGCCAGGGCAGGACCTCTGTGTTTTCCTTGGACTACTCATTCACAAGGACAAAACTCCTCAGCTACACTTTGAGGCCTTCCCAGTTCGTCTTTCCAGCTTCCTACACACTCCAGATCATCCCCTCCTCTCCCAATATGAATGTTCTCTACTGTCCTACAACTCTTGAGTTTCAATCAGTGTATCTTTATCAAAACCTATTTCCTGTCTCTGCAGAACATCCTATCGCCTCTTCAGATCTAACCCAAATATTAGCTGCTCTTCCATGAAGACTTCTGTACTTCTACACCACAGTACCTGGCACTGTCTTTCAATGTGCCCGCCCTGACAGCAGTATGGTGCATGTCTTTCTCCCTGATCAGACCATGAGCTTCTCTGCAGTGTAGAACACTGAATCCCTTCAAGAAAGGGATTAGAAAGCCCATCCACATGTTGCCTGTAACTCAAATGACAAGTAGGACACAGAAAGGTTTAATTGTTTTTAAAACATCCTCAGTATGAGGCCTATTTTCAACTTTTTTTGGTGAAATGAACCTAAGGAGTATATAAGGATTAAACCAATGAAACTGAGCTTTGATGTGAGTTACTATGTATGTCATTCAAGCCTGCTAGCTGGTACCTCCAGAAGCCAGGAACAAAAGGCACCAGGGCAGGTAAAGTATCACTCACATTGGCATACCATTCACCCAGAGCCTTCTGTTTACTGAAACAAAACAAAGCAAACCTCGGATGGCCAAGCTCTATTGTCCAGTGGGCTATATCTGCTCCCTAGGCCACTTGCTGAATGAGTAAAAGTGTGATTTACGTTCTGATGAATCCCCCTCTGTGTTATTTCTCAGCGGTTGCTCCATTAATATTTGCTAGACAAAAGAATTCTTTATTCAGAGTCTGTACAAATACAGGTACCTTCAAAAGTGCAATGTTACTGGAGAGAGAAAAGTTGAGTGGACATAGAGAAAAAGTACTCCCCTCTTTTCCTCACAGTATAGTAGGGTGTTATCCAAGCCAGTGTTTACATTTTCTGATTCCATCAACAGCTAGCAGAGATGAAATGGTAGCAAATGGAAGACAGAAAACATCCAAGGAGTTGAAATTAATGCACCTGCACCCCTCTACTGTTGCTTTCAGAACCATTCCATGTCTTGTAGTTGATACACAATATTTAAAAAAAATTCAGTGACATACAAAAATGGCTGGGAATGATCAGGAAGCCTTTGCTTTCACCTTGGACAGCAGTAGCTCATTCTTGCGGCCCTCCTAAGGGGAAAAACAGAGAGGGTGTTGAAAAGAGGTGGTAATGACATTAGCACCCATGCAGGGCCCAGATGGTCTGTTTTTCCCCCAAGTCCCATACGAGACGCCTTGTGACCAACTAACCCATATTCCTAGCATGGTAAAATGAACCGAACCACACACCAGCATGATGAAACTTCCCAATAACCTATTGACCTACATACAAAGCCAAAGCAGGTATAATGAAGCTCACTTTCTAGGCTGTAAGACTAAAGACAGGATGAGAAGATTAGGCGCTGTCATTCCAAAAGACTCTGAAGTTTCTAAAATCTTCAGTGGGTCAGAAGCAGAAAAGCAGACACCTATCCACCAGTCCTTGTGAGAAATTAGAAGGAATCTTGGAGACATGACCCTAAGGGAGTAAGATAGGTGGTCCTAGTGTACATGTAGGGGGGAAAAAAGCCCCTCCATACATACATACTCTAACAACAGTAAAAGCTAGGACTACCCTCAGCTTTAACAAAGAATTTCACAGGAAACAGAATGAGAGGTATTTCTCAGGGACACCCCACATCTCATGAGATGCACGAAATCTGTAACTGCACATGTACAGGGATATCACTGAAGGAAGATGCTGGCCTCATCCTTTCCTGTGAAATCCAGCATCCTGTGGAACAAGTCATCTGTCTTAGTTACTTTTCTCATTTATGAGACAAAATACCCGACACACAAAGTTAAAGGAGGAAAGGTTTATTTTGGCTCAGTTTGTAGATGTTTCAGTCCATAGCTGGGTGGCTCCAAGGCAGGGTGGCATGGCAGACAGGCATTGCAGAGGAGAAGGAGTTCATGGTGGGCACAAGGTAGCAAAGCAACAAAGTAGTGGAGAAGCAAGTGCATGAGACCTTAGCTTCTTTCTTCCTCTTCTATACTCGATCTAGGCTATTGAGTTTAGACCTGGTGCCAAATCAATTAGTGGACTCTTTTTCTAATCATTTTTTTTT
>NW_004955459.1:11661920-11742283 GCF_000276665.1 Chinchilla lanigera | reverse complement strand
ACACACTCTAGATCCAGCCACCTCTGAAAAAGTCCCTCCTACGACATGAGGCTTTAGGGGTACATCTAAACACAAGCCATAACATCACCTCTGCATTATTTTGTCGTTCCTTTGAAAATCTCACTATGCACTTTCCAACACCCTTACTTTCACTGCCCTTATGGCTCAATACTTCTATTCACTAGGAAACTCCCAACAATCCCAACCCAATCCACAGGACCAGATGTGGCAGTGATCAAAGAGGCACTTTCCTGAAGAACCAATTACTTTTTCTTTTTGTCTTTCTGAGACAGGGTCTTGCTATGTATTTCAGGCTGTCCTTGAGCTCACTTTGTAGCCCAGGTGGTCTCAAACTTGCAATGATCCTCCTGCCTTAGCTTCCCGAGTGCTGGGATTACAGGCATGCACCACACCAGGCTAAGGAGACCCATTTACTATGGGAGAAAAATTTCCTTTTACCCCTGAACCTTCTGCATCGAAGACCACCAGTTTCCCATCTCCCTGGGCTAAGCTCCCAGGTCTCTGGAGGCCCCGTGCTCTTCTGGTCACGGTGAAAGCACTGCTTCAGTGACCCTGGACCGTGGCTTCCCTAAGACAAGTGCTGGTTCATCTCCAGGATTTAGATTTATCTTCTACTTGGAAAGCTGGGAATAGCTGGGCTCCTAGGCTGAGGGAGCACGGATTCTTCTGTCAGACTGTCAGAAGCAGGGTGCTCTGATTCCTTTCATGCACTTTTTCTTACAGAGGGAGAGGTGGTTAATGTTTTATGGGGTTTGCAAAAGAAATGAGGTGATACTGGGGTCCATTTGTTGTATTACAAAAATAAAAAAGTTTTAAAATGAATTTTTGAGATTTGCCTGGGGGGTACTCCACTTAAAAACATGAATGAAAAGAGGAAGAGATGGAATAAAAACAGGTATTTATACCATTTATTGCTATATGTTTCTACTTTTGTGTATTTTTGGAGATTTTCATAATAAAATACAGAACACTAAGTAAGAGTCAACTGTCACTCTACCTCATTTTTCAAATGAAGCAAAAACAATTCAGCAGCATAAAAATACTTCTACCATAAAAGTCCCCCACCATGGGTAATTCATATTGCATCACAATGAAATTGTGTTTGCTTGAGTTTTTTTCAGTAAAAATATCCTAAGCTGTCACCTGCTATGTGTGAGCACTGATTAAATTGCATGAACTCTCCCTGAAACCTTTTGGTAGACTACAGAAGTTATCGTTCACTTCTTCAAAGTAAATATGAAAAGGTCCCCTTACGTATTTCTTTCCAGAAGAGGGAAAATGTGTCATCTCCTCTGTCTCTTTCCTGCTGAGACCACCATGCCTCTTTCCTGTTCTTTCCTGCTGAAGACCACCAGTCCACTATGTACCAGATACAGTACTAGACAGTGAGCTCAGCTCACTCAAGATTATGTCTCCAAGGTAACACCATAAAAACATAGGGTCTGCACTCAGTCCCATTCTACAATTTAAATCTTAGTTTTATGACCTTTTTGGAAGCTGGTTTAGCGACACAATCAATACAGTACAGTGATTTAGGTGATTTCAGGGTACAATGTGTGCTATCTCCTGACAGATTTGTAATTAATGAACTCTCCTAGAACGAGCAAGTTAATAGCGTTTTTAGAGAAAACCCAGTATTTCTAACCAAAAAGGTGTTTGTATCAGAGGTGGCCAGGAGCAGGATGAGAGTGTAAATGGTATCTAAAGAGATTTCATGGGGTGTCAGTGGTGCTCAATTAATGTGGATTAAACTAAACCTGGTAAACACGACTGTGAAAGTGGCAAAAGCCCATGTTTTAGATGACAATACTGTCATCTTTGCATGAAGAATTACTGTCCATTACAAGTGCTAGGGGGCCAGGATGAGGCGAGAAGTCAAAATACAGAAATAGAAGGCTGAACAGGCAGGGGAGAGGCAGGTAAAGAGTACAGAGCAGAGAGGCTTCGAGAGAAAACACCACCTGGGATAAGAATCTGACTTTTCAACTCTTTCTACCACAAAGGAGATCATAATCTGGATTCTATGTATGAAACAGAAGAACAGCATAATCACTTTGGCTGAAAGTATGGGTAAAGATTGGGAATAGCTAGAAAGCCCCATAGCCAACTCCTCCTCACTACTTATGGTGGCCCCAAATTATCTCAGTGGAGCTAGAGGGAGAAAATTTAAGATTCTGGAACGCTGACAAGTGGTTGCCAATTTAAATTTTTTGCCAAGTAAAATGTTAAAAAAAAAAAAAAAAAGATAACCAACACCATTATTTTTTAAAAAGAAAGGCACATTTTAACACAAAAAACAAGAGAGCAAGTATTTTAAAAGGTAAAACATATTTAAATAAATTGTGTAAGAAAATTATATAATCCCACCCACACCCCTGCTTTGGACTGAAGAGAACTTAGGCATAGGCAAGCATCTGGTTTTGAGGACCTGGTCTCTGAGTGATAATAGCTGGCCTGTGTAGTGGGGTCACAGGGAATGTTGAAGCTCAGTAACTTGAGAGGATCATTTTCCTTCAGGGTCACGCTAAGCCTTCATCTCCGAGAGCCTGCAGTGCAAGCATGTGCTTTCCCATTTTGTTTTTATTTGCTTTGACTCTGAGAGCTTGTACGTATCCTCTACCACTTGCCTTTTGTTTCCACACTGTCAAAAGGGCAGTGCTGGCATGTCTAAGCAACATCTGAAATGTAATTCTTCTCTCTCAGCCTTTTCTCTTCTTGAGTTATTTGGGTTAAAGGGAAGAAAGCACTACAGAGGGTAGCAGCATGTCCCATTTGTTCCCTGCCAGCTTCCTCACTGGCTCAACTGAGATTTCAGCTCAAACTTCTTTGCCAACCATTCCTTGGCCAAGAATGCCCGATGCTTCCTCCTAACTAGGTTGGTCTTGCTTTCACACATGCTCTGGCTCTTCTAAGCCTGAGTTCTATTCAGTCTACAGAATCCTTCCCTGACTACGCCATCTGAATTGGTTCCCTCACATGGCACTCTCTGAAATTATTTGGTGTATCTTTTCTACTATAATTTCTGTTTGTTTTTATTCTTTCACTTCTTATGTTTCTCTCCCACCACAATGTAGGCTCCTTGAGGACAGCAACTGGATCTATTTTACAACTTGGTTTATGCCTAGAGCACAGCAGGAGCTGGGAGAATATTTAAAAGGATGTGTGATTTTGAAATGCCTGTGGTTGTGATTCCCAAAAGTTAAAAATCACACATAAAAAGGGGACAGGACAAGTAGAAAACGGAAAGATGGGGAGGGACGGAAGACAGAGCATCTTAAAAAATAAATAGGAACAAAATTACTGCCATAGAAGATTACATTTCTTATTCCTTAGCTCAAGCACCAGGAGGAAACCTACCTCCTAACTCTTCTGTATTTTCAGCAGCCTCTGACCTCACCAAAATCTCATGGATTTAGGTCAGGAGTATGGAAGGAGTTCCCGGAAATAAACCTGCTGAGACCCTGGTATGTAAGAAAATGCAGTCTGCCTGTCTCTCTCTTTGTGAAAATCAAATAAAAAGGCAGTCACTTTTCTTTCTGGAAAAATGAAGATACCCCATATCCAAATGAAGGGAGGAAAAAAGGCGGGGAACAAACAAAATTCAGTTGGATGCTGGGTGTTAGTAGGTGCCAGTCACAGTGCTGGATGTTTTCTTTCTCTCCCATCTGATCCACAGAACCACCAGGGAGATAGTTTGGGCACAAGGACTGGATCACTGCCAAAGGGCACAGCTGCTAAGTGGGAAAGGCAAGATTTACACCCAACCCTGCCACATTTCAGAATTTTCTCTCTTCTTACTTGCATTCTCCAGGCCCATCCCCATGCTGAGACTGACAGGAGTCAGTCTATGTAAACCAACACCATTATTTTTTAAAAAGAAAGGCACATTTTAACACAAAAAACGAGAGAGCAAGTATTTGTTAGTTGGTTTCTCTATGTAAACCCATAGGAAACGCTTTCCAAATGGACCTTGATGTGAAGTAAAGAAGCCATTATACTTCTGAGTTTAACAGGTTTTCTAAATGTTAGGAAAATGAAAATAAAGATTTGATGTGCCTCAGAACATCTGACTAGAGTGGTATCTCAGTTTATGAACTTAATTTGTTTTATGATTTTGAGGAAGATGGCTGTGTTTATGTTTGTGTGGTGACGATGGCCATGGTTGTGCTCGTCACTCGATGTAGAGTTTGCAAACAGAAATAAGATTTTGCCGGATGCTTTTATATGCAAACTGAACTGTTTGCAAACACAAGCGTTCATGAACTGAGGTACTACTGCAGACCCCAAAGATGAGCCAGAGAACAATGCAATCTTCAACTACCTAGATGCTACACTGTCCTGGCAGATCACACCACCAACTTGCTCCTTCTCATCACAACAAGAAAAAAACAAGACCAAAATAAAAATGAAAACAAACAAAAAACCCCTGCTCCAGCTTTGAAAGGCTCATGTTGAGGTGAACATAAATCTCACTTGCACCTTAACATGCCCTAAGCAAGCTTACTCTTACCTCTTTGAACTCTTTCACAGTCTTAAAGTATAGTCTCTGCTTTTCTAGCAATTCCAAGTACTGGTCGTTCAACTGGTCTCTTCTCATTTTGTTCTCTTGCTTCTTCTTCTCCATCTGTTAAAAACATTTTGGGAAATGGTGGGTGACAAAAAGGCATTCTGACAAAGGTCACTGGCAGCACACAAATGGCAACCATTAACATTTTCATGGATTCCCTGCCAGTACCTCACATCTACAAATTTTTGAGGTTAGCTGAATTATCTGTACATTACACAGAGATTCTATAATTTATTCAGGAAACTCCATTAATGAACATTAACCCATAACAATTGTTTTTTGTCACTACAAACAACTTCACAATGAACAGAACTTGCAATAGTGGCAATTCTCAACTGGGGGCTTTTGCCCTCAGAGGGCATATGGCAGTGTTCAGAGGAAGTTTTGGTTGTCCTAACAATGAGGAGGTGCTCCTGGTATCACTGAGTGGGGACAAAGATGCTGCCAAGTGATGGACACCACTATGAAACCACCCTGAGCAGGACTTGTGTCTCACTCCTGGGTAGATTAACTTAGGACCTTACTTGGAGTAGTCTTTGATTCTGCTCTTCTTGAGTACTCCCCTCCCTTCTTCTGATAACAAAACAAATACAGGCCACCCGGAGAAGGTCTTAGAAGCCCTAAGACAATCTCGAATTCTGTGAGAGGGCTCTGATCCTCCTGGAGCCCTGAAATCATTCCTTGTGCCTCTTTTTATTTAGCCTTTGCCATACACTTGTTTGGGAGATTGTGGACCTGATCAGCCCACAATAACTTAGGGATATTATTAACCCGATAGCTAACCATCCTACATTGCAGAGAATAACACCACCACAAAGAATTCTCTGGCCCAGAATATAATTTGTGTTGAGGTTAAGAAATCCTAATTTAAATAACTGTGCATTATATGATAAAACTGTCTTTTCACTTGTGACTAATTCCATGTAGCAAACTGTATATAATTATAATTTTTAAAACTGTACAATGTGTCTGATCACTGCTTACTTACCCACCTTTCTACAGATAAAGAATAGTGGTTTTTCCAGGATTCTGCTCTCACAAGCAGAGTCTAGACTTTGACTTAAAGAGGTTTTCTAAAGTGAGTTTATTCACTCAACAAACATTGACTGAATACCTGCAGAATACCTAAAGATAGCAGTGAATAAGGCAATATCCTGATCTCACAGTGTACATTTACAGACTCACATTAAACCAGCATCTAATAGACACATGTTAAAATTCTCAGGTGCTATCATTTCTCTAAAGAAAACTGAACAGGTATGGGGTGGGCACATGGCTTCTTCAGATCAAAGGGCAATGGAAGAATGCTGGCAGAGGTATATGCTATATTTTCTAAAGATAAACTCAGAACATCAGTCAGCCAGAAAAAAGAGAGCAGAAAAAGTTATGTTGCAGACCTGGTGCTTGTTGAATGAATCATGAGTGATACCTCCCCTGGCTTCACTCATGCGTGATGGTGATTTTGGTACTGACAATTGAACTCAAGACTGTGTGCTTGCCAGGCAGGCTCTGTGCCACTGAGCTATATCCCCAGCCCTTGACAGTGATTTTGAAAGGGAATTTATAGTTAGTAAGCACAAGTTACAAGTCAACTGGTTACACCTTAGTAGTTATCTTCACTACTTATACCGAAGGCCTCTGTCGACCTTAAAAGTAAAATGTAACCTGGCATCCCCAAGATCTATCCCAACACTGTTGGAGGGGTCCAGCTCTCATAGGCACTTATGGTCCAATCTGGACTCTGTATCTGGCTCCTAAGTCTGATTCTGCTCTCCTCTTTCCATGGGTCTGCACATGGACACCAAATAGCACAGGGACCCTGCTGTACCCTACGCTAGGATTCCAGCATGGAATCCACCTTTGCCCAGGTCTTCCCAAAGTAGGCAGTCCCCCGTGGGGAATGCCGATGGTGCCATCCTGTACTCAGGGCCAGAGGCTGCCCCTGTATCACTAGCACTGGCCAGTTACTACTCCCCCTGCTGTTCCTCTATGGACCCCAGTTCCCCAAGCCACCAGACATTTCCTGAGGTAGGGCCTCACAGCCAGGTCCCTCCCTCTTATTTAACACAATAGGTGGCTCTAGCCCAGGCCTCTCCTTTTTTCTCAGTGCTTTAGCAAAAATTTGTTCATGATCAACTATGTTCTAGTGATGAGAACAATGCACTTGAGTTATGAATTTATCCAGGACTCACTACAAGAGAGTGTGGCAGTGTAGTAAGGGTATGAACTTGAGGCCAGAGGATAGGGTACAAATCATAGCTGTTCTATTCTATAGATCGTGGATAGACTATTTCAATTTCTGAGCAACAGGTCCTCCTTAGCTGTAAAATCAGCATTTTATACCTAGATCACAGGTTTTGCTATGAAGAACACGTGCTATTAAATGTTAAGCAAATGACACATAATTTGGTTCTTAGTAGCTATTCCATCAAGGCAACTTTTCTTAACATTTAATGCAACAGAGAGCATAATAGTCTCCCCTTTTCAGAACAGGACCTTTCTCTCATTCTGCATTTCTGAATATTTTCATATTCGCCTTAGTTAATACCCCTTTACCTTTTCAAACCATTCCTACCTCTTACTCATCACCTCTTCTTACCCAGCTCAGGAACTCCAGGGCTCTTTTGCTGAGCACTTACTCATGGTATTCCCGAGATCCAGAGATTATACTTCCTCCGGGTAATGTCTAAAGTCCTACTAACATGATTCCCTCTTTGCTCAAAGTCCTCAGATAGAACATATACACCTGTCCTATCACCTATACCCAGTGGTAGTCTACACTCCTGTTCCAGCCTGAACCCACCAATTCTGGGGTGAATCTGTTTTTGGGAGGACACAGACTCACCTGTCACATCCATGGGAATAAAACCCATCATGGCACCATTAGAGGGAAGGTTATGTTTTTCTTTTCTTTTTCTTTTAAACCAACATGACATCCATTCAAATGAATGCTGCTGCTCAAAGGAGACCAGCTGATTCCACGCCACGTGCCAATAAATATTGAAACCCTATATGGAACCCTATTTTAGTACTGCTTTTAAAGTTCACTGAATGAATTCACTCATTCAACAAATAGTTCCTGAGTGCCCACCACAGGGCAAGTGCTAGATCAGCCAGAGGACACAGACCTGAGAGAGCCTGCTTTGCCCTGATTCCCCTCACCTACAGGTGTCACCATCATGGAGGAGACAGAGACACCATGGCAGTGCCCTTCACTGGCCAGCACTGAGGTGCCAACAGCATGGGGCTGGGAAGGTAGAGAGAATGAAGGGGTCATGCCTTTTTTTTTCCCTTGGAACAGGAAGGGGTAACAGAAGGAACAAAGCCCAGTAAATTCCTGCTGTTTTTTCACAGGATCAAGGACAGCTCCCTGAGGAGAAGCAGTAGCAGTGTAGAAACTGCCCACCACAGAGATCTGGGTTGTCACTGGAATGTGGGCAGTCAGGTACCATCTGCCTCATACCCCAGATCATCAAGAAAGGACTCGATTTATTCTATCCTGCCTAACATGTAACTGGCAAGTGCTCACTCATGTTTGCTGTCATTTTTGTGGCTGACTAGTGGGAGCAATTATGCCTTTCACTAGTGATATGTATTTTCTTCTCCTTTTAACATTATTTCATTGAAGTAATTAATGAGAATACTAATGACATTTTTTCTACAAGGAAAGAAATATGGAGCACTTTTTACCCTTAACTCATCCTCATGAGATGAGGTTACACGCAACCTGTCTTATGAAGGATTCTTTCAGAATGACAGGACCTACAGGCAATTCTTTTTTTCATGTGTTTACATACTGAACTCACTGAAGCACTGTGTGTCAAGACCATGAGATGAAACACTTTAAGTCCCCACAGGATTTTACTGTTTAGTCTAAGGACCATTACAATCTGTTACCTTTTTTTCCATGGGACCAAAAGCAAAAGATATTTAGAAGTACTCATTAGGATTTGTGTGGAAATATGGTAGGAAACTATAGCTCTGTGTATGACATCAGTTTAAGGTGTTAGCAAGTCCACCTTCCTATTGATAAAGTGGGCCCACACTAGGTTCTATACAGGTAAGGACTCAGTAGCGCCCTGCAAAGCTCTGTGGGATGCTATACCCCTTGAAGGCTCCTCTCCATTCTCTTCTGACTTTTAAGGTTCAATTTCCTCTCACGCTAGTAGAAATCAGTTCACTGATTATTTGCCTTTTTTATAGGGATGTTCTTGAAAACCAAAATGCTCTAGATCCCAAGACTTTTAAAGAATGAAGCGCTAGTGAAAGAATGTCATGAAGAGGAGATCCAGTGAAGAAATGACTAGCCAAGAGAGGAAGCTAGCTGGGGAAAGATGCTATAATATAGCAGCTATAATATAGAGTAGCAATATTCACATGGGAGGATCCATGGATGTTCAATATGAGGGAGCCACCGACAACAGCAGCCTTTGAACCTCTCAGTGCAGGCAGCCTTGTGCAGGTTTTACTCCTGCAAAGTCAGTTACCTCGTGGGACAAAGGAGTGTCGCCAGGATGGAAAACACACTCCACTCCACTTACCGACCCCCACAGAACTGTTGTAATACAGAAAAGAAGTCAGCTGACCTTCATCCTACTTTGCTTAATTCCTTCTACGATCTGTTCCATCTGACGTAAAAACTGATCCCGGGCAGCAGAAGAGGCCATGGCTCTGAAAGAACAGCAGGGGTACAGTCAGCACACAGGGAGAGGGGAGAAAAGAAGGAAGCAGCCCCATATCCAGACTGTGGTCTAAGAGTAGGTGGCCTCTGCAAAGAACAATGGACACATAGGAGCTCCTGGAGCCCAGGGAATTAAGAATTCTAAACTTCTGAGAAGGCATGAAAATCAGCCTGGTCTACTAACTATTAATCTTTTATTTCCTACGCTATTTTACAGCTTTCTTAACCAATATGTGGTTTCTTTAAAAAAAGACTATAAAAAACAGATATTATTTACCTTAAATTATGGCATGTACTACTTAAAACATGACATCAGTTTAGTTTTTAAAAATCTGAGAATTCGAAGACACTGCTCAGGATTTGTACAAGTGTTCTTAGTGTTCCTAACACCAGGGCTTGAGCACCTCAGTCTTATTGCTAGAAGCAGCAGCTAAAATAGTAGATTACCTGATGTGCCAACACATTTATTCCTCCCCTCCAGCTCTATAAAGTGAGGACAAAAGCACATATAGGGACTGAGAATTCTTCCAAGGGGATGGTGGACAGAACAGAACTCTTCACAAAGACCTTCAAATTGCTGGCTCTCTCAATTATCAGAAAAGGAAAATAAAGCTCCAGGGTTAGAAATGCCACAAGACTGGAAGGTGCTAACTGAATCCAAACCTTACCAGGGACCTGCGTAGTCACGATTTTGTTTTTAATTAGAAATCTAATTAAAACCTACAACTTGTAATTCATAAAGGTCTCATCCTTAATGTGTCCCTGCTCATCTGCCAAGGGTCAGAAGAAGTTTGTGCCGGAAAGAAAACCTGGTATCTAGGGAGCCAGCCCTGGGCCGCTGGGAAGGTGGCTGGGATGGTCTAGCAGGGATATGTTTGAAGACTCATATAATCTGGGTACAGATGGGCCTCCCATCCAACTTTTGGAGGAAAATAATTCATATCTGAACAAAGTACTTTAAACAATGTCCAATAACTTAAAAATAAAACCTACTGCAAGGCTTAAAAATCTTTTACAGGTTATACAGCTTTCATTATATAAATTTTAAAGCTCAGGAACAGAGAGTATTACTCAGACCTTACCAAGATCAAATGGATATACAGAGATTAGAGTAGCTAGGCAAGTCAAATTATTTGGAAGTTAACCTTTTCAACTGAGTTCTTTCTTGGAGTTTTAAAAATTTACTCTAATCATTATATTTTTGCAAGAACTCAAGGAATGTAAGCCAAGATACATCTGCCCTCAGCAGACAGGGAGAAAGTGTCAGAATTACATTCCTGGCATTACACCATGGGTCTACCTTTCTTGGTCACAGTATGGGAATGCGAGGTGGATGAACACAAAGGGCAGGGCTGACCAGAGTATTTACAAGAAGGATGGACAGTACTTACTGTGAGAAGTTCTCATGAATTGAATTGAGTAGACTAATCTGGGGAAATAAAAACAAAAAAATGAAACTCTTAAGTGAAAGACTAAAAGATCCTCACACTCAATCACAGGAAGCTTGCCTCCTCTCCAGATACTGTTTCCAAAAGGAGCACATACTTTATTTATGCAGATTAAAGTAACATGGAAGAATAGAGGAACATGTTCTTAGTCCCACAGTTTTCCCCAGGAAATACCCATGTACTCATGGGACACTTCTTTTCCTATTATGCATTACCACAGGATATAGGAGGAAAGGTCTTTGAAGGATCCTAAATGCCAGCTGAGCAGATGCTAAGTTAATCCCAGAGCTCTTTGGAAAGCCACTATTACAGCCAGTTTCTATACTGTCGAATACCACACTTTGTTTTCAGGGCTGCTGGCACAGAGGGAGTTAGTTGCAAGAGAGACTAAGAACACAGTACCTATCCTAGACCCTTCCTCAGAATTCTCCTGCTCCTGGTTAGTTCTGACAGCCTCTGAGGGAATCCGTCTTTCATGGCCCCATTTCCATGGGCCTTCCTTAGTCCCCACGGTAGAAGCCTCAGTGATGCATCCCAGCAATATATCCCAAGAAGAGCTCCGAGTCTAGACTCCTCTGGCAGCAAATTTATTCAACAGTTCCATACGTGAATTTCAGCTCCACAGTCTACAATGTGGAAAAAATATTCTTGTCCTTAATACTCCAAAGAGAGGTTTTACACTAAACTGTCACAGGCATAAATGCATCTAGAATAAAATATACCTGTCAAATGCCAAGTTCTGTGTAAATATAGCTTAGAATTTAAAACTCAGTTCAGTCTCCCCCATCCCTGACCAGTACTATAACTGTTAGAAGAATATAACAACTTTAGTTCAAGGCTTCTGAGAAGGAGCTAGCCCATCCCTAAGGGAGGGCTGGGAAGCCTTTGCCTCCTGGGGAGGAAGTCCAGGGTGTGGGGCAGAGCTGTCCCCCGGTTCTGACACAAATTTCATCAAATGTACTTATTTATTCAAACATTTATCACATGTCTGTTATGTACTTCTTGTGCAAGGCCTGGATAAAGAGAAACATAAAACTTAACCCCTCCTCAAAAAGTTTGATTTGACTTACAAAAGGCAACACAGGTGACAAAAATTACAGATGCTGTGATTTGAGTTCAGGTAGCAAGTGCATCTGTAATACTGTTCTTACATGTTAACGTACTTACAAAAGTGCTTTCATTATTGTAGGTAAAGGTCTATCAGCCTTAAGGTATGGGACGTATAGGAATTAATACGTATTGAGACACTACCATATGCAAGGATCTTCTATTTCGTCTTTCTCTCTGATCATAATCACCCTCATGTGCATCAGTATGTGCAGTGTGACCCTCATTTTAGAGGTAAGGAAAATGAGGCCAAACTGAAGTTCAAATACAGCCCCAAGGCTGCACTCCCCTCACTACACAGTGCTGTTGTAAGGACCATCCAGACGGTCCTTTACCATTAAACATAGCTGTGTATCCTGCCCTGACCATCTGCATCTGCTACAAGGAGCCCTAAATAACGAGTGGCTTTAACCTGAGTGGGGGGGTCAGAGTAACATGGAGGAGGTTCCAGTTCCCATGTCAACTCTTTCTTTCTGCTCCGAATTTTATTTTTTTCTTTCATGTCCTTGCCTGCCACTGATGACTAAACAACCACTTTCTCCACCTAAGCTATAAAAGACCACTCACTTACCACCACTTCATTCAGCAGGTTCCTCCCTTCTTTGAAAACTCTAATTTCCCCAGCTCCAGAGTTCACAGTGTATCTCTTCTCACGATGGCATTTCTCACAAGCACTACAAAAAAGCCATCCACCAGCCTCACTTCACCTCAGACAACGGAGCCCCCAAGAATCTGCACTTTCTGGTGATGAATCCTTGGCATACAAAAGGCACTCTTTATCTACTTATACTGAATGTATCCATCCAGGCGTAAGTCCATTTGAAGTTCCTGGAGTCAACTGCTTTTCTCATTAAATTATTTTCTTTTCATAAAAGTTCTTACCTCTTTTTCCAAATAAACCTTTTTGTCATCCAGGGTATTATATAAAGTGAAGAACTGCTTGGTTTCTTTGTGTACTGCTGAAACTATAAATGGAAAGAAGTCAGTGCATGAGTACTAACAGTTAATAAACTGACCTCAACACTCTTTCACCAGTGAAGCATAATGTCAGATTCAGGTGTATCTGGGCTGGGAAACCTCAGGGTGTACAAACGCAATCACCTTGTAAAGTTTTAAAGGCTCAGCACCAATTAAAAGGGAATGCATGCAGGTGGGACCCAGGTGATGGCACTGCACAGTCAGTCATAAACCACTGACATAAATGAACCAGTCACCATTCCCCCATTTGGCTCAAGAACTGGGTTGGAGTTGAGGATATTTCACAATAGTAATAAAAATTGGTGTTTGCTTGAAAATGGCTTTGGTGTAAAGATGCCTTTAACAAATGACTTTATTGTGTGGAATTCACTTTGAAATATATGGATGCAAGGTATTACTACTGTTAAAAGCTTTCAAGCAGGAAAAGAAAAGTTAATGGTCAAGATTTAGGTTAAGGCAAAAAACTACTTTCTGGTGAAAACTGTCAATATCAATACCCTGTCTCTAACCATGTGAGTCATGTCTGAAGACTGGCTGAAAGCTCAGGCTGCTCACCACGTGAGATGTAAGAAGTGGAACCTGAACTCAAGGCAGGGAAATGCTCAAACCTGAACCAGGAAGGGCATCTGAGAAGCCAAGGTCAGCAATTCTGATGGCTGTTCTGAGCCTGATGAGAGGTGGTCACTGATTCAGAATGAGGGGAGACTGGCCCTGGATTATGGAGTGAATATGATACTTCCAAGGTCGCAGTAACAAGAATGTCTACAGCAAGGAGCAGTCAGTGGAAACCCGTGCTTCACGTGAAGCAGGAACATAGAGCGGGAGCTCTCAGGAAGCCCATGTGGCTGACCAGAAAGAGGACTAGCTCAGCACACGACTCGCAGAGCTGCACTGGCCTGACAGCGCCACAGTGCTGTTCCTGGAATTCCAATGTGGCCTGATGATGAAACCCTTTTCTGGGGCGGCATCTGTGGTCTGCACTCTGGTCCGTCCTCTACCATGCTAAAGTGAGACAGAGTCCCAGGCCTCCTGTCTCTCCCCAGACTTGAGATTTTGTATGGTCAAGGCACCTACTCTGGCGGTAGAGTTCAATGAATCTCTTCTGATACTGTATTAACTCAGCTCGGCTGGGCACTTCATCAATCTTGCGATGCAAAATTGCTATTTCTCGATTTCTTCGAGCCTAAAGGTAAAAGGGAGAGGGAAACAACCTACTTGGTAAAAGGCCTTATATATCTTCTGGGGGCTAAAATATTGCCCCAACCCCACATGAGCTCAATCACATGCCCTACAACGCAGGAAGAAAATTCTGTCTTTGGCTTGAGTGTGCCACCTGAGATTTTGACTGATGTTCTAACTTTCTACCATATGAGAGGTGTGCTATGAACTGAACCACAGTAAGCGTCACGGTAACAGACCAGAAAGGAAAGATTCTAAATGGGATAGACTTCCCATTCAGAGAGGCCGCCAGGCCCCAAAGAGCTCCTCTAATGGCAGGTAAGGGCTGGCAATAGAAGTAGTGCTTCCCAGATAGCAGGAATTTATGCCACCCTGCTGCCTCCATATAATACAGTCCAAATTTCTCAGTCTGACTGAAAAGCTCTAAGATACTTCTACTACCTCCGAATGGAAGGTAGTAGAAGAAACTGCCCTACTGACTGACTATATGTGGAGGACAGTGTAGTATGGGGTGCACAGGCGACTGCTGCTGTGGGAATGAGTCTCTCGGCGCACATACTGCTCTCACCACCTGAGATTTATGGTCTCAGGACTCAGAGGGCTCTCAGTGCTGTCGTTCTTCAGTGCCTTCATTTCTCCCATTCCTCAGGCTGCTAAACTCCAGCAGCAGATGCAAACCTTTAATTCACTTATGAAATACATGTCTCCAAGCAAGAGGACCACGGACCTCTCATGAGGAACACGGCTGGGCCATAGGAGAAACACATGCTTCCCTCTGACCAGAGCTGTGGGGACCTTACTTTAGGTTTGTCCACAAGAACTGATGGCGGATTTTCCCTTAGGAATCATAAGATACGACTATTTTCTAGGAGGCAGAAAACTGCAAGTTAGAGCCCAGCTTATGCAATTTAGTGAGGCCCTAACTCAAAACTATTAAAAAAATAGAAGAGCTGGAGCTGGAGCTCAGTGCAAAGGCCTTGGGTTTAATCCTTTCAATTGCTGACACTCCCCCATAATACAGCTATTTACTTTTTGTACTGTATGTATAACCTTTGTTTCACTATCTACCTATCTAACCTAATCTTACCCTCCCTACTGGTTCCTCATTAACATTTAAATATGCTCAAGTCCTTCACTTTTTTAAAAATGTCCTTCCTTAAATATCACCTTCAGCCTGCAATCTTGCTCTTCCTTTTCACAGCAACCGCACTGACAGCCATGCAGAACTTCTACCACCCCCTCCAGGCATAGTTCAAGCACCGAAACTGGGCTTCTCCCCAGTGGCCACTGGCCACTGAGCTACTCCTGACAGTCGGTGTAGCCCTTCTCAGCTACACACCCAAAGGATGATTCTCCACTTCTAGTTCTCCCGACTAGCAACAGCACTTCCTACCCTTTCCATGGAGCTCTGCTCAGCTTCTGGAAGCTGCTTTCATTTCCTACCAGTCAGAGTCTGGTCTCATCCACATTAGCAAACTCCTCTTTTTTTCCTCACATTGTCCTGACATGTGCTCATCAGGGTTTAGTGCCCATCTACATTTGCACAAGCTTCAGCTTTCATCTACACAGTGTGGGAACCCAAATCTCCAACCCAAACAATTCTGTGCGTTGGACCCAACAACCAATCACTTCTTGGGTATTTCTACTTGGTTGCAGCCCCTACATACATCTCATTAACATTCCTATTCATATTTCCATTCTTATTTCTACTATGCTTTTGCTCAGTACAAGTATCTACATTGTGTCAGAAACTTCTACATCATCAGTGGCTCCTCTTTTTCCATTCAAATGCTAAGTTCCATCACATGCAACTCCTCACTCTACCCTGGCAACATATTTTATGCATCTCCCTGCCACTGCCTGACACAGGCTTTCAACAAGCTATTAGTTTTATTGCAGCTTTCTTCTAGTTGGATAGAAGCGTACTTATTGATTTGGGACAAGTATTTACTCTATTGGAGTTAATTTTTTTATAAGGAAAACAAGCCTAATATTTACCTTCCACCAGGGTAGAGTTCAATTCAAACTAGCGATGGTGAAAGTAACAGCAATGTGAGATGCTCTCACCAACATCTTAAATCATGGAGTGACAGAAGCCTCATTAGCTATTCTCGCTAGTTCTTACACACTGAGACTTCTTAGTTGTGTAACAGGACATTGACACCTAGTTAAGATGCATCTGTGTATTGTTTGTTCTTGCTTTTACTCACCTGTAGTAAACGGATCTTGTAAAGTTTCTCTTTCTCCATATTATACCGCCTGTCTAGGTCTTCCTAAAAATTGAAAAAAAAAAACATTATTATCTGGGAATGGAAACCTTTATTTTTTCATGCAGTCTTTGGAAAATGACTATTATTGTATGTTCCCCATCTTAACACCTCAAATTTCTTTCATGAAATCATCAAATTCAAGGTCTATTTTCATGTGAGACCTTGTATACCTGTTTTACAGTACGTTGTAACAATTCCTCCTTGGTCAGAGTTCTTTGCTGAATTCAGTGTTAAGTGAAGTAACTTTCATACCTATGTACCCTTCCTTCACACCAAAAAAAAAAGGTCTGTAATGATGATACGGCAGTTAGAATTTTTTCATGACTCTGAAAATGATGCTGGATTTCTGTTTTTTGTCCAATATAATAGCCACTAGCCATACAGCTATTTAAATTTACGTGAACGGGGCTGGGGATTTAGCTCAGTGGCACAAGTGCCTCCCCGGCAAGTGCAACGTCCTGAGTTCAATTCCCAGTACCAAAAAAAAAAAAAAATTTACATGAACTGCCGGGCATAGTGGCACACGCCTGTTAGCCCAGCACTTGGGAGGCTGAGGCAGGAGGATCACTGAGAGTTCAGGCTACAGTCTGGGCTACAAAGTGAGCTCAAGGCTAGCCTGAACTGCATAGTGAGACCCTGTCTTAAAAAGACAAAATAAATAAATTTACATGAACTAAAATTTTTTCGAACTTCAGTTTTTCAGTTGTAACACACATTTCAAGTGCTTGGTAGCCACATATAGTAGCCACATATAGTTGGTGATTATGAGTGCAGACACAGAACATTTCCATCACTCTACAATGTCCCACTGGAGAGTACTTATATGGAGAAGAGACATTATTCCTGCACTGCACCGATACAGTCATGGCTGGAAGCTTTGTTGCTTCAGAGAAAGTTACAGAACAGGTCAGAGGTGCCCTTGTCCCCAGCCTGCATGCATTTACACACACGTGCAGGAGCGCACGGGCGCGCGCGCGCGCGCACACACACACACACACACAGTCTTCCACAGGGCTCCATTGTAGCCAACCTCCAAGAGATTTCACTGTAGGGGTCCCAAGGCCTATTCTCCTGGCAGGTTATGAAGAGGCACCTTGAATAAGACAACACTTAGAGCTTTCCTGCCTTTTCTTTTCTTTCCTCATCCTCTTCCTTTTTTTCCTGGAGGTTTACTACAGACAGACCAGCGCAGCCTCCCCTTCTCAGTTATGAAGACAAAATGCTCGCACCCTGGATTGGAAGAAAACTCACCAGAATGGTGAGCATTAGGGTCATCCTTGGTGAGGCCGTCTCCATTGGAGGAGCCAGGTCTGTAGAAAGGTACAGTGCCCCTAAAAGCCCAACAGATGAGGAGGTGGCTGAGGAGACTATTGAAGCAGGCACGAGGAACTACTGAGAGAATGGGAAGCCAGCTGCCACACATTCTGAGTATAATATTGAGAATGAGCAGGTACTTACATTGTGAGTCATCACAGAGGTTAGCACACCATCCGACCCTCCGTTGGAGAGAGTCTGAAAGCATGAAAGCACAATCAATATCTTTCCTGACAAAGGCAAACAGGATGGAAGCTGAGAGCTTAATGCAGGAAGGGTGTGAGAGGTGGGAAGAACAGTGGAGCTAAGAAATATCTTGATGCTCACTCAGCATGTGTAAAGAGAGAACAGAAAGCAAAAAGCCCATACACTGAGCTCCAGGTTCTAAACTGTTCTTCAATGTCTGTCCATTAAACCCTAACAAGCTAAACTGTAGCTCTTTCTGAATGTAAGATCCCCTGTAACAAGATGTACTAAGATGAGGTAATCCTGAAAGTTGGTGATCTGTGTAAACTCAGAGGCTGGCTGAACTGATGATTCATGCCTCAAAAGTTTGAAGTTTGAAAAGCAATTGTAAAGACAGACTGTGCGGTCATGGTGCAAGACACAACTAAAATGCTGGCTGTGCTGGTCACCAGGCACGTTCCCACAGGGACGTGAAGCTACATGGCCAGGCTGAAATGAGTGAAGAAGTCCTCCCGAGGTCTGGGTCTCACCACTGGATGCGGCAGTGTCCAGCACAGCCCAGAGCAGTCAGTGGAGAGTGCCAGGCCCAGCATGGGACCTCCAAGCTGCTGGTTGGCTTGGAGAAGTGTCTTCTTCCCTTCCGAGCTTCAAGGTCCCCTTTATCTAAGGGTGAGGGAGGTGTGATCCATAAGCCATCAGGTCACACTTAATTCTCACATCCTACTAAGCACAGGGACCCTCAGTTAATAAGCTATGAATAAAGTGTGAGATTAGAAAACACAATCAAAGGGATTCCTATAATCTTCTTTAGCAAGAGAAATAGTACATTTTCCCATTTCAAATTTTTTATTTAACATTCAGTGGAAATCTCTGCTAGGTCCCTGGAAGAGCAAGTCCTTTAATCAGAGATCCAGCTGCGCAGATGTGTTCCTTAAATCCAGCATGTCCTGCAGTCCTGGGACTCTTAACACGAATCCCAGCACTTCTCTCCTCTTTCATGCTCCTAACTGTATTTTGAGTGGGGAACAGCCGTGGATAAAGGTTAAATGGGCGAACTGAAAGAAAATTTAAAGAACAAGTGGAATGGGAAATCGCTCAGACAGAGACCTCCTGATGGAGGAAGAGGTCAGAGTTGTATGATTCGATATCTGGTGCCTGTGCTTGCTCCTTCTACATCTCCTGCTGCCTTTTACCCTCTAAAGGTGAGAAGGCAGACAGACACAAGCCTATGAAAATCACAGGAGGAAAACAGTTGAGAAATATGTTTACAAGCACAGGTTAAGTAAAAGGAAAGCCCCTTTTGACATTAGAATGGCTAGTTCCACACAGGCCCTAAGAGTAGCTGGCCCTGAGAACTAAGTCAAGCCTTTACCTTTTCATCTGGTGTTCTCTCAGCTTTCAGGTTTTCAATTTCCTGTTGCAACCGTGTCATCTCCTCCTTAAAAATCAAAGTGAACTTTTACAAAAACCAGGCAAAGTAGTAACTGGATAAAATTATTTAAATACTATTGATCCAGAAGTCTTACTTTCACTTCATAGTTTATGCTACAAGTAACAAACCAATTAGGAACAACCTGCTTTGATCCCAATTTTCAGTCTGAGAGAGTTCTTTTCAGGAGGAAAAGGCAGCTGTCCCTCACTTGAAAAGGGCCTTTTTTTTTCTAAAAGGCCACTGACTGTGCAGTAATCACTCAGACATGAAATGAATGAGACGCCTAGAGCCCGGTTTCAACTAGGCTTATCTGCTGCCTCTCCCCATCTCTGCCTTACCCAACTGTCTACCTTGCCATCTCCCCTGTTAAGACCCAATTCCTGATGGTTCCTGTGGGAGTGGCCTTTTCTCCCTTGGAGCGCCCCCAACTTGCTGGGCCTCATTTGCAGCTTCCTGCTGCAGTCACTTGTGCACACTTCACCCACACGACTAAAATGCAAGCATCCAGATGGCAGCAGTTGGCCTTATTATACATGAGGCACACAGGCATCCGAGGTTTCTACTATAATACTGGCTTTGCATGGTATTATTATCTTCACAAAAGTCATCCATCAACAAAATATAATGTATTTTTTAAAACTTTGAAGATTTTTCTTTACATTTGTTAATTAGTTACAACACTCTCCATTTGGGGGCCTGACAGTTACTATCTCACTCACTCTGGTGTCCTAACATGACCGGAACATAACTGTGTGATAGGTGTACTTTTTACACTGTATTAGACAGGATGCCCCAACAGCTCAGGCAAGGTAAACCAAGAGCTTTTACAAAAGTCCTCGTTTGTCTGCCAACACCAAACCACACTTACTCGGCAATGTGCTTTAAACTCCTGTTCCTGACTTTTCAGATTTTCATTCATGGCTACAAGTGCTCTCAAGTTCTGCAGAATACTAAAGAGAAAAGACCAAAAAAAATGACATATGGCAGGCCATTATTATTTTATGAATCACAGCTACAATCAGAGCTTAGCTAGAAAGGACTCCATTTTTAATCTCCTATGTCTGCCCCATGAGTGTCTAATGGGTTTTCCACAAGTAGTAATAATGACTTCCATTTAATTGATATTATTGTTCCCTTATATACCCAAGACCATCAGGCAGATCCAAACAAACATTACAGATTCCAGAGTTAAAATGTCAACTGTAGAAACATCAATGAGTTTCAATAGTTCTGGATATACTTAGTTCTGGATATATTTAGTGATACCAATTAATCAACTATATTCAGGGCACAGACAGTATCAAAAAACATTTCCATTCTGACAGGGAAACAAGTTGCTTAAGGTTATAAAATACCAATTTGAAAATAAAAATGTCAAGTATCTGACAGCGCTTTATTCCATGTTGTGAAAGAAAGGTTTCTAATTAAAAAGCCAAGTAATCTGTGGACGCTTTTTGCTAATATCATCTATCAAGCCAGAACTGCTCATTCTGTGCCTGAAACTTTTTATGATTTCACAATTTCACTCAGATTAGTGACATGATATTTTACCAACCAAACCGACTAAAGATTAAAAAAAAACAAGAGAGAGAGAGAGAAAAGGCTGAATGTTAAGTATATCCTTTCTTGTAACTATAATTAATCTTACCTCGGGAGTGGTAGGGCAAACCAAAGAAAAACAGCAACAACAGAACTACAGCTGCTTGGTCTTGGCAAAAAGGACTGCATCTTTTCTGCCAAGGAGATATGGCTAAAATGTGTGCTGTTAAAAACCTGGTAATGGAGGACAGCAGGGAGAACTAGGCTAGGGACAGATTTCTCCCTGTATGTCTTTTTATACCTTGAAGATATTACTATTTTTAGAAACAAAACAGTAACAACAACAGAAAAACAGGCTACTTCTGTTAAAAGGTGAACTGGGAGAAAGGTGGTTAACCTACTGCGGCTCAAGGACAGTTCAGCAAGTACATGAGCACAGTCACCCCTTTCAGGATGGCTACGTGCAATTCTGACCTACATGGACCAGAACCCATGACTGCTGGCTGCTTTGTACCATGCACAAACAAACTAAGTCCTCAAATACTGGCAGAGTTACTTTCTGCAGAAGGAAACAAATGCATGTTGAAATTCTTCACCTTGGATCTGCTTTGGATTCTATCTTCTCAAGGGCTGCTTGCTCTTTGTCCAGTTTCTCACTATGACTCTTCAGCTGCAATAAAGAATGGAGGAGGCTCAGCAACAGAAAGGAAGGTACATTTGCTTATCTTCCTCCCAACTCACATCCAAACTCGTCTTTCAGTAGCTGGGCAAACCCACTGGATTTGGCTGTACACTGAAAAAAGAGACAAACCAGAGAAATGGAATAGGGGTGGAGAGGCGGCATCAGAAAGTCAAAATCAGACTCTTCTGGACACATGCTGTCAGTTAAAGAAGACTTAGTGATGGCTTCAAACCACAGCAGCAAATGCATGGGAAGCCAAATGGAACAGGGATTACAAGTCCCTTTGGTAGGAAGGAGAGATGAAAGAGTGGCTGTAAGACAGAGACCTGGGTTTCAATCTACTCCTAGCCTCTTCAAAAATTTCACCATCTTTTTCTGAGGCAGATAAAGAGTAAAACTTTTTAAAAACTCATTTTGGGCTGGGGATATAGCTCAGTGGCATAAGGGCCTGCCTAGCAAGCACAAGGTCGTGAGTTCGATCCCCAGTACCGCAAAAAAAAAAAAAAAAAACCCACAGATTTCAATGCATAAAATGTGCAGTAATGGCATACAATAGAATATAAAGTTAACTCTTTTAAAATGATCTCTAATATCAACTGTTAGGTGAAGAAAATAAGGCATAAAACCATGAGCATGCCAACAGGAATGCAAACAAGGAACTTAATTTGTTCTATAATTCTGGAAAAGATGACAACATTTGTGTTTGTGTGGGAAACATGGCCATGGCTGTGTTTGTCACTCTTTGTAGAGTTGGCAAACAAAAACAAAATTTTGTCAAATGCTTCTGTTTAGAACCAAATTGTTTACAAACAAAAGGGTTTATGAACTGAGGTACCACTGCATACATAATTGCCTGTATAGTCGTAGTTCTAAAAAGATTCAAAACCAACTGGTTCTACAGGTCATCTTTGGAGAGGTAAATGGATGATGGCTCCACCATACTTTTGCATTTAATTTGTGTGAATGTGCTATTTTTTAAAAAAAGATCAGAGGAAAGTTCTAAGAATTCTAACTGAAGATAGGAGACCAAGAACAAGTTGCAGCAACTCCTTTTTGCTCCAAGTCCCCAAATAATGCACTCTGTTTTGCAAGAACACAGAAATAAAACTCATGGGACAAAAACAAGGGCTTGTAGACAAAAAGGGACTTAAAAGAACAGCTGTGTAGATTAGCAGACAGAGGAAGGATTGGTTTTCAGAGGTGGAGGTCTATGTTAGCAGCAGCCAGGTGGGAGAAGCCATGAAGCCTGATTTCCTTAAACACAAATGCAGGTGCCCGAGTCTCAGAGGCAGGACACAGGCGCAGATGATTGGGCAAAATCTGGAGAAATGGACTGACCCTGAATGTCCCTGACCCAATCCAACAGAAGCTACCATCTGGGGTATCATGTTACGGGAATCAGCCTGATTGTTGGTAAATGCTGCAATATCAGTACGAAGCTATTAAGAACGTTAACCCTACACAAAGTAAGCTGGGTTAAATGGATATGGCATCCAGAGAAACAGCAGCAGGAAATGTGAACATCAAAGATGAATGATCATAATCAAGAATCAAGAATCCTGAACATGTGAAGAAAGAAAAGTATTAAAAAGTTGTATCAGTTCAACAAGTGAATTTTGACCTGAAGAAATAGGCAGTAAAAAAAAAAAAAAGAAAAAACATTAGATACAATACATGCCTGAAAAGACATGAGAAAATACTATGCATACTAAAACATACAGTTTTACACATAGGAAACTGAAGTTGTACTGGGAAGGTTAGCAAATGGACAAGCAAATGGACAGCCTGTGCTATCAACACGAGCCAGCATGGAAGGCAGCCATATAGCCTCCCACACGGGTGTCTCGTGCTGCCAGCATCTACCTACTTACTGCCTTCCATGCCCTGGCTATACTTTTTATAAATTTATTGAAAATGTAACACTTTTCTGATGCCAGTGCTATTAGGTTATGCTGGAAAGGGAGTTTTTGCTGAAGAGGTAAAATCTGGGAGTCCTGGCATAAAAGAGCTCATTGCCCAAGGTCGGCCTTGAACAGATGAAGGAGACCTATATCCACAGGGGGGGTCATAATTATGCACGGGCTGACCAAGCTTCTTCCTAAGTTGTTCAGCAGTAGGTTATGCATAGCTTCCCTTTTGTACATGGGAATTAGTTTATCCTACCAGACCGTAACCTCTCTGGCAGGGTGTGATTCCAGATAACCTGCACTGCAGTCCTGCCAGCCTGTGGCAAGGGAGTTAGCCTTAGTTTCCCCACTGACAGAATAGTGATGAGAACTGCATGTTGCTAGGGCCATTGTAAAGGTTCAATAGGTGAATAAAAGCACTCAGTCAGAGCACACCCAGCACATGGTGATGTTGCTGTTTTTATCTGAGGACAGGGAGATTTCCCTTTATTAGTTTTTGTTTGTTTGTTTGTTTTTGGTACTGGGAATCAAACTCACGACCTTGAGCTTCCTAGTCCAGCGCTTGAGCCGCTGATCTATATCCCCAGCCCTTCCCTTATTAGTGATTTAAATCACTTCCTCCATAGTTCTAGGACATGGGAAAAGCTCACTAAATCCTTGACTTAGTATTTAGTACAAAAAGGCACTTTATTTCCACTTAGGATTTATATTCTAAGGCACAAAAAATGTCCTAAAAATTGGTATCAAGATATTTTGCCTTTAATCTCTTCTAGATTATTATACAAAGACTGACCCATGACTTGGCAAATCCCATGCCAAGAACTCTAGCATTAAAAGCAATAAAGCAGTAGGGATTCTACCCCTAGAGACTTGGTGTCTAATCCATATGGAATATAATCACAGAGCAGTATAAAGGAAGTCAATCTGTCTAAATGCAACACAGGCCTTTTTATTTTTTTATTTATTTTTTTTGGTACTGGGGATAGAACTCAGGACCTTGCACTTGGCCAGGCAGGCACTTGTTCCACTGAGCTATATCCCCAGCTCAGGCCTTTTTAGAGAAAATGAAAAATATCCTTATTTTAACAGCTATCCTCAAGGCCTGTCCTTTTTTTTTTTTTTTTTCTTTTTGAAACAGGGCTTGCTATGTAGTTCAGGCTGGACTTGAACTCACTGTGTAACCCAGCTGGCCTCGAACTTGTGCTATTCTTCCTGCTTTAGGCTTTCTGAGTTCTGGGATTACAGATGTGCAGTACCACGCTCAGCTGAGTCCTATCCTTTTTCAATCATAGCACAGTTACTGAAGAGACCGGTGCTGGTCAGAACTGAAAAGCTTTGTCAGGTTTATAGCAAGGTGGTAAATAATCACTGTGTACTGCTATAGAAGTAAGAATTTTAAAGTTTCAAATTTCATATGAAACTTTATAAAAGCAGGGACTGGATGATTTTTGAGATGTCTCTGAGATTCTAACTCCCAAGTCATCTAACAGTATGAGGTAGAGACCTTGCAAGATGGCCCTTCCAGGGTACAGCCACAGCTCAAGTATGGAACCCACCACAACGTTTCAGATCCAGAGGAAGACAGTCTTCTGTGCAAATTCAAAGGACAGAAATATCTAGTCTTCCCAACAGGGGCATCTGTTCCTTGCCTGGTTTCCTAGGCAATCAGAAGTGGGAGGTGAGCCATGCTGTGATGCTCATGTGAGATAGCACATTTGCAACCTGAATGGCAAACTGAATTGCACAGTTCAAATGTACCCACCAGCCCGCTTCTCCCTTCTGTGATCCCTTCTTCCATTCCACCTAGGAGACAGGTGGTAATCCTGAAAAAAAAATTCCATCACTCTGAGATTCTTTCATCTTTCACAAGAAACCCTCATGTGCTTAAGGAATTCAGTACAGGAAGCTGTTAGATAACCTGCTGCTTGAGGAGCAGGGGCCATGCACTGTGTAAGACCCTCAGTGGTCTTCTCTTTGACCCCTGCCTGTTGGGCTGGTCTTCCCCAGGGCCTTACACACTTCCTCATCTTACACACTCACAATGACTTCTCTCACCAAGACCACTGAAGATTTAGAATAATGGCAGGAGTCATACATCACTATGTAACTGTTCTATGTTCTGAAATAGATCAGGACTCTGATGATAGAGCTGGGACTCTTCCACAAAGGATGATAAAATTCAGCATTCCATTAGCAGTGCTGGTTAGAAACAATTCTTATCAGAGGCCACAGAAGAAGGAGGATCTGCTCACCTCTGTTAATGTTTTCTTTGTTTCGTTATATCTGGCTTGAAGGTTGGTATGATTTGCTTGCAGCTGTAAATGAAAGATAAAGACATTTGCTTTTATTTGACCCTTAGAACAATTGAGGTGTGGACTGTATCTCCATTTCACAGAAGAGGAAATGGAAGCTCAAAAAGATTTAAAGTAAGCCAATATGATAATTTTAGAAGGGTTGCCGAGAACACATTAAAACATAATCCACCTCTTAATCAGCACCAACCACGTGTTATGCCATTTACAAGGTATTCTATACAAATTCTATCACTGAATCCTTACATTCAATAAAAGAAGATAATGTTCTTATTTTACGGCAAAGAAATGGAAACAGAAGGGTTAAGTCACTGGACTAAAGTCTCACGCTGACCACAATAAAGGCAGGATTCAAATTCAGATTAGAAGTTTCTGTGGCTATAATCAATTCCATTAACCAATTTGCCCACTCACAAACTGCATTTCAACATTCACAATTTTAGCACAGTATGACTTGCTGGCAAATGGTGCCAAATGTAAGAAAGGTTTTGGGCAAAAAAAAATAGAAAGGTTTCAGAACTTCAACACTCAGAAATAAAATGAATTTCCTTTACTGTTCAAAGTATGTAACTGTAAACTTGTATCTCTAAAATGCCAACTCTCTTCCTGTTTCCTCATCCAACTGGTCAAGCTACATGCCAGGAATTACATTTTGGTTCCCCTTTCTCTCTCTCTCTCCCTCTCTCCCTCCCTCCCTCTCGCTATCTCTCTCTGTTTCTCTATTTCTCTTTGTCTGGTTCTAAGAATTGATCCCTAGGCCTTCATACTGAGCTATATTCCCAGCCCATTTTAAAACTTTGAGACAAGGTCTCACTCTTTGCTCATCTTTAATAACACTGACCATGGGAATAGTAATCATTGTCCTTTACTGAGAAACTGCTATCTGAAAGGCAGTATTCCTGAAAAATATCAGGCTGTTAGTAAACAAGGACCTGAACCAACTGCAAAACTGACCTAAAAGTCAGGGAAGATGGCCTTCTCAGACGGACGGAAACCGCCAGAACTGCCACTTAGAATGAAGCTCAGCATTGCTTCACAAATTCAGACGAACAGGGAGCAGAAGTAAACATCCACTTGTGCTGAGATGCTCTGGCCCTTGGCATCTGCACACTTTGAACTATCCCCGCTCAGGGGATAAAGACACTGTAATAAAGAAGCCTAACCCTTTATTCCTGCTCATTTTGACTCTGTGATGAGTTTCTTTTGAACCAACCATTCTCATATTCTTATTATCACTGACTACAATCAGAGGAAGATGATATACCTGAGCTAAGAACTCATTATGATGCTTAAATAAATTATTGAACAAAAAACAAATCACAGTCAATCTATGCATCTTTCCTTGCTTATGATGCAGAGTCTTTGCATGAAATGAACCTATTGTTTATTTAGTTGTGGTAGAACAAACTCTAACAGAACAAATTCAAACAAAGAAAGGATTGGGCAATATCATTTAATATGATAATATCTTTTGAATATGTGAGATTTGCAAGAATGAAAAATTCAAAAGCTCAAAAATGCCAACTGGCACCCATTTTTGCAAAATTAATTGTTAACAGTAATTTCCCATGAACTGTTCTACAGAAAGTTGTATTAATTCCTATAATCTTCTGCTATATGTAACTGTCTAATTAAGAATTACTGCCCATGTGTCAAAAGCATATGATTTTTTATTGTGCAATGACTGTTTCTGAGTCAAAGTCTCCAGTTCCTCTACTTTCCAGGGCAAACCTAAGAAAATGTTTCAGAACAGTCTCACTCATCACCAAGTATTACAGAACGCTAGCTCTAACAACTCTCTTAGAACAACCCAGTTTCTTCTACTTCTCCTGTTACCTACTGCTCATGCGGACTGCTGCACCGTTCTCCTTAGAGCTGGTTCTCTCTGAAACCCTTGTCACCCAGTCCAATTAATTCATGCTCACACAGCAAACAGAATGGTCTTTGCAACATGCAAACTGGATTATGTCACTCACCTACTTGAACACTCAAGTGTTTGTCCTTATCACGACCAGTCTGATCAGACTGTACTAACCAATGGCCTCACTTATGTGACCTCCAACCATAGCACAGAAACTAGTCAAGACCATTCCTCTCCATGAACTTTGTTCATGTTACTTCATAGGTCCCCAAGCCAGACCTCCACACTTCCTATGCAGACTTCCTGCCCAGTCAACATCTACTCACCTTTGTAGACTTCATCCTCTGAGACATGAAGCTAGGTTAGGTCTGTCAGTCACTCTGTTAGGGCCCTAGAGTTCTCCTTCAAGCACTCATTACCACTATAAATAAACGTGATGGGTACAATGGATATTTTGTTAAGTGTATGTCTTCCCATAAGAATTTAGGATCTTCAGGAGCAGATAGTCTAATGTGTTCTTCATTCATCCTCAAAGCTTGGTTCAGTGCTTAGCATAAAATAGTGCACAGTAAGTATTTGTGACTGAATGTTATTCTTCCCATGAAAAACTTTTCCTATATGTGGCCAGAAAGTACTTATTTTAGGCTTTGCAGGTTACTCGGTCTCCGCTGAAACTACTCAGCTCTGCACTGTAGACTGAAAGCAGCCAGAGAAAGTATGTAAGGAAACTGGTATTCATATGTTCTAATAAACTTTATTTAAAAAACCAGGCTTAGCCGGGTTGGACTGAGGTCTACATATGCCAACTGCTATTCTAAAATCTCCTCTGATCAATCTATCAGGAAGATCTTTATGTCTTTCTCAAATTTCTCCCTTTCTTAAAGAATGAGTTCATTGACTTGACTGAAATTATACAAAGAAAACATTAACCTCTTCCAGATGTTTGGTCTTCTGTAGAATCTGCTTGTTCAAGGAAATAATTTTCCGACGATGTAGCTGGGAGGTTCCTAATTTTTCTGGACTTTCTTCAGCAGACAGCTCAGACTGCTGTGGGAAAAGGGTGGAGGAAAGCCAAAAGATTTAATTAGTTCATCTCACTTCAAAGGACCCATCCCTGCTCAGTCTGGGAAAAGCATTACTAGGCCACCAAGCCAGGGCAACTACAGTGTCCTCTGTAGAAACTCCATTCCAGGGAATATTCTGACATAATGACCAAAGCCCTATCAACAGAATGTGCATTCTTGGCACAGGGAAAAGTGTGGGCAGAAGCCCAGAGTCACTTAACTGTGGTTATGTTGCTGACATATAGAAAATGGGACACACTCCAAGGGTATTCAGCAGGGGAATAACATGGTCATAGTAGTATCTTCACAGGATCATTCTGCAGTCATCAAGAATAAGATTTTGGTCAAAGTATTATAAAATATAGGCAAAAAGTCCACCATTAAGAAGCACTTATAATGAAAAGCAAGTCTCCCAAATCATTTCTCTTCATCCATAGGCCTACGCTCTTAACTTTTTCTTACATGTGGTCTTCCAGTGAGAACAGAGAGTAGGTTTGAGAGGGATAAAAGTTGCTGAAAGGCCAAGAATGACACTTCTCAAAACATGTAAGTGTGGAGGTGACACAGAAAAAGGACTGAACAAGGCCTAGATATTGCCAGGACTGGAAATGCATACAGGAGATCTCTGGATCCAGTGATGAGGTGAATGTGGCAACATTTTATACGACAGGGAACAGGTCATTATTGAGAAACCTGCTGAAGGAGGAAGCAGCTTGGTATAGTTACAAAACAGAAAAACTTAACCTCCAGGCCCTTGTGAGGAACCCCAGCAAAAGGAAAGAAAAGCCTATTTTGTTGCTACAGCTTTTCCTAAAATACTTTTAGGATTACTAAAGACAGCCTTTCTAGTCAAATACTTCATATGGTCACATTTCCCCTTTTTTACTTAAGCACCCTAATTCCAAGCTAATCACTGATTTTAAGCCAAAGTGCAACAAACTAATTGGATACTTGACTTTCCTTGTGTATTTTAACAATAATGATGGGATTTAAAGTTTGGAAGATGTATCCCTTGGGAAAAGATATGAAGTTAGAAAAAAGAGAAACTGCATGGTCATAACTACCACTTATTATGGGTAAGGATTTTTCAGAGTAATTCAGCAGCATTATAAATGGATCATGAGTTTCTTTGCTGCTTAAAAACTCTACAAGTAGGAAACAACCAGTAGGGTATGGTTGCATAAAACAGTAAGGAACATCACTTTCTGTCTTGTGTGCAAATAGTCCACGGAAGAAAACAGACAACCTAAACATTTGGTAACACAACATATCTAGCCTTGAAACCTTGGACTTTAGAAAATGTCAACTAACATTTTAACTTTTAAAATTAATCTTGGACACACTGAGATACTCATAACCTGTCATCTGGAGGAGAAATTTTCTGAAATTTATTTGAGAGCATAATAAAATGGAGAGGCAGAAAAACCATCCTCTCCCTATTTCCAAATTACCTGCCAGAAACAGAACTATAATTAACTGTTTCTTCTCTATTTGACTACACTGGTCTTTTGTATGGCATGCATTTAATAGCTTTTATCTTAATAATTTCAGTGCTAGGCTTTAACATCCAATTCAGATTCCTTGACACTGACTTCGAAAATGTCAATGGCATCTCCCAAGGGCATTTTACATTATAAGCAGAGTTGAATAAGCCTTGTATTTTGTTTGAAATAATAACTCCCCATTCATTGGTATATCTGTATATTTAATGTATGAGTTATTCTTTTTTTTTTTGAGACAGGGTCTCACTATGCAGTTCAGGCTGGCCTTGAGTTCACTTTGTAGACCAGCTGGTCTTGAACTGGCAAAGATCCTCCCGCCTCAGCCTTTGAGTGCTGGGATTACAGGCGTACGCCACCTTGCCCTGCTTGTAAGAGTTATTCTTAAGTGTCCTGACCTCTTCCAGCTGCCTATATGGCTTCTAGATTGAGATGAGGGTAGGCAGACTCCAGTGGATCCAGGTATCAGTCACCTCCAGGCTACAGAGGCTGGTAACTTACCCTCAACTCCACTCTGCAGCTTTGGCGGGGACTGGGTAATGTATCTTATTGTTAGTTGGCTTTCCTGCTAATCAACTGCTTTTACAGTCAAAGTACTAAGAGAATAAAAACCGTATTTTCCACTCAGCTTCTATACCCTCATATTAGCAAATGTAGCATGCATATAGCTTTAAAAATGTTTTAAACTGTGACATTCAAACTTCAATTATAAGAACCTATCCTGCAGGAAAACCTGCAGGTAGCTATCTTAATATCTGAAAATAAAGACTTCCAGAGTATCTGTAAGATCAAACTTCTTTCTATAGTAATACTAAGATGTTATTTGTTTTCATTCTAATTTTGTCATGACTGTACAGTGAAATTTTCTAGATATTACATAGTATGTGTCATCACTGTTCTGATGTTAGAACATAATACATTTATTATTATTTGTAAACCAATTAATACATAAGCTAATGGGTTTGGTAATTTTTAGGAGTCCTTAAAAGGTCCTGAAACTAAAAGTGTTGAGAACCGCTTCTTTGATACAAGAGGGCTGGGTCACTCAGGATTCTTCCCAGTGGCTTAAATTCATCAATGTACCCACTGATTGGGACAGTCAATAGACTGGACTACGAGGTGAGTTATTTCATAACATCAAAAATTGGAAAGGTCTCTCTGACTCCATGCTTTTACTGGACAGATTAGTCACAAAACAATATAAATAGAAAAAAAACACTTGCAGTGCATAGGAAAAATCCTGAAGTCTCTAAATAAACTGTATCTCTACTATGATAGTACATATTCCATAAATACATTGGCTTTCAAAATATTTTACCTTAGTGCTGAGTAACAATTCTCATTCTCTGTGGAATCTGCATTTACAAAAGTATTAATGTACACTAATCCCAGGATATTAAGTACCATTTCTATATTTGACTTTCCTCTAGTCCAGATGACCAATATACACAGGTATAGGCCCCTCATACACAGGAGTTTTTGAGTTCCTCCATTTGCCTTTCAGTCTTTGTATATTTGGACATTTTGATATAGCTAAAATAATTTACCCCAGAGCTGCAATGAAGAAACTTGTTAACACAGACAATGGAAACTGCTCTAAATTTTTTATTTCTTTGAAATATCCTCCTTAAAGCCAAGAGAACTCAGACTGAAGACAGAAACTGTTCCTTACATCAGTAGAGCTCACACAACACTGTATTCACTGAGTGTTACAATGGAAAAGAAAGCTGAAAATGATCGAGTTGAATCTTGAACAACAGCAAGAATTGAACAGACGAAAGAAAAGAGGGGGCTTTATAATAAATCCTTGACAAAAAATAATTAAATCCTGGGGCATCTTAAGTGATTTCATCTTGGAAAATGCAACATCTGTCAAAGAATGCCCACCATCTACAAATAAATCCTCTCTGTTTACAGTGGGGTGAAGGCTCAAGTGCCAATCTAATTTCATTCAACAATGTCAGATTCAAAACGTAATTTCAAAACCACTGTGTGGATTAAGACAACTTCTAGTACAGATTCGTTTTTTAATACTTGGCAGATATTTGAAACTTCTATTCTTAAAGGAAACAGATTTAAATGTCACACGATATTACTAGTCTAGGTCAAAATGGTAAATATTCAAGAGAAACATAAATAATTACCCAGAACTATATACCTCCGCAACTGAAAGGGACTCTAAAGGTTATCTACATATTAACCTGCTGTTTTGGGGCAGTGTTGTGACTGAACCAAAGGCCTTGCATGCTACACAAGTGTTCCACATAAATTCCCCATCCCTAGCTGATACGGAGATCTCTCCAGTATCATACTCCCAACAAAATATGGCCACTAAGTTGTCAAAAGAAGCCATATGTCATAAGGTTGCAAAAATACTCTATAATATTCAGAAGGACTTCAATTCCTGGCACCTTGACCTACCCATCAACTAAAACAGAGGATAAAAATATTAATTTTAAATATTTTAAAAAATGTATGAGCTAGCAAGAATATCAAGAAAATCAGGAAGACTGAAAAAGAAATGAAAGTAAGAATCCAGGAAGGCTTGTGTACTCAATGAAATAGGCTTTTTTTTCCCTCTGAGGGTACTTGTTAAAGCTCAATGATCTCAAGTTTTGATTTGTGGAATTCTGTAACAACTGCCCCATGTATATCTTAACACTGGTGTAAGAGAAAGAAGAAAAAACTACACTGAGGTTTGTGACACCAGATTGGCTCTCATGCAGTTCTGCAATCTAAATCCATACATTACTTGATGGCCCATAGTCAGAACTGTTTAAAATGGACCTGGGGTGAAGTGTAAGAAGCAAAAACAGATGCTCCCTGGAAGAACAGAGTCTGAGTCATCCATTAACCTATGCTGAGTATTTTGTATGCAACATACTACAGGGACATAAAGATGAAAGATGCAATTGTGGCCTTCCAAAAAGAGATTTAGGACAGGACTGCACAAAATTTGTGACATCAGCCCAAGATGTGAAGTCTAGAAAGAAGCAGTTTAAAAATCTGCCTGATGCCCACCTCCATCCCAACCTGGGTTTTTTCTATTTGTGACTATGAAGAGGTTTGTTCCCAGGAAGACAATCTCTCCTTGTATTATTACCTTCCCCAATTCCCCATGCCAAGTCTACCAGCAAGGGGCAGAAATGATTTTTGAGGTAGGGTGATAGGATTAGAAATATGTATGTTAGCTTCTTAAAATTCACACAACTCCCAGCTCTGTTTTACTGTACTTAGCCATTTAAACACTCACAGGCTACTGTAACCATGGTTCAAGGCAGTCAAGCTAATTCTCAGGCTACAGAATTACAGAATTACAGAAACTGCTATAGCTTTTGTAGGTTAGTTGTGATTCTGTGAGAGTGCCCAGGTTGCATCATTTTCACTTTTACTTGTTTCTGCAGTCAGTTCCCTGTCCTCTTCCTTCCACAGTGCAGTGGGGTATCATGACCTTGGTATCATCCATGTGATGCTGGTTTTACCAGCATACAGAATGCAAGTTGTGAGGTTAGGAGGTTTCCACCCAGATTTCAAAGAAAAAGCTGTGAGGAAAGAAGCCCCAGAAAGGGAAGTTGTGTGAAGCTGGGAGAATGAAGCCAGAAGTGCAGTGGAGGCCCCAGAAAGTCAAAGATGCCAGTAACATGGACTATCTGCCTAGGAAGGCTGTAGGCCATGAGCAGAAGCAACCCAAGAGAGAGGCTGTGTTGGCTGTAATGGCAAGGCTACTGGGGTGAGACTGCCCAAGCCCTTTGGAACTCACATTTTACCACTGTGTGCCCCGAACATGGAGCTATAGGACTTAAATACTTGGCCTGCTAAGTTTTGCTCTTGCTTTGGTTTTATTTTTTCTTCTCCTTTTTGAAATGAGATACCAGTATCAGTCTGCTGTTTATCTTTCTATAGGTTGACTGACCCCATGACTTACATGAAACTATCCCTGCCCTGCCAGTTTTCTGGCAGAAAGAAATCAAGCTAAAGATTTAAAATGTCTCCAAAATTATACTAATTTTCTTTGAAAATGTTTTAAGAAGTCTTCTTTCACTAACTGGAAAAAAAAAAGGTTATAAAACCAAGGAGAAAAGAACAAAAGGCCATCTAGTTCTAGAGGACAGATGACATATTAACTGATTCGTTTGGGTTGATTCCATTCAATTAGATGGCATTTTAACAATGGATTCTTTTCCATTGATTCCACCCAATTAGTAAACAAACTTCCTGAGGCTCTAGTAAGAACAAGGACCCACAGAATTGCCAACCATGTGTTAGTTTAGTAATACCAACTGTTTCCCTTCCTTTAGGAAATCAGACTTCCCACTCTCACTAGTTCAAAAAGGCTGCCAGTCAAAAGATTCAACTCTAGGACACAACAGTTGGCCTAAGGACAAATACAGATTCAATCCATGCAAACAGAGAAGCATCTTTCCTTAGGATTTTGTGCATGCTAGGTATATTCTATCACTGGGCTAGATGCCAGCTTTTCTTTTTTCCTTTCTCCTTCTTTTCTTTTTTTTCAAACAGGGTCTCACTAAATTGCCTAGGTTAGCCTCCCATTATGATCCTCCTGCTTCATGCAGCTGGGACTTCAGGTGTGTGCCATCCTGCCTGATTTCTTAGGACTTTACATACAGATATGAGGAATACACCATAACACTGAAACAATCTGTGGCCAGCCCTCTAGGACAATGAGCCAAAAAACAAAAAACAACAACAACAACAAAAAAACCCAAATTAAGAAAGGGTGAACGGCCATGACAAGGCTGTCAGCACCCCAGAACTCCTAGTTCTGAGACTTGATAAAGGCTCTCTTTTGCTTACCACCAGCAGATCCCTTATCGCTTGCAATCCAAATGCTTATGTGGCACAATAGCCAGAGAAGTGAAATAACTGATGAAGCAGTCTTGCGTGCTGGTTATATCATAAATTAAAAAAAACACTATGGTAGAAAGAGATAAAATCTATTGTAATCAAATGTGGTTATCTACATTCTCTAGAGAAGACTTTCCTTTATTTGTGTTTCCACATGTGCATCCTTGGATGATGCCCACGGTCTAATTACCTGATGAGATCTCTAGCTTCTCTTGAAAGAATTAACTTCAAGATAAGAGGCCTCTGACTAACTGCCAGAGACTGGTCCTTGGAAGCAAAAAGTCAAAAGCAATGGTGCCAGAATTTCTTAATTGCTGTACAAGAAAATTTCCAAGACCCATTAAGAAAAAAGCTCTACAAATAAGGCCATTGATTACCTAACAAATATCTCATTATGGAAAAAGATCAAGATGCTGACAGTATTCTGGCTTCGATGCTACACTTTAAGGAGCTAGATGAGGACCTTATGTGGTATTCTGCAGTAGTATGAAAAGCCATTCGGACACCCAAACAGAAACTGCTACAGCTTTTGTAGGTTAGTTGTGATTCTGTGAGAGTGCCCAGGTTGCATCACTTTCACTTTTACTTGTTTCTGCAGTCAGTTCCCTGTCCTCTTCCTTCCACAGTGCAGTGGGGTGGGAAGGGAGCCTAAGGAGGCCTTGAAGGTGGACACTAAGGATGGCCTATCCTTGCTTTTCCCTAAGAAAGTTCCATCTACCTAATGAGACAAGTTTCAAAGGCAGAAACTTGATGTATTCAAACCTAGAACTTAGTTATCAAGTATAGGAGAAATCACTTAAGTTCTTTAACCTGTAACTCCTTCATGTACAAAATGGGTATTGCATCACATACTAATTTACTGAATACCAACACTGGTGGGCACTCAGTGAGTCTCCAAAGTTACAAAGAAGAATAGAAATAAACTCATATGAAGGTTAGGGAATTAAACACAATTAACAGAAGACTAGCGAAAAAGTAACAGACTACTTTGTCAGTCCATGGAAAAGCAATTAACTTCTCATTTGGAAACGATAAAAAGAAATGGACTGACCTAATTTAGATACAAATTCTTTGCATATAATGAAAAATAACACAAAATAAAATGAAGTACTTGAGAAATATTTGCATCACAGTGTAAAATATTCAAATCTAGAACAGATTTATTCAGTTTTACAGGGAAAGCATCACTTTTTCCAATAGATAAGTGAGCAAAATCTAGTGGACAACTCACAGGAGAAAACAGCAAACAAAAACATGGAGCCATCTTCAGTCCTCAGTGGCCCTTTTTATAGTTACTAGGCATCAAGTCAGACAAATGACCACTTGGCGAAATGGTGGGGCATGCTAGGAAGCCCCTTCACCACTGATAGTATTTTATATTGTTACAACTTATTTGGAATGCAGCACAGAGGAAGAGTCATAATCTAACCATTCACGGCTGAGGAAACCTTTCAGCAGAAACTACTGGCTCAGATTTCATAGTATTATCTACAAGGCAAACAGGGACCACTTAGAAGTTTAATGTTAGGGAACTTTCTGGTGAACTGTGTTGTATTAACAGAGGTTGTATAGATGTCAAAATAAATGTGAAGATTAGACTCATGGAAAATGTCTCAGATATGATGTAATGAAAAAATAAATAAAAATAAAAGCAAAAAAGGGTCACAGATGTAGCTCTCAGTGGCATAGTGCTTGCCTAGCATGAGTGAAGCCTTGGGTTCCTTTCCCAGAACTGAAAAAAAACCAAAACATACAAAAAATGAAAATAGCCAAAAAGCTATATAGTATGCTAGGCATCAGTTGAGGCATTCTATGCTCACCTATCATTTAATCTTCAAAATGTCTGCCAGAAAAGTACTATTATTCTTGTTTTACAAATGAAGATACTAGGGCAAAGAGAAAGTAGGTACTGGCCAAGATTACCTATCGGAGAAGTGGAGCAAATGATAAGAAACAAGATATGACTCAACAAACTGTGTTTCTAACCACTGCACTGTCTCATTTCTCTTTGACATAATGAAGATTGCAACTATGCACAATCACGGATATCTAGGGCCAAAGCAAATGTGAAATAACTGTGAAACAGGAGTAAAATGAAAAGGAATTTAATTTTTAAAACCAGCAATTTTAATGCTTTGTGATCTATTCAAGAAAACAAGCACTGAGTACCTGACCTACAATTTGCATGTAAAATTTTACCCTTGGAAAGGCGTTTGGCATCTCTAGTTCCAAATTACTTCTAACTTCACTCTATTCTAGAAAAACAGAATGAGGAAGGAGATAGTACAGGATCAGTACCAGAATGCAGCCCTCCAAGTTGGGTAGAGACCACTACATAAGGGTAAGAGCAAGCTCAAAAGATGAGGCAGACACCCAGAAGGAGAGCTAATAAAGGTAGAACTGGCTGGGGAAGGTATACAAGATTCCCCCTTACTAGAGGAGGAGAGGGCTGGAAAGGATGGGTGCACATCCAAGCAGAGGTGGATCTCTTGCTTATTTTCCATCTTACCAAAATCAGATCTCTTATCTGCTAACAGCTGATTAAGTCTAGAAACAGAAATCAGAGCCCCTGTAGAAATAGGAGGGTGGGAGTGAATGGCCTGATCTAGTTATCCGCATCCCTCCCCGCAAAAAAACTGGATTCAGTAACATGGGAACAAAGGGTGATACAGACTTAACCCCCACCATTCAAGTGTGTGTACTGTCAGTAGGCAGTCAATTAATCACTTTTTTCACAACTACACTGTCAAACCATTTATTTGTTCTTCTAAGATAAGTAGAATTCTTTAATAGTCAAATCTCAGATGACATAGATCAATGGTAAATAGAAAATTGGGGTAAAGAGAAGGAGAGGAAACTGGCGTCTGTGAGAGCGGAATAAGAAAGTTCATGCTAAGTATGTGTTTGGGGAATGGGGAAACCTGCCCCAGACATTCTGTCCTACTGACTGTCTTGCTCATTAGCACCTTCGCAAATTGGACAGATCACATCCCCAAGTTATAGGCAACACCTTCTCCCTGACTACACCACCTGTGCAATCATTTCAGAAGGTCATTTTGCACAGAGTGTGGAGGGAGAACTAATTTTTCATCAAGGCTTCTGAGACAAGGAAAGCAAAGCTAAATGCTTCAACAGACATCAACACTTTAAGGCAGCAGAGTGAGTATGGCTGAGGAAGGAGAGATGTTAAACAATGCCCTGTA
This sequence comes from Chinchilla lanigera, assembly GCF_000276665.1. Taxonomy (NCBI): domain Eukaryota; kingdom Metazoa; phylum Chordata; class Mammalia; order Rodentia; family Chinchillidae; genus Chinchilla; species Chinchilla lanigera. Next base: position 11,704,167 of record NW_004955459.1, on the reverse strand, counting down.
AATCTGATCTTACGGATACTACATCTCAGCCAGACCAGAATCAGTTATGAGCAAAATGATTAATCACCACCTCTCTGAAATATTCAAGGTCCTCCTGTCTCTTAGGATGGAAAAAAAATCTAATGCTGAAATATGACTTTGAGGCTTTTGTTCATTCTATATTCTTTTAATAAAATAGAACAAAAAATTTTGCCTTGGGCTTGGCTGAGTTATGGGGTTTATCTCCTAAGTGGCAAAAAGCCTCATTCCTCAGTCCAATTGCCAAACTGAGCCAGAGTTATAAGAAGCCTGGTAGGGAAGAAAAAATGCCTATGCTATACCTCAGGCTACAATGCATCAAATGTGATAACAGCTCTGAAAGACAAATTTTCTCTTAATATTTAGAGAAAAATGGGCACTGCAGAACAAAATTAATTTAGCTAATGGGCAAATGCTGATGTCTGTGTGTGGCAAAGCCTGGTATCTGTTTCTGACAAATGCTGGATGAATTACAATCAAACTCTACAACTTGCAATGGGAAGGACTGGGGAAGTGTGAGAGCAAAGCCTTGGGGAGCTGCCTGAGTCACACACTCCAGGGGCACCAGCACCTACCTTCTCTGCATACTCAGACACAATCTGTTTGATCTCAGCAGAGCAGAGGCCGACGATCTGGCCCACGGAGCTTGCGGTGAGACGGCTCTGCAATCACATGGGGTATGCTCTCAAGGCCAGGTCATGCCTTTAACAGAACTGGAAAACCTAAACACTGAGTATTATTGCAAAACAGATAATATTTCCAGGGGAAAAATAATTTCCCTTTTGTCCACTTATTAATCATAAACAAGGAAGAAAACAGTCTCAGGACAAAAGTAAAAGCTACCTTGCCACCTCCTCACTCACTCAGCTGTGTCAGCTTCCCCTCAGGTCCTGGGTATCCCTGGAAACCACTCTTTACCCTCCCTGCCCCATTCCCAGGCCTCTTGATGGCCACTGAATAGAGCCAGTAAGGTATTTCATGGGCCCAGGACGCAAAAGAAGAAAAGAGCAAATGCCAGAAGACAAGAAACCTCAGGGTCCCAAACATCTCTACTGTAGACGAAATGATCCTTCCAACTACTGTACCTGGCTAAACATTTTGGATGGGCCCTGTGCTCTGAGAAGACCAACATGAATTCTGAACGCCATCTCCTACGTAATGATACTGAAAAGAGGCAGAAGATGGGGGCTCTTTTGGGACAGTGGAATCTGTGGTTATAAGGAGGCAGGGCTGACCCCCCTTTCTGGTAGAGACCTGCAAGGTCAGCTGGCAGGCAGGAACATCCTATTCTCACAAAGGCCCTCAAGTCTCCGTTTTATGGGTCTCTGCAGACTGTAATCCTATATGTTATAGAACACCTTCCCAAAAGGGAACCCTAAGGAACAAAAGACATTACTGCTTAAGAGCCAGGGTCCCCGTAGGAAGAGGCCTGCCAAAGCAGAGCCACAAGAGCCAAATCCTCCTCTGTATCTCCCCTCACCCTTACCCATGGCCCCTCACCTCCTCATTTGCCATGGCGGTCATCTTGGTCATCAGTGACTGAATACGCTGCTGAAAGAGGAACAGAAGGAGCAGCAGTGAGTGGCTCTGCTCATGTAAGACTGAACAAATGCCCCTGTAGGTCTCTGTAATGGCATCGCAGGGTCATTTTCTTGATCTGGTTTTACGGCGAGCCACATGACAGGCGATGAAAGAGAACTGGATACAAGGCCAGCTCCTGGCTGGCCATCTGGGAAAGCTAAGGATGGGAGTAACTTTCTCCTCAAATGACTGAAACCTCAAAGGACCTATACAGAGAACGTACCTCTTCAGCTGCTTGAAGCTCATCTTCCTCATGGACATCTGCTTTTTCTGTAGCTGACAGCCCTGCAGGAAGTGGTGTTTTCTTGTCCTCAGGCTGCAAAGGAAGACATAAAAACAGCTGAGCAACAGAGTTGGTAACTCAGCAGAGAAGACAACACTGCAAAGAGTCATGAGCCTGTTAAAACACGCAGATTTGGACAGCTGAATGAGCCTCTGAGCGGCACTGGACAGTCAGAGCCAAAGCTTGCATTCAACTACATTGCAGCCACATTACACTCAAGGTCTGGCTGATGCCTGTCTCCATTTCCCACCTGCTCACTGATGAAATAAATGCCAGGTCACATCTGCCAGACTTATTCTTCTACTCTGATTTTGTCTTCCTCCTACTCTAACACCTTTAAGGACAGGTCACAGGCAAGGCAGTGTTTCTTTCAACTGCCACTTGAGATCTAGTAGTGGGTAATTTAACAGGTATTACTAGAATCTACATAAATAAAATAATATACATTAGCTTGCTTCGTAGGTGGTAAAGCATTCAGTACAGTATTATTCAATGGCAGCTTTGTTTTGGGGGGAGTATGAATATGTGTACTGAATCATAATATAAAATAAGATTTTTAGTGCTACAAGTGATCAAATAAGTTTGAAAACCACTAGTTTGAAGGCAAAAAAAAAAAAAAAAATTAAACTGCTTCTTCTGTTGATCAACCTGCTTCATGTACATGTAGCCACTGGCTCTCAATGTTCTGTGCCAGCCCAAGGCACCCTGCATTGAACTGCTCTTTCTCAAACATGGGCTAAAAGCCTAGAGTTCCTGGTTTTAATCCTGTCTCCACCATCTGCCACCAAGTTGACTTCAGGCTCATTGCTGATCTCTGGCTATCAGGTTTGCAGGTGAGGATTAGCCTGACATGCCCTTCTCAGCCATCCCAACTCCAGGACACTTTTCTGTAACAAGTCTATCATTCCCCACAAAAGACCATGGACTCTTGCCTACTTGGATATATTCACAGGGGTAAGATTCCAATCCAATTGGGCCATATGATATAAGAATGACAAAACAAGCCCAATTTGTATACTATTTCAGAGACATCTCATCACTTTTTTTTTGTCTTAGCCAAACTGTCTTATCTGAGAATACAGTCATATGCACAAAATTCTCTTCTGATTCAACTTATATATCATCAAATTAAATGTATAATCAATCCCTTGCTATATACCAGATGACATATCACATAATTCAACTTCACAAAACACTATGCAAGAAATGATTATCTGGTTGAATAAAACACAAATATGGGGAAAAACAAGAAAACCAAGAAAGAAGCATCATAATCAGTACACGTCTAACTGCGAATAACCTAATGCTAACAGTAGTTCCTGCTTATTAAATGTTTACTGTGTGTTGGATCATTCTAGGTCTTTTACATCTTAATCTTCACAATGCTCTGAGGCAGATACAATGACCACCCCCATTTTACAGATGCTGTGAGCGAAGGTATATTGGTTATGCAAATTATCCAAAGTTACACAGTGAAGGGGAGGCACTCAGATTTGAAATCAGTCAGTCTAGCTTTAGAACATATGCTCCTGGTCACTGTCAGTCCTATAGGAGGGCACAGAGGGGTGTGGGAACTGGACAAGGGAAGGGGTGGCAGAAGAGCGGTAGAGAGCATGTCCTAGTTGAGGAAATCTGAGGTTAGGTACAAAATGAGAAAAGAAATTACTAATAGATCTCAAGCTGAGGGACCCTATTTTTACAAGGCTACCAGCCACTTTAGTGGGCTCTCTTTAATCACAAAAGGAATGACTACAAGCATAGTCTTTGATGTCATACAGACCTGGATTTGGATTCTTATTATAGCACTTTAAAGTTGTGTGACCTTGGACAAATCACAGAAGCTCTCTGAGCATCAGTTTTGTGACCCAAAAAACAGGACCAAGTATCCTCCTCATAGAACTGTTAAGTGAAACAATGCATGCAGATCTCTTAACAAAGTGCCTGGAACACAGGGTTTGGCACTGTAAGAGCTATGTGCCTCCTCTGCTACTAACAGCTAAGCATCACTAATAAATACACAAGTGAGAAGAAATCATTCAGACTCCTTTGTGAAGTTAGAGAATCCCAACTTGACTTACTTGGCTCTTTCATACTCAGCTGTCTTTTGGTGGGCAGGCCTATAATTTATAGATGTAGGTCATCTCACTGCTAGTACCCTGCTCACACCTGTCTAGAGGCCCTCATTCTGGGACAGGATTTTTAGACCCCACATGACCTACTTTCAATCACCTTTCCCCCTCCAGCACCAGAGGTGAAAGTGCTCAGCCTGCAGAGGTGGCAGAACAGAAATCCCAGGACAGATACACAGGGGCCAAGGGAAGCTGGCACATCCCTGCCACCTCCCCTTACCCAGGACCAGCCACTCTTGAGAGGCTCTCCAGGGAGCTGCGTTCCAGGCTGTCAGTGTCTGATAGAGGCCAATAGGTGGTCACTTACACCTCTCAAATATTCTCACCCATTATCTATGCTTTTCTCTTACCTTCTCTGTTTTGTTCTGCCGGCTAAATCCGTATCTCCTGCAGGCCACAAAAAGCAGAGTTCAGTTATTATTCAAAAATCACAATAAAATCTGTCAAATGCATTCTGGTTTGAATTTTATATGACAAGCACTAAAGAGAATTCAGGCTATTTAGTGCCTAGAGAAAATGTTTCAAATGCCTTACCCAGAAACACAGTCCACCATTCTTTGCATAAAGGGTCAGTTATCTATTTGCTACACAATTACTATAAATAGGGACTCTTCGTTGGCAGATTATACATTTTAAGCGCCATCATTACTCTTTGAATCAGGAACTGAATTTCAGAACCACAATGTATGCTAACAGCCTTTAAAATATCTGTATAAACAGATGCAACTGTGTTTGCTCAAGCCAAACATGTTCTGTAATGTCACTTTCATAACTTCAAATCCAGCACATTTTTTTATTTTCAAACATAACCCAGGCATGATGTCAGTAATGTGCATTCACTTAATGCAACTTGAATTAAAACACACACACACAGAAATGCACTTCCACTTAAGTTAGTTTACCTTCTGGCTCTAATTAATTTACATCTTAAAAAAAACAAGTATAACAAAGCAAAAACTATTAAACCTAAAACAAAAACATAATGCAAAACACCCAGCCTCACATCAAAGTTATATGCACCCACTTAAGAAAAACAAATTACACACTTTACTCTGTCCCCACGTATGCCGTGCCTCACCTGCCTGACCCACATGCTGCCTCTACTGTGCTGGAGCTGAAGCCTCATTCCCTCCCATCTTCCTGCTCATTCTTTATCCAACTTCATGGTGCCTGGTGCAGCGTGTCACCGGCAGGCCTCTCCTCTCAGGAGAAAAGGGATCTCCTCAGCAGCTCCAGTGCAGCTTTTCACTGCCACCTTGTACACTCCTGCTCCATCTACTTCCTGAACAGGGAACTTGGCACATACTCTTCTCTCTTTCATTTCCTGATTTGCCTTTCACCCTTCAACCCCTCAACCCCTCAGCACTAAAGCAGTTTTCTCTCCAAAGCACCCAACACACACACACACACACACACACACACACACACACACACACACACACACACAGCCCTGGTGCATAGATCTGACATCTGGGCAGACTCCTCTCATTTCCCAGAAGCAATTACATCCAACTACCTAGTTATATATCTGCATCCTTCTTCTTGAGGATAACGATCCTGCTTTTACATTCCACCTTCCTTTTCTGATCGTGGGGACTGAAACCAAGGCTTCATCCATGCTAAACAAGCATACTTGTATGGAACTACCTCCCAGCCTCCCTCTTACATTTTGTATCTCTAATTCTTACTGAATTAATAAACTAAACATAAATAAAAAATGCAGAAATCAAGATGCTGTAAATGTAGCCTGAGTTTTCTGTCATAACTGGAGACCTAGGCAATGTTACCATCCTTTGGGCACAAAATTGCAGCATTAAAGTACAGCAAACTGAATCTAAAGTTATTTAGGTCTCCACACAAATTCTGTAAAGGGCGTTAGGGCACACTCTGTGAACTGGCCTAATCAATATCAATTGTATCTTTTTGTAGTACTACTGCAGAAGCAGGAAAAAAAAGACTATTTTCCATACTTCTGACAGCTAGGGTTCTGACTGCTGTTTAGTCTCATCAATTGGAAGCATTTGTTGGAGTTGTGAATGAGGAACAGCTAAATGAGGAGAAAAGGAGGGCACAGAGGATCCACTGAAGAGCACAGGAGTGTGGTTTTGAGGTAGCAGCTATCACAACGGCTTCCTGGTCTTGCAGCAAGGGCTTCCTGATTTGGGCAGAAGTGGCATGGTATGCTGTGGGCAGCTGTGGCACCAGCTCCCTAATTCTCCAGGTTGCTAGCTAGCTTCCTAAGCATGCAGTCAGAAGCAGCTCCCTTGGTCCAGCTCTACTGTGAGGCCTGGGAGATCAGCCTGCTGCCCATCACTCACTGTGATCAGTGAAATCCTTCTGCTGAAACTAGTAGCAGGATTCTGTTCTCACACAGGGAACCCTGACCAACACAAGGTCTCACCAAAGCTTCCCACTGATGTCTTTGCATCTGTAACATTCCTTGTTTTTCCAGGCCTTTACTCTGTGGAGAGCCTTGGGGCAGAGGACACACCCTCAGGTAGTGAGCCCTTATCTAAGGCCCAGACACTTCATGAATTATCCAAATGGAGAAATAAACAACTAAATCTGAATGACTCCTTCCCCAAGTCCCATGTATTCCTCTATAAAGATAGAGAAAAACTCTTCTCACCACTTAAAAGCAGGTTACCCTCACAGTTGTGTGCTTCTTCATTTATACCAAATGCACACTCATTACACAGTGTAAAATAACTACCTATTATACATAATCTTTCAGGCCTGCCTCTTAAGCTCCTAGAAGGAGGAATTTGCTTTATTTATATTTATTTTTAACATTAAAGCTGGTATCATGATGGTCACATCTGGCTTAGGGCCCGAACTAACTCAGATTGTTATTAGATAGACTAGTTTTTATCCTTCAGAAGGAAAGACTTGCCTTCATATTATCATCTCAAATAAAAAAGTCATTGCCTTTCCTTGGAAAATTATAAACATTAAGCCTAATCTCCTTCCTCCTGGTTTTCTCCAGTACCCTAAAGGAAGAAGCCATCAGATGCTCATTCAGGGAGATGCTAATAAGTGCAGTTAGTTCCAGCCACCCAACAAGGGCTAGGCTGTAAGGCAAAGCAGGAACCTCTGTCAGCACAGCAGAAGGAGCAGGAGGAGATATACTTACATCAAGGGATCAGATATCCTAAGTAGAGAATGCAGGACATAAATGAAGGTCAATATCTAGTGTTAACCAAAACATTTAATGGACAGAAGCAGTCCTTGTAAGGTTCAAAAGTAAAAATAGGTTATAAAATAACTTTTAAAAACACTAGGTAAGAAGTAACGACACTACTTCTAAAGTCTTCATTTCCCTAATTAGGACAATAGTCACACAAATCCAAAATTATTATTCTAATGGCATAAAACTGCTGAAAGTGCTTCCATATTTTCCGTTTACTGAACGTTTTAGTAAGTGGCAGGACCTGAATGTCAGATATGTCACAGCCTCTACAAATGTTATAAGCACATTTCCAGAGGGCAACTGCAAAGGCAAGCCACAGAAACTTAGCTAATACGAGAGAGGCAAGTCTCCGATGCTGGAAATCTCAGGGGTAAAAACAATAAACACGGTCAGATAGAATCCAGTTAATACAAATAAAGAGATTTAAATCAGCGTTTTTTTTTTGTTTTTTTTTTTTTAATTAAACGGACACCTAGAATGGGCCTCATTCATTACCTGCCATATTCTAAAAGTGTCGCATGGATTCGAGACTCTTCATCAAGCAGCTCCTCTGCCCCCTGTTGGCGTTTGTACTTCCGACGTGGCTTGTAAACATCCTAAGTGGATGAGACAGACAAGTCATAAGCGTAAGAAGGCTCTCCTACACAGGCTGCTGGATGCCTCCAGCCAGGCAGGGTTACAGGTCTTTCCCAAATACTGTGAGTGCTTTTGCTGTAGGACATGGCATTCAGGGAAGCTGCTTTTAGGGAGCATGTTCTACATGAGACAGAGACAAGACTTGTGAAAGCTTGGGTAAGACCATGAATGGCACTTCTGGTTACTTGAGACGATTTGTTTTTGCCTACACAGCACGTGAGTGCCTACAAAAGAAGGGCCTTCACTTTTAATCGTTTATTACAATGATCACTGCTCACTGAAAAAGGTCCAAGTACCTACATTTATGGATCACCAACCCTGCCCAACAAGTTAACACTGTTTGCTGGGTACCCTTCTACATCATTCACAGATGTGAACTCAGCCACTGACTTGTTACTGTGGTATAAATAAAAATAATGGAACAAACCTCAGAAAGCAATCAAATTCTCTTCAGTTTTTTGTCGTGTTCCATATTTGCTTTAAGTTACATAATTTTACAAGTGGATATATTCCTCTAAAAAGTTTCAAACAGTATGAAGGATGCAAATTGTTTAAAAAGTCCTGTCTTACCCTCTCTTCCCCTAAATCGAAGTTCCCTCCAGGCACCACTGTCTGCTGACAGGTGTACATCCTTCCAAACCTTTGGATATTTACATAATCACATGTATGTAATGCAATGTTTAGATAGTTTGCCTATGTAAGGGAAAATATAATGATACAATGTCCTACAACTATTTTTTTCTTAATACTATATATTGGTGATTTCCACGAAAAAAAAAAATCAACACACAAAGCCACTTCATCCTTTTAAACTAGATGTAATATTCTTTAAAGCAGATAGCTATTGCCTAGTTTATCTAATCTACTGAAGCATATTCAGGTAACTTTCACGTTCTTCATTATAAACAATGCTTGTCCTTATGTCAAAGTAAATCAGTAATGCAGAAACTTAGAAGTAAATTCACTGGTTCGAAGGGAAGGATGTTTACCCACCAGGCTGAGCCAAAGAAACAAACTACTGACTTAAGTGCCTACCAATTTGTTAACCATAACTTTGGCAACAGCAATATTTATAAGCTTTTAATTTTTATATATCTTATAGGTACAAAACACTTCACTACTTTGATCTATACTGCCTAAATTATTAGTGGAACTGGGAATCTTATTTATTGCCATATATATCATTCATATTCTGTTCTTCTACTGATTAACTTCTCTTGTTTTTTTTGTCTTCTTGAGACAGTGTTGTCCTCCACAGTTCAGGCTGGCCTTGAACTTACTTTGTAGCCCAGGTTGGCCTCAAACTCAAGCAATCTTCCTGGCTCAGCAGGAAGCACTGGGATTACAGACATGTGCCACCATGCCCAGTATCATTTTCTTGTAATTTGCAAGCATGCTTTATAATCTCAGTACTGTTCTTTTTACTTCTACTTCTTTTTTTTTGGTACTGGGAATTGAACTCAGGACCTCACACTTGCAAGGCAGGCGCTGTGCCGCTGAGCTACACCTCCAGCCCTTCATTTCTACCTCTGTAGCAAATATCTTCACCCAAGTACTAAAGTTTATCAGCTTTCAATTTATGGGTTTTGGTTCTATGACATTTCAATTTCTTACATTTTCAGTTTTATCAATCGTTTTCTTTACAGTACCTAGATTTTTATTATTTTATTTTATTTATTTTTGGCAGTACTGGTGGTTGAACTGAGGGCCTTTGCACTGAGTTACCACACCACCAACATCCCTTTACTTTTTACACTGAGCCAAGGTTTCATTAGGTCTCCAAGCTGCCCCGACTGGACTAAAACGAGTGATTCTACAGCTTTTGCACCTCCCACCACACCTGCTTCACTTCTTATTCCACAGATTGTTTAAAAAAAACTCATGTTACTTTTATAGATTATGTTTAGCTTATAGTTTACATCTGGACTTTTAACCTATGCAAATGTTTTTGGTATAATGAAAGATGGAAATCCAACGTTTTTCTGAATAGAAAATTAAGAATCCCAACACTGTCAATTTAAAAGTCCATCCTACTGCGAATTTGAAATGGTACTGAATTTTGCACACATTTCTCCTCACAATGTGTTTCTTTAATCTGTTTTGCTTTATAATTCCCCATCCTGTCTCTCCACCGTTCTTTTTTTGAATTTCCTACCTTTTGCATTTTCTCTACCTTAAACATTTCCTACTTTAGTATCAGCCCTTCAAGTTCACTATAAAAAACACTTGATTTTTTTTATTAGAATCACACCAAATTTATATTCCTTTGGGAAGAACTGAGACCTTTATAATACTGACTCTACCTGAGAAACAAGGAATTTGCTTTCTCCTCTAAAGTTTTTTTAGTCTTGAACCCAAGATTTCAAGTGAGGTCATTACATAATCAAGACCCTTCTACCACTCAGAGCCACAAACCAGTTCACCCATCACAGACTTGTGTTAACAGAGTCTTACAAATAAAATTTCTGTATGTCAAAGGAGATTTCAATTCGTTTAGATTCTAATACCAGAAAAGTAGAGTGACTAAAAACATTCAGATCTTATGTTATCTACATTGGTTTCAAACTTCTAGGCTCAAGAAACCCCTCTACTTTAGCCTCAAGTCTAGGATAACAGGCTTGTGCCACTGCTTAGCTCAAATAGATAAAAATGTTTTACATAAAAATGTAGAAGTAAATATAGATCTATTTTGTATCGCACACATCTTGAAGTGACTTTATACACACACATTATATACATAGTATGAGGTATATAAGTGGGTGTTCAATAAATGTAGACTTTTATCCCCAGGTGACTTGCTTTGTCATTCTACCCCAAATGAATATAGTGGCATTTTATTCCAATTAGAATTGCCCCCCTCCCCTCCAAAATTCTCTGGTTATTTCTATTTTACTTTCAATTTTAAAGTTTCAAACTATCTGTGACACACTCTATAAGATCTCGACAATTCTGTGGAACAGGGAAAGTAAGATGGCCTGGATGATTCTGCAGGGCTGTCCCCACAAACTGCTGCCACCAATATTCTCTGCTTTGCTCTGGTGTTCACATGAATGGCAAGCTATAAATAACATAAACAGACTTATAGTTAAGTGAAAAATATAATGATGTAGTTATTGTGTGTAATTTAATGTTCACTGAAATTGAATAGCTCTATTATAAATAAATACAACTAAAATAGCACTACTATTATAGGAGTGCTATATAATTGAGCTTAACTGCCATCTTCCTTAGTTACCATTGAAAGAGTCAATGACCCAAGACAGGAAATTGGATTCTTCTAAAAAAGGACTGATTTTAAAATAACAGAATACTGCAAACAACAGTTCAAAGTACTTTTTATCCTGCCAAACAATAACAATGCTGGCTTTTTATATACTTTCCACTTTAGAGTATAAACCTTCATATAAAACTGTTCTTCAGTTCAACTCAATTCTTTACATGATTCTGGTCACAAACCAAACTGGACCAGAACTAAATCAAATTCAATGGTTACTTCCCAATAAAGTTCAATACTGACCTTATGGGGAAAACCGATGTGCTTCTCATCCAATCTGGCTTGCAACTAGAATCGTAGAAAGAATTAAGTCCATGAACTGACTGAATTTTATAACCACACTGTGAAGTAGAGTCAAGGCGCATAATAAGTTTTACTTTTAACAAGGAAGCAGAGATGAAATATTTTGTAAGATCCCTAGAATAGTATTATGCCTAGTATTAACCCATAGGTTCCTTGGCTTCTAATCCCCAAAGCTTTCTACTATACTAATTTGCCTATGCAGACATTTTAACTACCCATCAGCCATTTGATTTAGCCCTCTCACAAGATGTATTATTCAACTTGTAGCAGCCATATGGATCATTATAATAGTTTATTAAACAATAAAGACCTAAATGCTAGAGTTTTCTAGGCCACTATAAAATAACTATTGCTAAATCACTCTTTAAAGCAACAGTAGTCAGGAAGGTTGTCCAATCTCTGCCACTAACCAGCTATATGAACTTGAGAAAAAGGTTCCCTCAACAGGCCTGTTTCCTTATCTGTAAAATGAGCATGGACTAACAAATCTGGGAGGATATTCCCAGTCTCTCATTCTTTGTGTTCTTTTAAACCAATAAACATACTGACTTGGTAACATAATTGTGTCAGTAATTTCAAGTCTAAGATTTATTAATTGATTTCTAAAAATCATGCTTTATACATGATTATGGTCTTTTAAAAACAGATACACAGAACCAACTTACTCTTCTGTCACTAACAGTGACCACGGTGGCAATGGCTGTCATTTATTAATGGTCAGTACGTGCCGGGCAGGTAGACTGCTTTCTCTGTGTTGCCCATTTGATTCTTACGCACATAGACATAGTTATCCTTGCTGTCTATATAAAATTGAGGCAAGTAAGTTAAACTTGCCTGTGGTTACCAAGCTAGTAAATGACAGAGACAAGAAGACACAAGAAATGGACTCAGAAGCACTTTGTAAAATGTATTATGTCTCAATTCTGACCATCCTTCATTGTGGATTCTGCTATTTTGTCTTGGCAGGAGATAAAGGACATAGGAGTGGATTTAAAAAAAAAATTAAGGAGACCCTTTTGCACTCCTGCACCCTGAGAATCAGGTCTCAATTTGCAGGTCTGGTTAGCTGGTTCCACCTGTCAGAGGCACATCTCTGAGTCCACACTCCAAATGGCAGCGCAGGGAAGCAGAACTCACTGCACCACTGTAGGGTCTACAACAAGTCCCTGATCGCTCTCTGCACAATTACCACAGACACCTACTTTACTGAAAATGGAGCTGGCTGTGAAACAGCCACTATCAATCTGGCATTCTACAGTCAAGAGCGCTAGTGGGTCAGTGATACTCAGCTCTCAGGAGACAACATTTTCCTCCCTCTGTTACTTTAACTTTTGTGGCTTCCCATCTGTAAAACAGGTATAAGAAGAACTGTGAGGACTAATCAATATATTTAATAGTACCTGACACAAGAAGGAGCAAAGATATATATACATATATATATATATATATATTTATTATCCATAAAATATTGACATATATAACATACCTGTAGATGGATGTACATATGTTATTATTAGGAAAATGTACTCTATTGCTTTACTATCACATTTACATTATAAATATTGGGTGAAAAGCTCTCCCTCAAAGCACTCCCTGTGAAAGGAAACACTGCAGCAGGAATTTTAAATGTTCTCTTAGGTGATCCAGGAAATTCAACAAAGCATTTCCTTCCAGTTGGAAGCTCTAAAAAGTCTCTTTGTTCTTTCCTTCTTCTTTTGTCTTCTCTATTCTCATGTAAAATTCTAAACATAACGCATATATATGTATGTATACACATACACACACATATATATACATATATACATACACACACACATATATATTTTTATATATATACTTATAAGCTTTGGGTAAAATATATAAGTATTCTACCTCTAAGTTAAGAGCAAGTAAAAGACCTCATTCATAGGAACATTTTTCACGGATATGAAGGGCTGACTGCTCAAAAGAGAAAGAAGCAAGTGGTGTAATAGCACAAGTAAGACAAATGAGATGGTTATGATTATGATAGAGAAGTGGAAGGGGAATGAGGAGTCCTATACTGGCGAGTTTCCATGTGTTATGGCCTCTCCAAATACCACCTCCCAGAGAAGAGACCTTGTGTAAAATAGGTAACTATTTTGTGAAAAAAAAAAAAAAAAAAAAAAGGTTGTGAAGAAGAAAGTAACATTCAAATAAAAAAGCAGAAATATTGAGAATAATCTCCAGGAAAAAAACAAATGAGCCGCAAACAAAGAGAATACCCAAAATGATGAGCTCAAAAGCTAAAGTTCATTACAGCTTTCTACTTGGGGATCTGGCAAGTAATACTAATAGCATAATATTTGACCCAATTCCGTTTTATGAAATATATCTTAGTAAATAGAGATAAAAGAAAACTTAGCTATGAGGATGTCCTACATAACAATCAAGAGGAAAAAAGATGCCAGCTAAATGAGCTGAATTAGTTCCCTGCAACAAATAATCTTCAACCACTAAAAGAGCCTATGGATATACATTTATTGGCATGGAAAGATATTCTCAATCTATTGTTAAGCAAAACAAGCAAGCAACAAAACAGAATATATTGCAAAGTTGGTTTTTTTTCCCCACACTTTCTATATAGTAATATCCCTACCTCTCTCTTTCCTACTTATTATGTCGGGGATTATACTTATTGGTGGTATCATGGGTGATTTAATATTTGTAGTTTTTCATTTCCTAATATTTCATTATCAGTACTCCAGTATTAGTACTAAAGAAAAATAACCTTTTTAAAACAAAAATCATGCACCAGAAAACTGGATGGACAACACAGCCAAAGACAAATGCAAAGGACTGGAACAGTTTTCTAAGGATGGCCAAAGGCAAGAATAAACTATTTAACATCTATTTCTCAAAAAGAGGTTATGTGTAAGCCAGAATAAGTGAAAGTGTACTGGTGGACTCACCATGGTATCATAGTGACAGATAAAGAAAGAAAGCATCAGGACAGCCTCCACCTGGCAATGATTCTCCCATCGGCAAATGGGATCTGTCACAGATCATGCCCTCAAGGACTGAAGAGATGGAAGCAGGTCCAACCACTATGGATCAGTATTTGAGTCTCTGGAACCCAGATGAATAATACATCAGAGTCCAGAAATAAGTCAGCACGTGTACATTACTGCAAAAACAAGTCCCAAGAATGTGTGGCAAGTAGACACCAGGAAAAGAGTGAGAAAACGGAAGAAGTACTAGTCCCTGTTGTGGAGTCAGATGTAGATCACAATCTGGTTGTCTCTTCGTTTCTCTGCAGCCACACAGGGAATTTATTAACCTTTCTATACTTCAATTTACTAATTTTGAAAATAGAATTAATAGTATATAACTCTCTGAGTGTTAGTAAGACTTAATACCTCATTAGATGCCAGGCATTCCATAAACACACAGCAGCTACCTACTGTACATATTTTATAAAAGGCTGGGTCTGGAAACCAGACACCTTGACCATATTTTATTCCTCAACTTTCCATTCATCATACAAATTTGTGATTCTAGTTTCTTCAGTATGGAGCAGGCAAGTAACACCAACAAGACATCTACAAGGCAGCACTGGGCAAATAGCTGGAAAGGGATGAACACACCCTCCAGAACTGAAGCCTTCCTTCCCTCCAAGAAAGGAAGGATTTTCCTTGGGGCAAATACAACAAACTGCAAGCTGTTCAGTTCATAATTTGGTTCACAATATGTGCACTATAGCCTTGGCATATCCTGCAAACTTCTGTGACTCATTTCAAACCAGCTAAGGAAGTACGTGCAAAAGTGGCAACAGAAAAGGACGAACATTAATAGCAATGGAGCTCAGCTAAGAAACCCATGACAGCTTCTGAACTAAGAAGTGTTTTCAGTACGTGAGAAAAGGAGAAAATACCCGAAGGTAACCTCTAGCCAATCCATAAAATCTCTTTACCATTCCTGCTAAAAATGTCTGCCAGTCAAGTAAGGATTAAGTTTACACATAGAGAAGAAAATGAACTAAGAAATACAAATTCTAACTGAAGAGACTCATTTTTTTTCCTGTTTTCCTATATTCTGACATTATTTTCTAATTAGCCACAAACAGAGGGTCTTGGCAGAGCAATTAACCAGGTTTAATCATGGCTCTAGACATGACCTTTTTGGGACTATCTGTGCTACTCAGTTTCCTCATTTATAAAGGAATGCTACTATTTCATGGGATTGCTATGAGAACTAGATGAATTATAAACATTCAGAATAATGTTTGGGGACCTTCTCCATTATCAGTATCTCCTCAAATTCTTGTTTGTTTGCTTGTCTTTTTGATATAGGGTAATAATGTCAAGTTCATGCTGGTCTTGAACACTCTATGTAGCCCAGGCTGGCCTTAGACTCATGGCAATCCTCCTGCCTCAGCCTTCCAAGTGCTGGGATTACAGGAAAGTGACACCCTGCACAGTTATATCTCCTCAAATTCTGTGCAGTCACATCGCCAAACAAAAGTGGATTAAAAAAAAAAATACTCTATTACAAATGACAAAAAGAAATAATGTATCTCTAATGTTCTATAACTGTTTCATGGGTATAAGAGATGATAGATGCCAGGCCCAATTTTACTGATAGGAAGTTCAACAGCTATGTGGACCTTTTTAATTTCTGAGTCATGTGGCTTAATAATGTATTTGGGTATGGTCTCGCTCTATATCCAAGGCTCAGGGTAAGATTTATATATGAAGATTATTCAGGTAAACATTAAAATTTTAACTTGTACTTACTATTTTTGAGTAGGTGACATACAAACTTAGCATGAAATTGAAACAGTACAGTTAGTAGTAAAAATTTCTCTTCTCCTCCCCTCCAGCTACCAGACCCCCAATTTCCTGCCCCAAAAGAAATGCTGTCACTCTTTCGAGATATAAAATATCACCTAAGACAGGAGAAGGTAACAGCACAGCAAACTATTTAGTTATCATTTCATGAGCAAAACTGTTGAAGAGGAATCTTTAATAGTATATACAAGACCCTGTACTTTGGTTCATGGACTTAATTCTTTCCGTGATTCTGGTGGCAAACCAAATTGAATGAGAACCAAATCAAATTCAATGGTTAGGTTCAATGTTGACCTTATGGGGAAATTTGATTCTTGCCCAATTTGGTTTGCGACCTGAATTGTGGAAAGACTTAAGTTTGTGAACCATGCTACAGAAGTACTGTATTGGCAAGCAAAAATAAACTGACAAAATTATATTTAAATTATGATTCCAGGGTTGGGGATATAGCTCAGCAGCACAAGCGCCTGCTTGGCAAGTGCAAGGTCCTGGGTTTGATTCCCGGTACCAAAATAAAAAAATTCCAATTCAGTCATAATTCACATTAAAAACACAGAAGAAATACAAGCATTAAAAATGGTTGTTTCTGCATTGTGAGATTAATGCTCATTTTTCCCTCTATATCGCCAATCTCTTTTAAAAAATTTTAAGAATGTTGTAACATTGTTTACACTTTAACACTGTTTCATAACTAAGAAAGAAAATTACTCTGGTGTCGTACCATTTCTTCTTACTATTTAACACTGCCACCAAATCTGAAAAGAGCCAAGTGTCACTATCTTAAAGGTTTTCCACCCCTTCCATTTCCACAATGTAGCTGAGGAAAAGACACAGATTACAACTATAAAGTGTAATAGACATTCCAGTTTTCCGTGAGCCCTTCATGTTTTTCATCAACAATAACTATTGTTCTTTTCAGGGTAATCATTTGGGAGACCACAAACTTATTCTTAAGGTAAGCCATTTTAGAATTGCTTTTACAGAAAAACTCCACGGCTAGTTCACAAAGCCACAAACGCCAGACAAATTCAACCTTTAACTCACAATGCTACCCAAATAACCTACATAAAAAAATGTATCTCATATTGAAGCTGGGCAACATATTAATAGACAGTGCAACTATAAAAATCAACTAATGCTACATACATAGGTCTGGCTGAATCTTACAAACAAAACTGAGTAAAACTTTAGACACAGTACCATTTAGATGAAGTAAACAAAATGCAAAATAATACTATCCATTATTTCTGCAAGAGTGTACATCAAGGCACAAGGGCTTTATTCCTATCGGGGATGGGAAGTGCTACTATCAATGTTCCCTTGGCTCTGGTTCACAGTATTTCGAATAGCACCAGCTTGCCGGGGGTACTGGCACAAGCCTGTAACCTCAGCACTCTGGAGGCTGAGGCAAGAGGATCACTGAGTTCAAGGACAGTCTGGGCTAGATAGTGAGTTCAAGACCAGCCTGGGCTACACAGTGAGTTTAAGGCCAGCCTGAACTATATAGCGAGACCCTGTCTCAAAAAAAGAAATGCTGGGGAATGGGTGCAGGTATATACACTCCCAATGACTAAGCTGCACTGAGTGTGGTGACAAAGGCCACCCCATAGTTCCCCATACAAGACTCAGAAACTGATCAGTTTCTGCGGCATTACCTACCATTTATAATTTCCAGTTCATCATCTGCTCTCTGGAGCAATTCAAAATTTATTCCTGCTACTGGAACAAATGAGAAAGCAATTTGCGTTTGGATATTTCTCCCTTAAAACTGAAAGCAAGCTCTCAGGCACTGGTGATGGGAGATTCTACTTATAGTGGTGTCCTGGCAATGAACACACTGCAGCAGCCGGGGCTTCCCTCAAACACCTATCGAAACTCAGCTCCTGGGCAATCCAAGCAGCTGATCTATTGAGTCAAACAAAGGGCTCCTAGAGACTGCAGTGCCAAGAGAGAAGAATATGGGCAAGGGAACTTACTGAGAGGTTGGCCACCGTCTTGATGGCCTTATCTTTTCTCTTTATGAAGTCATCATCCTGAAAGACAAACACAGGAATTAAACCAAGCCCATAGAAAGATTAAAACCCAACAGGACTCCTCAAAATTCTTCCGTATAAACTGACACTTAGATTATCACCTCAAGCCATATCAACTTTCTAACAAATAGGAATGTACTGTACTCTCCAAGAAAAAGGCTAGGATCTCTGCAGATGCCCCCAGTACAGATCCGTTCAGCTGGTAAGAAGGAAGGCCATGGCGTATAACAGTTAAGGCAAGTTACCACAGCAAAACAAGGACAATAATACCCATTAGATGGAACAGAAGGCGTATGACATATTGGCATGAAGTATTCCATAGTGCTTAGCTATTACGACTGCTGTTTAATTATTATAAATCATTACCATAGAAATATCCTAAGCAAGTAATCTCTCAAAAAACTTTACACAGAAATACACTCTCATTTTTGTTGTTTAATAGTTCTGCATCAAGTATCAAAATTCAAAGAAAATGACAACATTACAGGGCTTAACATTCCATGGCCATTGCAAGAGACACTTCTATTGAACCACAGGCCCATTTCAATGCTGGGGTGAGACCAAAAAGAGGCAAAGTAAGCTTAACATCCTCCTTCCTGGGAGTCTCTAAGTGTACACTTATTCCCAGTGGAGAAAAAAGGCAAGTACAAAACTGACCTCAGGGAGACTGTAGGTTTTCTGGAATTGGGATATAGAGTAGGAACGGATGTAGTCACCCATTTCTTCTTTTGTTTCTATAGCTCGTTTCACCAGCCACTGGAGAAAGAAGTGAGAAAATGTGAGTCAACAGGAACAAAATCTCACTGTGGCGAAGTCCTACTCAGAGATAACGCATCTTCTGAACACGATCAGCACAGCTGTCCTCATAGAAAAGCAGCTGGCAGGGTACCCAAGATGGTAAGACCCAGTGGGACCACTGCTGAGTAGCTGCATAGGTGTTTTGAAGCTGTACTTCACGTCCTCACGCCTCAGTCTCTCTGAAAAAGGAAGATCATCTGTTCCGTGATATTAGTGATTGTACAGAGCTGTAACAGGAGCAAACAAAATCACAAGAGTGCTCTGTAAATATCTGAAGCACAAGGTAAACGTAACTATTCCTCCAACTACTGGCCCTAGTGGCAGCTCTTAATGTAAACTCTTTCCTGTGCTGCTTGCACCACTGAACAGGGAAAGGGGAAAGAGTCACAGACAATATCTCACACAACCCTTCATTTGATAATGAAGAAAATCCCCACAATATTATGATTTGAAAACAGTGTGTACTAAGAATCCAAGGCACTGGATTATCCTGATATAATAGTCTCTTAATCTTTAAAACATTATAAGGTAGAGGACACTAGCTGAGTTTTACAGAAGCTGAGACACAGACAATATAATTTGTTCATCCTTCTGTAGCCACAAAGCTGGGAAGCTCTTTTCAGCTTTACTGGGTTGATATCCAGAAGCAACTGATCTTTTATCCAACTTAAACTCCAAGTAATTAAAACACAAGAGCACAAACACACATGTGCACATACCCACAACCTGTGGAAGATCCTGAACTGCAGATAAGAGTGCAGAAAGGAGTGCATGGTGTAGAAAAAACTTAAAGCATTAAAGGTCACATGTCCAGAAAGTCACAGAGGTAAAGCTTTTTATTTCATTTTGTCAAAATAAGACTAAACCCAGAGCCTTTATAGTGAGCTACATACCCAGTTCTTTTTTCATTTACTTTTATTATGAGACAAGGTCTCAAAATTCTGATTTTGAGACTCAGCCTAACTCAGCTTCCCAGAGTGCTGGAATCAGAGGTATGTACCACCATGCCCAGATTGTGGGGCAAGGCACAAACCTAGGGAGTCTCCAAAGTCTGTGATTTTAACTCCTACACTATGTAATCCTACTGCAAAATCAGGGGACATTCTAGCAAGGACTGCGCAACCATCTTCTCCGGGCTGTATGACTGGTGGAACAGGAAGGCATAAAACTCAGACAGTGTTCAGACTAGAATCTTTACTTGTCCATCCACTACTTCTCTGACCTCAGCAAACTGATCAGTCTGCGTCTCTCCTTCCTCAAAAGTAGGACTGGAATTATAATAGATGTTTAAAACAAAAACACTTTGAGGATCAGACACAAAGTACTGTTTACACAGCAGAAACAAATATAAGTTCCTCTGCTCTTCCTCTTTTCCAGGTGCCTAGGAAGTCCAGAAACAAGAACTACATAGAGTATAGGAAGCTGACAGCAAAGGCCACTTAATCACAGTCTTGGGAAAAAGCTTGCCAGAGAGAAGTCTCCCAGGAGACTTTTAACAATCAAATAATGACTAAGGGCCTACAAATTGCCAGACATGCTGATAGCTACTTGAGACAGAGTGAACAAGACAACCATGATGCCTGCCCTCATGAAGCTTACAGTCTCAGGGGAGAGACAGATAAATAATCATACATATCAATATACATGCTTATAAACTCCAGGAAGGAAGTTTCCCGTGAAGGAAGGGAATGTGGCTATATGAGGAATAGAGCAAAGGAACTTGTTTTAGATTAAGCAGTCCAAGAAAGCTTTCTTGAGAAGGACTGGCAGAATCAAGACCTGAAGGATGAACGTGAATTTTAAGCACATAAGGAAAGAAGGGAAGAGCATTCCAGCCCGAAGAATTAGGATATGCAAAAGCTTGATGGCAGGAGAAAGCCTAAGTACAGGAAAACTGGAACAAAGTAAGAAGGGCTAGAATAAAAAAAAAAGCAAAGAATGAACTGAAGCTGAACAGTAAGTTGGAAGAGGTTACAGCAGGGCTCTGGGGTTGTACCTTCACCCATAAATAAAAATGGGTAGTACCTTATATAAGGTTCACCCATATTTTATTTTATCACCCATAAATAAAAATGAAGTTGTACCTCCACCCATACATAACAAGTAACAGTGTAATACCAGGGCAATGTTGGTGAACATTTTTAGAAATGAGCATCCAAACTGCAACCCAAAACCCACTTACTTATTACAAAGTACCAACACTGCAAATAAACCTGAATGTTGATGATTTAGTTTAGAGAAAAACAACTTATACATTAACATCTGTTATGTTAAAAGAAAAGTGACATGTGTGCCATAGGTTCACCACCACGGAACTAGGGTATATGGAGTACTGGAAACTTTTTCAAAATAGTGAAACACTATCATGTTCTGCTGCAACAAATCCATTCCACATCCATTAAGCCAAGGATGCAGGCCAGACGATCCAAAAGCCAGATCTATTATAGGAACTTTGATGTTCCGAGGACAAGAAACCACATGGAAGATCTCACCTGCACAACAGGAAATATGTGAATAAAATCCATCCCTTGGATCTGATGGGGTTCCAGCTGATGTGGACATTTCATCCTTGGAAGGACTGAGACAATCTTTTCTGATAGAGCTCTGTCAGAGAAAAACAGGCAGAGAGTGAAAACACAGTGATAGTAGTAAAGACATTTCTAAATTCTGGGCAGCATCCCAGAAGAACTTGGGCTTCATATTGCAAAGCCAAGAGCCAGACTGTGACTGAGTTTCTCCTGGCTGGGTGCAAAATAAGAAAAAGTAGCACAACTTAGGTTTGCATGTAAGGTCACAAAACTCTCTTTATCATTCATTTAAAAAGTTTTTCTTCCTATTTTTTTCAATGTCAAAATATTTTCTTTCTTTATGGAATGATAGCGATGTTGAGGTGGCAATACTTGCAATGTCCTTACATAGTAAAATAAAAAATTATCAGTGCTGTATGTTCTTTTATAGTCCATTTTAATGACCTGCATTTTTTATACTATGGTACAAAAATATTTTAAAATAAATAATACCCTTTGTGTGTGTGTGTGTGTGTGTGTGTGTGTGTGTGTGTGTCTGTGTACGTGTTCGAAAATCAATTCTAGGGCCAGGGATATAGCTTGATGGCATAAGCACCTGCCTGGCAAGCACAAGGTCCTGAGGTCAATTGCCAGTACCAAAACATAAATAAATAAATAAATAAATAAAATAAATTCTAGATTTGGGAGAACTATTTCCACAGAAAGGGGAAACTTTTCTGCTCTGCTGAGGAGGTTTCTCAGCTTTGTCTGGATGGGATAGTTTTTTTTTTTTTTTTTTTTTCTTCAATTCCATCTTTTTTTTTTTATTTTAAAAATAAAAGGAGGAAAACATTAACAGACAGACAACATTTTACAAAATAGCAAAAGAACAGTACAGACAATACGGAGTTACAAACAAGGTGGTAGGGAATTAACAATGCTTGTATTACATATTGATATCTTCAAAGTGGTTTTTCATGAAAACAG
The DNA here is from genome assembly GCF_000276665.1 of Chinchilla lanigera. NCBI lineage: Eukaryota > Metazoa > Chordata > Mammalia > Rodentia > Chinchillidae > Chinchilla > Chinchilla lanigera. The sequence goes on along the minus strand of NW_004955459.1, from coordinate 11,681,620 downwards.
ATACAGACATGAGATACTGATCAACCAAGGACTCATTGACAGTTTCTTTCAGCAAAGAAATAGAACACAGTAGAACAGCCATGTTAACTATCCTGCATATACCTACATACAAAATTTCTCCTCCTTTCCCTTCTCTTTTCCCACATCCCAGTGGCCCTTTACCCTAGAGTGCTTTCCTATCATTTCACAAAGTCTATCATACCTCCTAGTTTAATTAACTCTTTCAGGTTTTACACTAGTGAAACAATGTGGTGCTTGCACAAGTATGTTTGATTTATTTCACTTATGAGTATGGTCTCTAGTTGTGACCATTTACCTATAAAAGCCTAGAGTTTATCTTTCTTTACAGCTGAGTAATATTCCATTATATAAAAGTACCACAATTTTCTTATCCAATCCTCAGTGGATAGACATTTGGGTTGCTTCCACATTTTAGCAATCACAAATTGTGCTGCTATGAACATGGGTGCACATACATCGCTGTGATATGATGTTTTTAGATCTTCTGGGAAAATACCCAGCAGGGGGATAGCTGGGTTGAATGGGACCTCTAGACCTAGTTTTGTGAGGAATCTCCAAACTGATTTCCACAGTGGTTTCACCAGTCTGCATTCCCACCAGCAGTGGAGAAGGGTTCCTATTTCTCCACAACCTCGCCAGCATTTGTTATTGGTTGATTTCTTAATGCCAGTCATTCTTACTGGGGTAAGGTGGAATCTCAGTGTTGTTTTAATTTGCATTTCTCGAATGACTAATGATGTTGAACATTTTCTCATATATTTATTTGCCATTTGTATCTCCTTGTCTGAGAAGTGTGTATTCACATCAGCTGCCCATTTTTGGATTGGGTCTTTGAATTTGGAGTGGCTGATATTTTTTAATTCTTTATATGGATGGGATAGTTTTATGGTAAAAAAGAGAGGAGGTCTTGAGTGCAAGTCTATTCTATCAGAGCCTTATACCTTTTTCTAATTAGCAAGTAGCTGATCGCTATATGATTCCTGTTTCTTATACCTTAATTGTATCAGTTCAAGTGGAGAGAAAAAAGATTATTTAGTGAGTCTGTAATATCCAAAGCCATAGCATGACAACCAAGAGCCTCCAAAAAAAAGCCACCAGGCATGGCTTTCTGGAGCTGTCGAGAGAAACAGGGACTTTTGGCTCCATTTTTGTCATATCTACACCCAAAAAATATTAGCTAGTCAAGGCAGCGATTGTGATCTTGTTTACAAGTGCAGAACTATCCCCTCATGAATGAAGGCCCTGGTAAACAAAGGGTCACTTATTTCTTAGTGGATACTTTAAACTCAACACGTTTTGAGTCTCCCAGAAGAGTTCCTTTTTCAAAGAAATCTCCACTTGTCCTGCTGCAGTTCAACTCTCTTTTCTGGGAGAATGACACCCTAAACCCCAAAATAGAACACAGGCCTGTGTGGGAGCTATGATAATTTTTACCCATGTTCCCCTCAACAGGTTTCATACCCTCAGTTTTAGGAGGAACTAAATGACCTAGGGGCAAAAACTAAACAACCCCCATTATGGATTAGATCTAAACTGCTACCCCTAAATTCTCATGTCTGAAGAAAGTGAATGGGTCCTGGGGGTACTACACTCATCAGTGGACTCATCCACTGAACGTGCTGTTAGAAAGTAAGACCTAGTTGGAGGTGGTTGGGTCACTGGGGGCACGATTTGAGAGAACAGATCTCCTGTCCCAGATCATTCCTTCACTTCCCACGTCCTGGCTGCCATGGATTGAGCACCTATTCCTCCTCCACACCTCTTGCCATTCTGTTCCTGTTTCGGAGTCAGCCAATCATGGACTGAAACTGCGCCAAGATAAATCTGTCCCTTTAAACTGTGGGTGTTATCCAGCAATAAGAAAGTGACTAAGACAGTCCTCTAGGGAATGGTCCTTAAATACACATTACAGGCAGTGTTTGGTATCTGGAAAGCAGCTTCAGAGGTAGAAGGATGAACTTCTGAAGATAATAGTCAATCCCACTGACCCATGTCTAATCCAGTATGTTAAAAGAAAAACACATGCAAAAAAAAAAAAAAAAAAGAAAAACACATGCAGAGGACAGACTGATGCCCTACTGCATATATTCACAGAGAGAAGGAATATCCACCTCCAGGATAGAGCCAGATAGAAAAATATTTTCTGCCTCTTCCTCCTTACCTCTCTTGAAGAGAAGGTGGGAGGGGCTGTTCTAAAACAGCTGAGAGGAAGAAGAAAGCTGTTATGTGGGGGTCTCAGCCATTCCAGTAGCCACTACTTTCTGAGGCTGCCGCCTTTGGGATATGTGTCTTTTTTGCCATGAAATGTGTGGCCAGCCCCAGTGAGGAAGTCTGTGGCTATCCAGGTCTGCTCAGGGATCAAATGGGATAGTGTGGTAGTGGAATACTAAAAAATTCACTTGGTAACACATCGAGGCCTTCTCTAATAAGCTTTATTTTTTATTTTGATCTCCATCAGGCACCCACGCCTGTTTAATTTCTTTGAAACTTATGAGAGGAAGAGATGAGTGTTTAACTGCCCCTGCTACTCAAACTTCAAGCTCAGCAAGTGAAGATGAGAACCAGGGCCGGTTCTGAGTCTTGCTTAGTGCATGTCTTAACTGTATTCATGCCAGACACCTGTGTATGAACCCATATACCTATGAACACAGCCTTTCCTTAGTCACATTTTTGTTCAGTAAGGGGAGCGCTCCCTCTAGTGGCTACAAATCATCTGGTTTACATAGTGTTACCAAATCAGGCAGCAGCTGAAATAAAATCAAGAGGTGGAGATGCCAAGATAATTCAGCCCAATCCCTCTTCCTTCACATAGGGTCCTCCCTGGACACCCCTCAGGGCTAGCCTATTCATCTGTTCATCAGTAAAGGGAACGATACTCCAGGTAATGTCAGGGTTCACAACACTTTTAAATCAACCTTCCAGAAATTACTACTATGTCTGGACAGTTCTAGCAATATGTGGAAGCACTGCAATTAGAAGGAAATACAGGCAGAGAATAAAGTCAGAAAGGCTTTCCACAGACACCCACCAGCCCCGATTCGGCTTCTCTCTGGTGCTCAGGATGGATCTGTTGACTTCTTAAAAATCAGGAGGAGAACAAAAGAGGTCACCAGGCAGGTTCCCTAGCATAAGATTTTAACATGGCACCTGTCACGATGGTTAACTAGGCTGACTCCTTTAGTTTTTAAGAGTGTTCATTTACTGTTTCCTCCTTCACTGCAAACAGTTTGAAATAGGGCAGATTAGACCTAGACCTAAATCCAGCTCCACCACCTACTCAGGGACTTCTGGTGAGTAAATGACCCTCTGGTCCAATACTCCCATCATAAAATGAGAAATAAGCCCTGCTGTGCCTATTCAATGTTGTTTTGAAGGCTAAATAATAAAATGTATGCACAAGCACTTCAAATATAGGTTGCCTTGACCAGGAACTGTCTTCCCTCAAGTCTCAACTCTCCGTCACCCTACAATGACTGTCCTTAAAACTACCACTGCCTCCTACCTCGAGTTTCTCCCACATTCCTCCCAGCAGTAACTGTTGCCACTGCACACATTGCTTCTATACATACTTTATTATTGTTCACAATCTGTCTCTCACTGCAACACTGTGAGCTCAGTGAGGGCAGGATGTTGTTCAATAATGAATCCATAGTATCCAGAATAAAGCCTGATCCATAGCAGGGACTTGATAAACATTTGTTGAATGAATAAATGAAAAGTGACTTTTCTCACCTGTGATATTTTGAAATTTCTGCTTCAACCATCACCATTACAGTCGAGAAAATTATATTTTCTTTTCTCAGATTCTATCACAGTTCTTAGATCTTATTCTAAACAATGATTACAAGTTTAATTTTAGAACTTTTCTGCCAAGTATGAACAACTTAATTATTATGAATATTCTTTTACCATTTTAAAGGTAAGTAATGTTAAATGAAAGCTGAAAGTAGAAGGAAAAATAGATGCTAAAATGTACATCCTAAGTAGTTGAAAATAGGTAACAGATCAAGAAATAAAAATTTAAGTAGAATAAAACTATATAGGCAGCAATCTTTTTAAAAAGTAATAAAAGTTCAGAAGAGGAACATAAAGGGGATGCTGTGAGTTAAGGTGAGATAATTTCCCATTCTTATCAGACTTTAATGAAAAGATAAATCTGGGGCTAGAGATGAGAAGGACCACTATGAAAAATTCCAAACCTTAAACAGTTGAAGATATTTCTTTCCAGGGAATAAAACTGGGGTAGAATGAAAAGAAGAGACATGACCTTTGTGTTTTGTTTCCTTAGTTATAATTGAATTTTTCTAACTTCAGGGATAGTACACCTATACTGTACAACAAAAACAAAAAAGAATAAGAACCTACCTCTGGATAATGGGAGGGGAGAGCACACACCTGGACTCCGTGCATTGCCTACTGAGAAAAATCTTTCATCTCAAGTGGCTTCTTGATGCCATGATCTCAAAGTGGCAGACGTTAGGGATACAGAGCCCTGTTACTCATAGGTGGCCACTAATAACGCTACACTAAATAGTGTTCTTTTTAATGACAGCCTTGAGGGATGTCCATTGGTCTTATTGTTAAGAATTTGATTCTCAGGAACCAATTTTCCTTCTACTGTAAGTCAAATGTAAATAGACAAATATGTCACATTTTTCTCTTTCTGTTGGCTGCCAGAAAGCTTACAGCCAAATCTTCGGAGAATAATGCATTTTGTGGGCCCATTACTCATGTCCCCAGTTGTTTTCCTTTTCCTTTACTCTGCTTTTCCACTATTACTGATTCATGTATATATTTATTACCCATTTTTAATCCTTCTGGAAGTGTTTTTTCTTGAAATAGGGTAAAATTTCAAACACAAAATGACAGAATCATATATATTTGAGCTCAAAAATTTCACTTCTTACAGATAACAGAACCTAGGGCCAGAGAGTGGCCTGACCAAGGGTGCCACTAGCAGGTGTGCCCACTAGCTAGGGGTGCTAGGGGTGCCCACTAGCAGGTGTGAAAGAACTATGTATCCTTACTGACTTAATAACATGGCCAAGCCCCTATTGGACCATGAAAGACTGTGCAAGGTACCCTCAGATGAAATCCCTTGCAAGGAGCCCATGCTGCCTTCTCTTAAAGGCAAGCAAAGTAAGGCTCTAACACAACAAAAGCAATGAAAAGGGAAAGTCTCCTTTCCTCCTCCTAATCTACTTCCACCCAGATTAGTATCTTAGAAAAAGATGAATTACAGTCACTGGAAATTGTGATCAAGAAATACAATCAGCAATAGCCTGAACATTAAATGGCTTTATACACTAGCTATACAACTTTGGCTTCTTTCAGCTTCAGTTCAATCTATAAAATTGGGATAGTATATGTTACAAGAAAAATTAAAATAAAATATGTGAAGCATCTAGCACAACTTCTAGCATTTAGGAGATGCTCAAAAGTTAGTTCCCCATGGCCACACTCATTTGTGTGTGTATTATCTATGGCTACTTTTGCACTACAACAGCAGAGTTGAGTGGCTGTGACAGAGATCAGAGACAAGCCTAGAACATTTACTACCTGGACCTACTCAGTAGAAGTTTGCTGATCTATGATCTAAAGCAAAAATAGGAGCATTCTACTGCTAAGTTGGTAACACATATAAAAAAATAAACATATAGTACAAGAGAGAAAAAGGCAGAATTAGCAGTATAGTGTTAGTTATATGGGTCTTACACTATATGTGAAGTATATCTTCACATACAGGCTAGAAAGACAGACTAATAAATTAAAAATACATGTTACAAATATCTTAATATTGGGCAGCCACTAAATTTTTAAAAAGGAGGATAATTAATAGCCAAGACAAAAGATAGAATAGAGCCACAGAAAAACACCCAGTCAATGCAGAAAAGGTAGAAGAAAAAATAGAGAAACAAAGAAAAAATGAAAAAAATATTAAACGACTAGCAAGAGGACAGATTTTTAAACTAAACCATAAGTACATTAAATATCATCTAAACAGAATAAAAGTGATTATCAGATTGTGTAAAAAGGGTAGCATTAGCTAGATGATATCATCTAAAGAAATCAACTTTCAAAATGAAAAATTACAAGAACGTAAACACTACACCATAAAATGTTAAAAGAAAGCTGGATGTTAACATCAGACAAGTAGATTTCAGGGGGCTGGGGATTTGGCTCAGTAGCAAAGTGCCTGCCTGGCAAGCGCAAGGTTGTGAGTTCGATTCCTGGTACCAGAAGAAAAACGAAAAACAAAACAAAACAAAACAAGACAAGTAGATTTCAGGACAGGAAATATTACCAAAGATAAAGAGGACCATAACAAAATGAAGAAGGGTCAGCTCACCAAAACACTAAGGAATGAGATTTACTTGCTTGCTCTTCTCTTAATTACATTCTTACAAAGATACTAATAGCATGGATAATTTGTTTTGAAAGATCACATACACATTTATGTGTTTGGAACACATTTACAAATATTATCTATAGGATTTTCTGACCCAGCTGTATTTTCCTTCACTAAGTACTATTAGTTTGTAATACTAAGCAAATAAATAGCCACATCAATTTTAAAAACAAAAAATCAAAACAAATATACTCTGAAATGTGCTACAGGTGAAGAGTAATCAGTTTGGGGCTAAAAGTATTGGAGATGATCCACATATAAGCATTTAAGTTTATATTAAGAATAAACACATATAGTATATCAGTAATGAAAAAGAATGTGACTATAAACACATAATTACCCAGACCCACAACAGTTCCCTTCTAACCCACTTTAGGCTCTTCTACCACAAATTCAAATAACTTACATTTTTTGACCTATTGTAGAGTTTTCCTGAAAGAGCAAATCAATGTCTATATCAAAGGTACAAGTGGTGATACACCAAGTCATTCCTCCTACTACCTGTAAGAAATAAAGAAAATATTTGTTTTCTCTCTCAGGGAAAGCAGAAGTAAAAGATAAACTATATAAATAGTTCTCAGTAAATATAGAAAATTATGTGACTTCACAGAGAGAAAATGTCCTCCTTACATTCAATTCATCTAAAATGGCAGTTAAATAAAACTTTCTGTGATGATGGAAATAAATGTTCTATACCTGCACTGTCTAACACTAGCCACACGTTGCTACTGAGCACTTGATAATATGACTTTTATTATTAAGGGGGTGTATTATCTACAGATCTTCTTTACAATAAAGAGGACAGACATTAAATCTCAGCTGATTTTCTTGACCCAGTTTCAGAGAAGTGCAAGACTCCAAAGGAACTATGTTTTATAGACCAGACCTAAGTGCAGCAATTGGTTGCATTTTTGGGCTGCATGTCAAAAGGTTGACATTTTTGGGCTCATTATTTAATTTCCACACATATTCTTATCTATCTAATGAAGATGAGAATCCCTGCTCTACTCTGTTTACAGAATTTCTCTGAGATGCAAGTAAGTGTAAGGCTAAAAGCCCACTCTGAAACAAAATGTTTTTCAAACACAGATATTAGCAACAATACGTTTTACACTCGTGTGATATGTCCAATATAATATAGATTCCAGGGCCTGAGCTGCAATCTAACTGAAAGTTCGATGGGTTAGGCCTGGACACATATTATAAAATAACACAGGTGATTATGTTGTTATGTGTAGCCAGGACTGTGACCTTCTGAACTAGTCAGTACTAGATTCCTAAAAATTTCCCAACCTGTTCTGTAGGTCCTGGATACATTCTGTGCACAGTACAGTGTGCCTCTTATTGTGTCACGCCATTCATTCTATGCACATTAGTCTACTTGCCTCTCTTCTCTGCTCTACAAAAGTGGTACTCTCTCCATGCAAGGATATTGTTTTATATCTGCGTTCTTAACAACAATTATTGCATCATAAGCATAATAATCATTGTTATTCTTCTAAATTAAAATACTCCATCCTGTAGTGACTTCTTCCTCCTCCAAACTCAAGAGCATTTGCTATCAATAGAGTATATGTCAACTGTCTGTGAGCATAGTGACTTGGAATAATTATTAACTCAGATTATTTTCTAACATGAATTTTATAACCCTATCCAACCTGTATCTTCCTTGAAATGAAGAAACTATTTCTTTCGTTTGCTGCATTTTCTAAAACTTCATGCATAGTAATTTATCTACTGGCTGATCCTTAATTTCTCTAATAGTACATAGGAATATTTCCATAATGAAGCTGCATTAGGAAGACTGTTAAGATGGAAATGGAGGAAGTAAAAATCTCTTCCTCCTTTCTCTGCCATGGTTAACTATGACATCCTCAAGAGAAATAGCCTAGCAGTAAACCTTCCACTTACCTTGTCAAAAGGTGACAAGCCTTTAATTCTTGCCCTGAAATACCCAGCTGCAACCAAGAGTTCCAGAATTTCAGTCAACTTGACATTTTGTTCTTCATCTTCTCTTGTTTCTACCTAGAACAAAAGTCACAAGTGTGGCTTGTAAAAGCTACCTTGAGTAAAGGGAAGCCAAGTATATACTCCTGATGCCACAATCTCATTGTCAAGGAGCAGGTGACAATGGCTCATTCACTGCAACAGATTTTCTGTAAAATTCAACAAGCATCTACAGAAACATGTGATCAGCATTGCCAGAATTCCAAAAAATGAGGTCTCAATCTTCAATGAGCTGTTAATCACCACAGCTGGGAAGAGAAGAGTTCACCACATGCAAAAGGAATCCAGAGAAAAGAAAGATCAGGGCACATTACCTCCCTCTTCTCTAACACATGCTGCACTTGACAGGCTTCTCAACTACATTATAAGCTCTTTACAGATAGGAACAAGGTATTTGGGTTTTAAACTATACTCATCCAGGTCTGGAAAGTTACTAACAAATGAGAACAAAGGGGGAAATTTAAATATGTAACCCTCTCTGCATTTCCTTTCTGGATCTCTAAAGCAAATATACAGAAGGCTTTCAATGCAGACATACTAAGGAGTAATTATTGCCACATAATAGGACTACCTTAAAATAATGTAATTCATCTAATATATGTAAATTTTGATTTGATTTGAAATTCATTTATATCCTCCTCACTCGGGGTGTTTACTACTTAAATCCATCTAAATATTCTAGTTTACTGCAACCATGATTTATTTTTATGAACTGCCTCTCCTGTCTTCCATTATTGTAAAAAATTAAAGCATCACTTTTCTGTATAAAACACCACTAAAGTGTCCTGGTTCAAATATTCATGCTTATCCCTGACTATTCCCTCATACAACACCACCCGCTAAATCATCCTTTGCTGTGCACATCACAAATATCCTCCCCTTTTATTCATATTTTATGTCGTGATTATTCCAACGGCCTCTCAATCTTTTTTGTCTCACTCCTTCTTAAAGCTTTAACATTGTCCCTCTTTAATCCATACCTCAACCCTTACCACAAGGCATCATATACTGTCTATAAGATAAACTTCAAATTTCTTCGTTTGGCAATCAGATATTTGGGTGCAACTTATCTTTTCAGTTTCATCCTTTATTTTGCACCAATTTTAACATGGGTGTGGCCAATCAACAACTGCTTGTTCCCACTTCTTCACTTCACACCATTCTCTTTCCCTTGATATTTTCTAACCATCTAGCAATTACCATCAAATTCTAGCTCCCATTAGATGCCATCCCTTACAAATCCAGCTGAAATGTGCATTTCTGCATTACTATACACATCCATGCCACTTATATAGTAAGTATCAACCTTTTCTGAGTAATATGTCAGGTATTATACACATGCCTATCGTATTGACTGAACTATCAGCTTGCTCATTAGAGAATGTATATATTATATACATGTTTTAATTCACTGGACCTAAAAGACATTTACCTCAAAGAAATACTGTTGTGGTTAGAGTGGAGTTTCAACTTGACTGGCTTCAAGATTTCTCTGGCAGACTGGTAGGTATGTCTGGGTGAGTCATGGCAGTATGGTCTTGGGGTCTACCTCTGATCTCATGTCCCTTTCTGGCACTTCCCCCCCTGCTCTTCTCCCCAGAGGCCATGAACTAAACAGTTGTGGTGTACCATGCCCTTCTACCATGATGTTTCTGCCAGCTGCCCATGGACTGAATCCCCTTAAAACATGAGCTAAATCAAACCTCTTGAAATACTTTAAGTTGCAGATGTTGGTATGGTGTGTTACAAAAGAAAAGTTGCTTAATACAGATATACTTACTCAATAGGATACTGACAACAAAAAAAATCAAATTCATTTTGGAGTACAAACTCCCAGGAAAGGGAGGATACACATTAATATGAAGCTAAGCATGCAATTAGCATGTTCCATGCTAATGTAACTACAGGGGAGGGCAACTGAAAATTTATTCACAGTCATTCATGTTTATGAGAACTTTAATTGTAACTGGGTATATAAATCACCTTGGGGAGGTGACAGCCTTGAGCTACTGTACATTTTACTCATCCCCTTTCTTTCAAAAAGACCCTGGTCCAGCCTATGAAAGATTCTAAAGATTAGCACACACTAGCTCTTACTGAATACACAAAAATCAAGTAATATTAATATTCACACCCTGTCTTTCTTCTCAAAAGATCTCAGATGGTTGAGAAAAGTGAAGAGACTCAAAGAAAAGAGACGATAAAGACCAATTCATGAAGATGGAGTAGAAAATGAAAATCAAATGATATAAATATTTTCTTAAAGTTTCTCAGAAGTAAAATAGGAATTCTTCAATTTTTCAACCATCATTTATCGGGAAAGCACTTCTATGAGGAAGACAGCACGTCATAGGAGGATGACCCTGACCTTAACTCTTTTCTAAGAGCCCCACAGGTCACACCATTGTAAATGCATGGCCACTGGTTCTCATCCACTCACCTCCAGAACAGAGAACTGTACTTCTGCAATACAACTTGTGAAACAATTTTTTAGCACAAGACATTGGAGCTGGAATATTTGACTCACAATTCCCTTTAGAGATTAACTCTGAAACAAAATGGAAAAGGGCCTCTGGCTAATACACAGGGAATAAATGAACACACTCTCTTGAAGCCATAAAAAGCTACCAAGGTGATTAATATACCCAGTTAAAACTAAAATTCTGATAAAAATGAATGACTATAAGCTCTTAAATGAGGCCCAATAAATTTTCAATTCCCCTGCCCTATAGTTCATGCAAGCTGGAAGGCAAGGTCCAGCCCAACTGTCTTTTTATCCTTCACAAACTTCCAGTAAAGCATTTTAAAAGTTGAATTTAATGAATTAGCTGGACTGCACTAATGACAGCTGGATGAGAGACTGGTCTTTGGTAATAGTCTGATTATATTCACCCTGACTGCCTCCAAAACTGCTAGGAAGTGTTAAGCTCTTGGAAAACAATGACAAAGGAGGCTCAGCCTCTTAGCAGTACCAGGAAGGGTTCGAGGGACCCAGCAGCAAGTTGTTTACTTTAGAGAGACTCCCCCTCCCCACTTGCAACACTGGAGGGCTTAAGGTGGAACCTGAGAGATCAGATAGGATTCTACGGCAAAAGGCCCGGTAAAAACTCTTTGAGAGCCTAAAATTAAAAAGCAGCAAAAGAGAAAATTTCAAAAATCGCAGAACGATCTTACTCTTAACAATCTTCCATAAAACGAAAGCAACGTGCATGTTTACCTGATGCAGGGGTTCTAACTACAGAACACTTGCTAGATTTTTCTTAAGACAAGACAGTGGGTTGGCCTTCTGAGAACACACTGGCTTTGCCAGTCCTTTCATCTCTGTAGCCCCAGCTGAGTACAGAACATAATGATTCCTCAATTGCGGGAAGAAAGGACCGAAGATCTGGGAGGGGCATAGAGAAGTAAAATGCTAGTGGGAAGGAACCACTCATCATGTCCTGACATCAGTGCCCCTGCGAACGCCTGCTTCACAACTTCAGAAAGGGATGGGGATGCGTGGATGGTGGCTTCAATTTCTCTCCAGAATCTAACAAACTAGACTAGCTTTTAAGTAAATCAACTGGAAGGGAAGGTTCACGCAAACCACCTAGTTCAGTGATACTTGCAACGGAAAGAAAATGCGCTTTTGCTTCATTTCAAGCTAACGTGGAAAACCAAAAACCACTGATGATCCTGTCCCTGGCACCGAGTACTTAGTAACAAACACTTTTGAGAAGACACGTTTGGCAAAGCTGCAAACTTGCGATCAAGGCTCCGTCCCCTACTGCACGGTACCATCAAAGAGCGCGCGTACCCCCTCCAACATCACCCCAGTGGGCTCAAAGTCCCAAACTTCCTCCTCTGCCCCAACCTCTGGGGGTACACGCAGAAGCACTGGCGCTCCCCTCACCACAGGAGGGCGGGCACGGCTGGACCCTGCGGACCTGGAGAGAGGGGGTAGCTGGCCCAAGGTCACCGCCCTTTGCACGACCCGAGCCGGGACAGGGCAGGCGCGCACCGCTCGTGACTCCCGCGGCGGTCCGGCCCCGCAGCCTCCGGCGCAGGGGGAGGAGCACCGCGGCCGGGAGAGGCGGCCGCAGCCGGCTGGCCGGGGCAGGGGTCGGGCTGGCAAGAGCCTTCCGCCCAGGACACCGCGAGCCGCTGAAGTTTGCCCCGGCCGCGCGCTGCCCCTCCTCCGCAGGGGCCGCGCTCCCTCCTGCGCGGTCGGGGCTGGTGCTTCCGGGCGGTGGACACCCCTGAGGAAGGGGACCCGACAGCCTCAAGGCCCCGGGGCCCCCCTCCGCCCGCCTCCCACCTTTCGGCCTCTGCTCGGGAACCCCGCGGGGTCAGGGAGACAGGGGTCCTTACCTCAGGGACACCCTGGCCCTCCTGCCCCTTGGGCAACCCCATGATCCGTCTGGGTTGACCTGGGGAGGCAGCGAAGCCCACCGAGCGTCCGGAGGAAGCTGTCCCTGCAGAGAAGCTGCTACCGGGGTGGAGCGCAAAGCGGAAACTTCCTCCACCGCCGCCACAGCCGCCAGCGCCGGCTCCGGGGCGCCGCGGCTCGGCCGGTCGGCGGAGCATGCGCGCTGGAGCTGGAGCGCGACGCGACTGCGCATGCGCAAGGGCAGCAAGGCTCTATTGGGCGGGGCCAGATTGCGGAGTTGGGTAGAACCTGTTTCGGCCCTATGTGCTGGCTGGGCGGTGGGTTCTCTCGCTTCAAGGCTCTGAATTTTCTTCCGAGGGGTTTCATGAAAGATATTCTTTCCTCATCGTGAGGATATTTTCCTTTCCAGCTCCCTCCTCGGCCTTCTCCAGGCATCAGATGCTCCGAGTGAGTCCGGTTTTCCGTACGAGCCGTGCTTGACGCTTCCAGCTCCCTCAGAGCCTGAACGCAGATAAGCTTGGGAAGTCTAGCTCCAGGCCGGGCTCCGGCCCTGCTTAACGAGCTCCTGGGCAGCTTCTCGATATATGGACCAGAGGATGTAGCCCCCAAGAAGGCATTCCTCGTGCTCCCCGCTGCCCTCCCCCTCATCTGAACCCATTACATCTTGTTGCTGGGACATTTCGCTTGGGATAGAGCCCCTGCATCTACTGCTGCGCCCCATCCCGGGCCTCAGGGTCATTCCTAAGAATGCAGCCTCCTTTGCGTCTGTCTTTTTACCTGCCACATTGCTTATATTATGCACCCCTTGTCTGTCCCAGAGGATGTATAAAAGGATTATCTCTCTGGCCGCAAGCCCCATGCCATCTCCAAATGGCCGCCCCAGCCCCTTCCCCCATATTTTTAGAGATGAAGACAGAAGTGTGAAATCTTTTGGTACAGAAGAGCTCCTTTACAGAAGGGAAGGGGACGAAGAGATGCAGGGAGAGGGAAGGGAGGGAGGGGAGGGGAGGGGATAAAAAAGAAGATGTGTTCACGTGTACCGCTTTCCATGATGAATGTAATTATTATGTACTACAAATGCACTAATAAAAATAAAACTTTAAAAAGAGAATTCCCTTACGGGAATGGGGAGCAGTATGAGACACTGAGCTCCTTTAGGTCAAAGATTCCTCTCTCTCTCTCTCTCTCCATCCTTAATTTCTTTTTTTAAAAAATAAGTACTTAGTAGCAGTTTACCATTAAAAGAAATTCATTTAACTTGTTACACTCTTCGTAGCATTTATCCTGACAAAACAGAAGCTTACCTGGGACAAGAGCACACCAGCAGTTAGAAGAGCCCAAAGTACATCATTTCTTTTTTATTTGTTTTTTTTTGTTTTTGTTTTTTTTTGGTTTTTCTCCGGTACCGGGAACCGAATGTAGCTAGCAAGTGTTACCCAGAGCTATGTGCCATCCCCAGGCCCGAGTCCTCAGACCCAGTAATTTGAGAAACCTAAATGCACCAGATCAGGTGCTGAGATGGGAACCCTCTTGTCTGGGTTGCATGACCTCTGGCGTTCATTCATTGTGAAGCAAATAAAACTTAGTTTCTAAGGTGCTCCTTCTCATAATTTCCCAAATAACTTATTTTTGTAACCTTTAAGCTGTCCTTCACTGAAATGGTACAGGTTAAGAGGAAATAGAGGGTGACGATCATTTGTGACCAATGTAGGTGATTAGATAGGTACTGATGTCTCCAGACAGGTAGCAAAATCTTACACAGCAGGCAACCCTAAGTAGCTGCATATAAAGTAGCTCAGGAAAAAAAGAACCTGGAGAATAACAGGATTCAGGGAGGCTACAGCACCCGTCCCTTGTTGTAAATGCCTTTGCAAAGTTTTAAATAAACATGAGCAGCCAACTTTCCCAGTAAGAAATTGTCCTCTTTTATTGTCTGTGTAGGGTGACAGTAGCAGAATTGGGCTAGGAGCATGGTTTTTAAAAATTAGCAAAACAGCCATGGTAACAGAGCAACCCAACTTTTGCATAGCCTTGGGGAAGGCCTTGAACAGTGACAGAGGAGATTTGTGAGGAATATCTCCAATATACTGTTTTCCCTCTTCTCTAAGTCTAGGTTTCTCCATATGCATTTGGTGTCCCTAGTGGGCTACTTGGAGATTAGCAGTAGGTCTGTCTGGAGTTCTCTGCATATTCATTGAGGAGCTGTGTGATGTTCTTCCAATTGCCAGATCCCCTGGTGCCTCACAAGTACCTTTCCCCTTGCGGGTAAATGGATGCCACAGTAAAGAGCTTCCTGTTGATCATCTTACCCTGAATGAAAGCTTCTTTAAAGCCGCAATTATTTTGTTTTTAGGCTGCTCACAGTCCCACTACTCTGAGCTCTGGCTTTGACCAAGAAGGGAAAGTGTGAAGTTCTACAGCAGGAAGCAACCTTAAAAAGCATGTGGTGTAACAATGAATGTTCAGAAAAGTAGAATGATGCATCTAAGTTGTGCAGTATATGAGTGACAATGCTGGGACCACAGACCAGATTTCTGGTTCACAACGTACATTTAGTCATCTCTCTATCCATTAGTATTTCTGATATCCTTCTATGTCAGTGACCCTCAAACTTGTCTGCACGTGAAATCACCAGATTCTATCACTAGAGAGTATCTGATTTAATTGGTTTGAGGAGAGGCACAAATGCTAGATTTTTTTCTACTTGGACTAAATCATTTTATGTATAACATGGTAGTGAACAAAAACTACATTTTGAGCACACTATTTTTCTTTATAGACACAATGGCACAGAAAATTCAAAATCCATAAATAAACTAAGAGCCCTTAGGTTAAATGAGTTCTTCAACATTTTTAATTGTATGGGAGTCTATTTTCAAGTAGTAAATTTTACCATGAATCATCCTATATTTAGCATGTAACATTTCTACAGTAAAATAATGGAGGCACACATAATGCAAGTTTACTTAAACCCCTCAATTTCTGGACTGAAGATAAAGCAGCCCAGCATACATGCGCCCGCGTGCGCGCACGCGCGCGCGCGCGCGCGCACACACACACACACACACACACACACACACACAATTTTCTGGGTGAGTTTTCCCATCCATTTTCCAAAAAATGATAGTTTTACAGATTCCAGAAATGTTCATAGTTTTCATAACCGCACTCTATTCACTGTATCAAAGCAGATTTGACAAGGACCTAACTACACAGCAGTGAATAAACACACTTGAGAATATCTGCTATATTCTCCATCGCCCAGAAAGAATGATAACATATTCTTGCTAAGGTGATTTAATAATTAAACATTTCTTGTGGGATCTGGACAAGTGGATTTTAAAACCTTAACTGGTGATTCCACTGAACAGCCAATTTGACAAGAGTTTGTGACAGAAACTGTTCTTTGTGTGGAGAGATTACAGCCAATGAATGGACAAGATAATTAATGAAAAAAATTAAACATGTAAATTAATAAGATAATAGCCTGTAGAAGTGTTATTTAGGAGGGGAAAAGCAGTGTAATAGGATAAGGACTAGTTGAAGTCAGTCTCTTAAAGAAAAGGGCTGGGCTAGGACATGAGTCCTGAGGTATGTAATGTGAATCCTGGGGACTGGGGATCTGACTTGTGAGTGTAGGGGTTAGGATTCCAATAACAATTTGGCAAATATACAAGAAGTGTAAAAATATTCCTGAATATTGCGAGAATTAGTCTTGACTGTCAACTTGACTGGATTATGAGATGCCTAGCAGATTACTAAAGTACTCTGGTGTGTCTAGGTTGGTCATGGAGGGATGACCTTTGGTATTGTATCTGCCTTCTGGCCGTTCCTTCCCAGTGCTCTTCTGCTCTCTGTTTACCAACCCCAATGAAGTGAGCGGAGTGTGCAGCACCACACTGTTGCCATGATGTTTCTGCCTTGAAGCCACCCAACTATAGACTGAAATCAAATTGAATCTGTCCTTCTTTAGGTCAGGTATCTTGTCCTAGTAATGAGAAATGCAGACACGATGGCTCCACTTTTAGGGCTCAGGTACAGAAGTCTTCATCGTAATGTTACTTTGAGAGAAAAACCTGGAAATCATGTAAATAACCCATATTAAGGCACAGATTAAGTACATTATAGTGTATTCATTCAGTGGAATACATTGCCAGTGAAAATGTGCACTTCAGGAGACCACAAAAGAAAAGGGTGAGAGATGAGGTCTATAAATATTAAAAATGTCTGCCTGTGAAGACATCATTAAAATATTTTAAAGACAATCAGAAAAGGAAGTTCTTTACCTGTGACAAGAATTGTTACAGATAAGGAAAGAAACTCTAATAGAAAAATAAGTGCATAACTTGAATAAAGAATTCCTGAAGGAAATTGTCACTAAACATATAGGAAAAATTCTCAACCTCATCTTAAATAATTAAAATGGGGTATCTTTTTTGCATGCAAGAAACAACATTTTAAGAACATTAAATGAATGATAATAACATATCATTAGTTATTAAGTTTTCACAACAGTTCTGGAAAGTAATTTACCAAAGTGTATTTTTCACCTAATATCCCTTCAGGGCTTACTATGTGCCAGGTGCTGAGAAGAGTTCCTAAATGGGCAAGTGAAGTGACTTAGTGCCCACGGGACATTCAGAGTTTTCACAGTAGGCATGGTAGGGGAGGCTATCTTAGTCTATATTGGCTGCTATGATATAATGCCATAAATTGGGTGGTTTATAAATTATTTTATTTTATTTTTCACAGTTCTGGGTGCTGGGAAGTATAAGATCAAGACATTGGGGGATTTAGTGTCTGAAGGGAGCCTGTTCCTTATAGGTGGCCTGTTTCTCACCAGAACATCACATAGCAGGAGAGGTGAGGGACCCCTCTGGGGCCTTTCCTACAAACACCCTAGTCCCATTCATGAAGGCAGAACCCTAATTACCTCCCAAGTTCCTAACTCCTAACACCATCACCTTGGTGGCTAGGATTTCAACTTAAGAATTTTAGGAAGATGCAAACATTCTCACCATAGCAGAGGTATTACTAGCATTTAGCACCAAGCTGTTACAGGTGTCAGACTTTCTGCATTGACTTTAGGTCACAGGAATTTCTTTGTCAAGAGGAACATGAATTGGATATAAGATTATAGCAGTTCTGGAGGAAGTATTAAAAGCCGTCCTTGTTCCTCACTCTCCTAGGCTTGTGGCATCTAACACAAGAACCCTGCAGCCACTGTTCCTTCTCCTTGTGCTCTTGAATGAGAAACAGTCAGGAGAGAAAGAAGGGGATCTGAGAACCAGCCTTGTGAGCAGCATATCACGTTTCTTGTGAACACTGAGATTTGGAGGTTGTTTGCTAGCATTATTATTATAGCATAGCCTGACTCACATACGGCACAAGGAAGAATTATCCCCCGGTAATGGTTGATACATTGTGTAAACTGGAGAAGTTTAGAAGTTTAACTAAGTGACTCAGCAGGGAGTCAGGGTCCCTACTTTGTAAACATCCTCATCCTATGCAAGAGATGGGCATAGAGATGGTGTGAATGCTACACCCGCCCTAGGGCAGGTAGCCTGCTTATAATGTAAAGGAGAAAAAGAGGCTTGCTCTTCCCCTTTTTGCTCTTGCTGCTTTTGCTGTCTTCTGCTGCCTTGAACTGTTGCCCCTGTGCCATGCCACCCTGCCTTGGAGCCAGCTGATTATGGACTGAAACCTCCACAAACTGTGAGCTAAATAAACCTTTCCTTCCTTAATTTTGGGTGTCAGGTATTTTGTCTCAACAATGACAGAAAGATAACTAATATACCTTCCAAATGCCATAAGCCCCCAAACCTCTGTCTGAAGAACACTGAATACAGAAAGTGAACAAATAGTCAACAGATGATTACATAAAATGACATGATTACATATTAAAGTAAGTGCCACTAATGATAAAATGAAGGGTGGGGTGAAAAAGAAGCAGAAAGAATGACCAGGGCAAGTTTCTCAAGGGACCTAACATTTACAGCTCAAGGATGAGTGAAAGTTGGACCCAGTGTGGAAAATGCACTTCTGGCTGAGGCTTGTGGGTGGAGAGGCCAGGAAGAGCTTGTAAGAAGCAGGTGTTTGGTGAGCACCACATAGGACACAGGGTGCTGCCAGAAGAGGTTTGGATTCTACCTAAGCCCAATGAGAGCCCTCAAAGGACACTTTTTACTCAGTATGGTTTATTTAAGTCAAATTTTATTTTGTAAATATACTAGTCTTGGCAGTAATATGACTCACTCTTTGGTCTGTCGCTGAGAAATTTGAGTTTCAAATGCCACAGTAGAAAGATTGTTCACATAAAGTAATTCCTACTACTGTTCGTGTTACGGAGTCTGAGTTAGCATCAGCAATGGAAGAACTACCTTTACACAGTCTAGAAACTGAGGGAAACAACTGACTCCCAAAATTCACTTCTCAGTAGACCATACTTATGCAACATTACATCCTTAAAATGACAGTGTTACTGAGCTTCCATATGAAATTAAAGGAGGAAAAAGTCAAAGTTACTTTGGAAGACAGACAAAAAGAATGATGATTCTGGATTAATATGAGAGATTTCTTAACAGCAATAAAAACACATGAGCACATTATATTTTCACTATCTTAACATCAAATAAGATGATATCAATTTACTAATATGAGTCACATATATATTTGTGTGGAGATAACAAAAAAGAAATCAGTGTGTTTACCTACTCACTACTCACACAGCCAACACTTCTGATACCAGATGTGTGGGGTTATTTCTCCACATACCAACCAAAGAGTTGTGCAGTGTACACCCACTGAGTGTCCTGTTATAAAATTCAATTCTGCCACTGACTATCTGGAGATAGAATCAGATCCCACAGGATAAAGGAAAGTGCCACAGAGAAA